>NC_141758.1:107808183-108154849 GCF_982258835.1 Parasteatoda tepidariorum
TGGAGCTGCTTACTTTTTAAAGCAAATGCTGCAATTTTAATTTTAGAACAGCGTTTTCAAAGATTATTTAAAGAAAATTTTCTCTTTCATTTATTTACCTTTTTAGATTAAAACTGTGCTTGTAGTGTAAAATTAATTTATTCTTACTTTTGATGCTTGAGGTTACATTATCTGCAGTGTGTTGTAAAAGTATTCAAATTTAATTGGTATGCATTTCATTTTATTAATTCAACTGTTTTTCTCTCTCAAAAAAAAAAAGAGAGAGAGAAAAACCTGTTTAAGAAATAAGATTTACCATGATTTCTTTTCCATAGAAGTCTTATTTCGAAAGTAAGCCTTAAGTAAAGTAGTAAGAAATTTTACATAATTATCAAATGCAACATCCATGCTCATTTTATGCCTATTAGGCAAGACTATATTAAATTGGAATCTTTAGTACTCAGAGTTTCAAATTATACAGCATTCAATAGGCTCTTCAACAAGCAATTTACACATAAAATTAATAGTATTGATGTACTCAGATGGAATTAAAAAAATTCTCCAGCGGATGTTTTTGCTGTATTTAAATGTAGCAATAGTTAATATAAAACCAGTTTTATTTTATTTTGGAGAAAGTTTTTATGTTAATTGTTTTAAGATACTTATTGTATTGTATAATCTGTACAAATCAGAGTATTCCTTAACATTGTGCGTCATGAATGGCATTTTTGCTATACAGTCAAACCCCGCTATAGTGAACCTTCAAGGGACCGAAATTTCGGTTCACTATAACCGGGAGTTCACTATATCCGTTACGCAGGCAATTTAACTATAATGGTTCCCAAACTCCTCCCTTTTATTACACATTATTCAAATAAATGGCTGAAAAATATTATGTAGTAGCAAACAATTTGTTATTTTTCATTACTCTTCGTTTAGCGTACAAAAAAAAAAAAAAAAAAATTAGTAATTTTTAGCTGATGAGCAATCCTCAACAGTAGAAATGGAAACACTTCCCGACTCTCAGATAATTTTTCGCTACATTCTCCTCTATAGATGGTTTTAGAAATCTGTATATGTATTTATTTTGAACTAGAGATTTCAAAATTATTACAAAAAAATTAAGAAAAAAATCAGTGGAAGACAGAAAAAAGTTCATTATATCCAACTATCTCGCTTTTTTGGTTCACTATATCCACAAAAAATAACATTATAAGTGTATAGCAAGGCACGGGACCGAACATTTCGTTCACTATATCCGGGAGTTCACTATAAGCCGTGTTCACTATAGCGGGGTTTGACTGTATTAGTTATTCTTATCTCTTTGCAGGCTACAGGTGCTTCCATTCAAGTTGCAAGTGATATGCTTCCCAATTCAACAGAGCGAGCTGTAACTATATCTGGAACTGCTGAAGCACTTACAAAGTGCATCTATCAGATATGCTGTGTTATGATGGAGGTAAGTTTATAGGTCGCTTCAACTATTTTCTCATCTTTTATTCCATTCATACACACTCTCCCTAAATCTTGTTCAAATTTTCAATCATTAATAAAATACTTTTTATTCATCCACTTAAGTTCAAATACATTTTTTTTTTATACTTGTAATGGATGACGCTTGATATTAATACAGTTTTTTCAAATGTTATTCATTCATTAAATAGGGATGAGCGAAAAGAGAAATGGATATTTCTGATGGGTTAAGCGTTAGTCATTGTTTTGAATTTTACTTTAAACGATTCAGTTTTTCACAAACTTTAAAAATAACATCAGTGATAATTTCTAACTTATAGCTCTATTTGAACAAAAAAAATATAGTTTATTGCACACATTTAAATAGTCATTTTATAAATCCAATAATTTTAGATAAATTCAATAAAGAACATTACGTGATAGCAAGTGTGGTCCACATCACCAAATTTGTACTTTTATAGTTGTCTGATACGACATGTCTTTTTTTCTTCCAATTCCTATTATCAGTTCACACTCTTCCTATGTATATTTATATATATTTTTCAAATTTTAGATCATTAATAAAATACTTTTTTATTCATCCACTCAAAATACAAATACAATTTTTTATTCTTGTAATGGATGAAACTTGATGTTAATACAGTTTTTTCAAATATTAATTTACTAGTTATATGTAATTATAGTTTTATATGGGTGAAAAAATTTTAATTATTTAATAAAAAGTAACTAAAATAAAAATTTTCTTTGCTGGCCTAAGTAGGAATGGACTTTAATTTATTTTTTTTATATTACTTGTTATTCAGTCAATTGTTGTACTCCTGAAGCACTTTAATAAAATATTCTGTGTTATCAAAAGATTATTTTTTAAGTTGTTCTCAAATACTACAGTTTAATGAATTTTTACATTCATCTAATTTCAACACTCATGTATTATGTTTATCAAATATGCTATGTTGCAATGAAGATTGATTTTGAAATCATTGCCAAATGTTATCATTCCAGCACTCATAAAGCAGATTTATCACTATGTTGCGATGCATGTTGTTTTGTTTTTTTAAAGTCATTTTCAAATTTTTAGATTTAACAAATGTTCTAACTAGGCAAAAACAATTTTTCAGGTTAATGAACTTGTTTAAAACACTCCTAAAGGGCATGCTACCCTTTCAAAATTTTTCTTTATTATTTTATATGTACCCTTTTCTTTCTTTTTTCAGTCTCCACCGAAAGGAGCAACTATTCCATATCGGCCCAAGCAAGCTGTTTTACCCTTGTTGTTTTCTGGTGCACAGGCTTATGCGATGCCCGGACAATATGCCTTGCCGCATCCGGATGTAAGTTATCTTTTGTGTGGTTCTTTTAGTGTATGTGATTTCTTACTGACATAACCTGAAATTAGGATTATCATTCATACTCAGTCAATGTCCCTGGTTTAACATGACATGCAGTGTTACGAGATATTCTTTATTAACAGGTGTGGTCGCTGTGAAAATAATACTATAAAACCTATATAAAACACTGTTTTTCTGACCATAGCTCAGACTTTGCAAGGAACTTTTCGAGAAGAAGGATTTCCTTCAAGAATTTTAAAGGGAATTTTAATCCTTTTGTCTCTTTGCCCACTAGCTCTTACTGACGTACTATCAGTTCGATGTGAGCACACATTTTAATTTCAGAGCTTGATAGCCAATGAAAAATCTAAACGTGCGAGAGTCAGACAAATAAAATTAAAATGTTCAATTTTCATTAAATATTTTGATTTTTCTGATTGTTAATTTCAAAGCCATGCTCGTGCTATTAATTTTAAATATTAACTGTGGTGAACAAGTCTGATCTATTATTCCAATCCCTATTAGTGATGCTGTTGAATCGGCTCCAGGCCCGGGTGAATAAAAATGTTTACACTTAAAAATAACTTGAATAGAATTAATATTGTATGTTATATAAAAGTTACCAATACAAAAGTTAACAATTTGAATGTATTATATAAAGGCAATATTACCGTGTTAAGTTATGCTTGTATAATATTGATAAAAACATTTTAAAATTGAACATGTGCCCAGGTATTCATGCATGCCTCTTGTCTGCTTTTTTATTAAATATTCATAGTTGATAGAGTTAAAAACTAATTTCGTTTTTTTTATGATCTTTTTTCTGTAAGTGATAAAATTATTATGTTTCATTGGAATTATGGATATTTATTTTATCTTCCAACATTCTGCTGTTTTAATAATTTTTTTTTATCTTTCTTGCTAATTATTTCTGCCTATTCTTTCTGTGATTATAGGTAAGAAAGAAATATGTAATTCTGAAAAGCAACTTTAAATACATGTTGTATTTAAAAAAAAATATATGTAAATTTCTTTCTCCGTTTTTGCTTTTATTGGAATTTTATTTATCTATGTTAAGGTTAAAAATAAATATCACTATTATAATGTATTTAATCAAATTTTAAAAACCCCTGTACTGTCTATTATTTTCCTTTTACACTTAAAACAATAAGCTAACAAAAAATTTTACAAAACTGTATGTTTCCTTTTATTTAAGATAATACAACATGGCTATTTTGGAAATCTGTAGTTAGTTATTACTGTAGCAGAATTTTCTAAATCAATCTGCACTACCACCTGCATAATTTACCAGCAACCCTAATTTAATCTAGTGGAGACTAATATTGCTTATCCAAACTTATAGCTAAATTTGAATTTGTAAATAGTTAGTAAAATTTAAAGACAAGAAATTAATGTTTAAAATTAATTTGGAACTTTTTATTATAAGGCTTAAAAAAAGATAGAATAAAACCACACTTAGCTAAATAACAAAATAGATTTATATCAAGTTCAAGATTTGTACTATCCACACAATCATTCCAGTTAAAACATTTTTAAGTTATTGTTGAAAAATCTTTGCTTGCCCAAACATGCATTATAGTGAAATTCGTATGTGTAAACATAGAATAGATTTAAAAAATCTACGCACAAACTTATAATTTTTTTTTAAAATTTAATTTTAAATTAACAACATATTACTTAAGCCATTTTAGGACAAATATAGAAGTTTTATAAAAATTACATATTATTTTCATTGAAATATGCTTACATTACATTCATTAAGACATGAAAAATTTATGTATGAAAAATTATATTAAGAAATAAAATAGTGTGTAAAGGCAATCAATGAACTAACCATTTAGTTGTATTCTAGTTTTTTATGAAATTTGTTCCATTCTTTATTTTTTGTTTACTGACTTGCATCTTAAATACATCATAAAAACATATAATAAATCTCAAAAAGACTATTTATACATTTTCAAAAAATTTCATTTGTGAATAACAGTTTTAAGTTTAAAAAAACTTGAATAGTTTAAAAACATAAAGTGTTTACTCCAATTGAATTACTAATAATTTATGAATGTCTTCAAAACCCTTGATAATAGCAGAGTAATAAAATTAGTGAAAATTATACGCCACAGTGTTGATGAAAAATATTTATTGAAATGGTACGTTTGCACACCTTTGGAAATGGGTTAAGATAGAAGATAAATCCATAGTTGTAATTTCTGAACGTTGTTTTCTTTTTTTAAAATTTAAATAAGTTATATTTTAGTAAATAAAATTGCACCATTGCCTGTAATAAAAAATATTTCCCGTAATTTTGAGTTTCTTCTACTGCATTATCAAAAACACCGCATTGATGGAATTATTTTGGAAGTCAGATTTCAAACAGGGGAAAAGATGATTCCATTATTGTTCATCAGTGAATATCGAAAAGAAGAATCTTTATTTTCTGACTTAATCTGTATCTTATTCAGGAATTTTATTTGCTTTAAAAGAAACTCCTTTATTATTATTTTATTACCCATTAGCAAAATGGGTCTTGGGTTGGATTTGATGGCGTCCACACACTTTTCAACTGTGTTCAAGAGTAAACAGTGTGCATGCGTCGTCATTGCATGCATTGCTATGGCGACAGCTGCTGTTTTTATTTTCACTAGTAGGCATTTTTAATATATTTACATAATTGTTGTAACATAAACATAACCATTACATAACCGATCGTAACATAAACATAATCGTTGTGTTTCATAATACAGTACAGAACCCGGTATCCGGAAATCAGAAAACCGGAAAACCAAAAAACCGGAACAAAATTCGATAAATTTTCTCGCCATTTTTAAAAAAAAAATTTTTTTTCCTTGTAAGATTTTACGATTTTTCTTTCTTTTTTTAAAGAGGTTTACCTTACCATCATTTTGGAAATAATCATTAGTGTATTGCTTCATCGTTTTTTCTTCTTTTTAAGATTATTTCCAACTATTTTTGTTTTTTTAGTTGGGCTTAACAATTAAAAAAACGGCTTTTTGTAGCGATTCAGAAAACCGGGAAAATCAGTTATCCGGAATAGCGATGGTCCCGACCGTTCCGGATAATCGGTTCCCTACTGTATATGCATATTGCTTGAAAATATTCTTTCTAGATACATTTTCATTTAGAGTAGAAAGTATCAAGTCTGTTTTTTCCCCTTCAGGAATTAAACAAAATGTAACAGATCTTGTTACTGCATTAAATATTTATATTACGATAATTAACCTCTAAATTTTTTGTTGTAATTCTTAAAATTATTTATATATATTGCCAGGGCCCGATTAACCTCTGAAAATTGGGGAAGCATAATAGGATTTTGGGGGCCCCCTAACTTGGGCAAAATAAACTTTTGATATTTTTCGCCCATAAACAATACATTTTAAAGAGACGAGAACCATGTGAAAACTATTAGAACCTTAGAAAGGAATACAGAGATCCTATGCAATCATGTTGGACCCTTCTTTACATGCTTTATAGTAGCAAAAACATGTTAACAAAATTTAAATATTTCACTAAATTAAATTATAAAATTTCTTGTTGTTATACGAAAGGTTCTTTGCAAGATTAGTCTCTTATTTTACGCCAATTTGTTTACTAGCGGCAAAACAACACAAAATTCTAATTCAGCATAAATTATTGCTACTGCACCAGAAAAATCATACCAAATAATTTTCAAACATGAAACAAAAATATTTTTTGTACTGATAGATAACAATAAAAAGCAGAGTAAAATTAAATTGAGCACGCATGATAGAGAAGAAAGATTTAAAAAAAAACTCATAGGTTACCATTACATAGGCTTTTTTTTCGCTTTCAAATTCGCAAAATCTTCAATAATATCTGCAAATTGTAACCTATTTGTAATATCACTCTCTATTGCTAAAAGGGCTAAACCACTTAATTTATTATTTGAAAGAGTTGATCTCAACCGATTTTTTATTCTTTTCAATGCAGAAAATGAACGTTCACTAGTGCAGTGCAAAAATAAGAAATTGGGCCCCTAATTTCAGTCATTTGGGGGGCCCCCTAGAATTTTACAGGGGAAGCACTTGCTTCCTGTGTCTTTTCGGTAATCAGGCCCTGTATATTGCTAATATTAGTTTTAGCTAAATTATTAAATATTATCAAGTTTTTTTTCTGTTTATGTTGATATTTATTTCTACTATTTGTGGTAATATGAAGCATATTTTTATTTTAAGCCAAAAATCATTTTTAAATTCAGAATGTTGTTTGGCTAGTCAGTATCAATAACTGCACTCATAGAGTACAAATCAAAGAAACATATGCACTTTTAAATTCGTCAAAATCTCGATTCTAAACTGAATTGCCTGAAACATGCTAATTTGAAATATATTGTAGAATAATGCATACAAAATATATGTTTTTATTATAATCATCCTCAAATGATAGGGACAGTTGTTTATTATAAATTAAATTTGATGCTACTTAAATTTTATATTTATACTTAAACACATGTTTAGAATTTGGTAATAACTCTCTTTTATAACATGCTTTTCTTTCACTTATTGTATTGCAAAAGGGTGTTCTAATATAGATGTAGTGGTGTTTGTGCCTTAACACTTATTATTTATTACATTTTACCTTTCCTGTTGTCTTAACAATCCTTCATTTGCTTACAGGTTTTTATCATCATATTGATTTTGTATTCAGTTTTTTAATTACAGATACATTTATTTAACCACTCCTTTTATGTAAGATTTTTGATGTATAGTTTACGATATGTATCTCCTATCTTTCTATTTACAATAATAAGCCTAAATTATTTTTGAAAACATTTTAATAAAATAGCCACAAATTTTCATGCTATTATTTAGTGGATATAATTTAGTTTCCTTGGTTGCCAAAATCCTGATTTATTAACCAAAAATGCCCCTAAAATATTAAACACTTTCCTGAATTGGTTCTAGTTATTAATTTTTTTATCATGCAGAATTAATATGCCTTAAGTTGTGTGCCTTAAGAAAACAGAAGATACATAAGATGTATATGAGAATACCTTTTAAAAATGGGGGGAAAAGATAGTAAAATGAAAATTAATAAATAAAGGATACTTTTTTTCCTGTATAGTTATTACGTATGTGCACTCATTTTTTTTTTTTTCATCTCAGTCTCGGAAGAAATAATTGTGCAATATCAAAAAAAGCAGGATTGGCAGTTATTTTGATTATTACTTGTTTTTAATAAATATTTTATGAAATAAACGTGTTAGAATACTTTTTCAAAAGATTTCCCTTAATTTTATTTGATGTGGTTAGGAGGAAGTCATGGCAGATATTTATGTAAAATCACCAAATTATAAAGACTTCCATGAATCTTGAGTGGTAAACCTAACACTAGTCCATCCACAAAAACAAAAAACTTGAAAGTAAAAAGTAACTTTCTCGATTGTCCTTTTTATTTTGCACAGAGATGGTTCATTAGGACAAAATCATATTTTCACTACACTTGCTTCTGCTAACTAAAATATATTTAACAGGCTAATTTTAAAAATTGCTTAAAGGTGCTTATTTTCGATTTTCGCTTTTAAAAGCCTTTAAAGGTTTTTTTTTTATTGGATGTTTTAAAAAAGTGCTTAATTTTCCCTTTCCCAAAATGAGATATTTTTTCTTTACCATGTTGCTTTTCACCATGTATTATTCAAAAGCACATTTCACATTGTTCTATTCAACATTTTCACTATTCATTCAAACACAATGCATTTTGGCGCACCGTCGTTTCATAGCATATGAAAGCGCCAATCATTTTACATGCTTGATGAAATATTTGTGGGCTTGGACATGGGCGCAATGCCTAACCAACCAGGCTATCCTGGCCACTTGCCAATTAAATTGGTTGTTTCACTAATTATCCTTTTTTTTACACTTTCAATGCAATTGCATCATACTGCACAAAGCTTATCATGCTATGTTTATTATTCCCGATTGAATAAAAAGGGTCAAGGCAGTGCGAGGTGACTTGGATTAATCTTAACCATCAAGTTCAGTAATTATTTATATTCAACAACATCATTCTCCACTACCTCTGTTCATTATTGAAAAGAGTGGTTAGAAATTTTAAAAACATGAACCATCCTAAAGTATTTTATTTTACAATAACTTCATTCAAGCAGATATATTTTTTAAATGTAATACATACTAGTGAAATTTGATGATGAGAAAATTCATTTTGCTCTATTATGAACATTTTCGTTCACTATCATGTCATTTTGTACCATCATCATGAGAATGTTTTCAACTATTTTGTAAATGCGTTTCATTTAAAGTTTCCTTAGCAATGTCTTAAAAGATATGACGTGTCTATGAAAGTAAAAAAAAAGAAGAAAAAAACGATATTACTAGACAAGACCCATAAATGACTACAATAAAAAATATAAAACTATGCTTAGATCTAAAGTGAACTTTGCATCTCTCTTCCTTGTTATATCTCCTAAAAATAAAATACCATGACAGGTAGTGATACCTAATGAAAGTGGAAACATCTTGTTTTTAAAATGGATTTTTTGGTGCATTATTCATTAAATGCGTGTTTTAAACGCTGTTGCCCATCATTGTCTGATCGGATATATTCTTAAGGTTGGATATAGGTTATATCTCCCAATTCACTGTCAAATTTTGCAGAAAAAAGGCTTTTGGCATTTGCAGAGTTGTCCAGTTTACAATTCTAAAAGTCCTGTTATTGAGATTTGCAGTTTTTTCTATGAATCTTCTAATCATAGTAAATTTATTTTATTTAATAAACAAAATAATTAAGAAATATTTGCGAAGCAAACAGCTTGCCTTCGGATTATAATAAATGAAGGACATTTTAATTAAAAATGCATGTTTTATCAAGTAATAATCTATTTAAAACATGTTTTTTTCCCTTAATCCATGGAAGAAGAACATTTTTTGTATTAAATACATCAAATTTCATGTGTTCAAAATACTGACATCTCTTTTTGTTCCAATAGCAAATGCCACTTCCCTTACCTATTATTTTTAAGAAAAAAATTGCATAAAATCAATATATTTTTTTATTTTATTAATAAATACAAGAAACTAAAACAAAAGGTTGAAATTTGAATTTTTTTTTTTATGTGTAAGGATCATTTAATTTAAAATCAGTTAACTATCCTGTCATCTTGAGCAAATATGTTAAATATGAGTCTTTGTAGGATAGTTCTTAAAACAAGGTACAACACAAAATGATACTTTTCATACATCAGTGAAGAAATATGCCATTTTTTTATTACTCTTATTGCTATGTAAATTCAGCAACCATCGTGTATACAGTCGCAGAAAACACGTGTGCAGTCCAACATTAAAACTCCCAAATAAAACTTGGCAAATTTCCAATTACAGCGGATTGCGTTTATTGCTTCCGACTGAGTAAAAGCGCGATAAAACAAAATGCACTGACACATTCTGCTAAACCCGAGGTTTTATGGGATGATAAATTTTTGCACTATATACGTACTAGAGTTAACTCAAAATAATCAGAGAAGCGATTAAATGTTAAAATAATTTCGATTTAAATGAACCATTCAGGATTTGTTTAATTAATTTATTGATCATGGGCGTATTTGAGTCAGGATTTTGGTAGGGGAAACCAGTTGATCCCATGTGTTTATGTGTGTGATGACCACCCCTCTCTCTTCCCCTCAGCTGAACAAGCTGCAGCAACTGGCAACCCTACAGCATGCCTCCACTGCACCCCTCTTGCCTGGGCACTCCGCGACACCTCAAGGTAGCCATTGACCCTTTCTTCCTACTTTTACGCTTCTTCTATCCTCTGTCTTTTTTTTTTTTATGTCTCACGTTTCATATATATATATATATATTTTTAGTGAACAGTTTTAGATTCAGGTAAACATTTATTTATTTGGTCAGTGGTTCCCAACTGAACGTGGATTTCTGATTCAAGATTGAAGAGATCAAGGGTGAGCAGCAATAGGATACCAGATTTATCGATCAGAGTTGGCAAGGTTTTGGACAGAATGGTCTAAGTCTACGATTTAATATGGGGTTTAAACCATCCGGTTCAAGACCCCTTTATCAAAAACTGTCCAAAACCCTTTTACTCAAATTATGTCACAATTTTTAAAAAAATTATCCAAAAAATATAAGGTTAACTTTTGAGCAAGAGGCAAAATGAAAAAACGTTTTGGTTTTATTTAAAAAGTTTATTTTTATTTTTAATGTTACTTTATTTATTCTTATACAAAAACATAATTTATCAGTATTAAAAGCATATTTATTAATATTTAAAGGATATGGTATTCACTTTTGTTGTTCAATGAATTGGGGAGCTTCAAAAGTTATAGTTCTTTTCCTATTATATTATATTATTTTCTTGTAATAAGTTAAAGCAAATTCTAAAAAAGTATCAAATATTTGTTAATATATGTAATTATTATGTGTACAATGGATACACACATAGAATTTTTACTTGTTACCAATGGTCAAGGTTTTGGACACTTTAAGACAGTTTTAGTCAGTTTGAGATAGTAAACCCCATGTCCAACTAAACTGTCCAAAACTAGTTTAGGATGTCCAAATCTTCAACCCTGTTATAGATACAGGAAAAACAATGAATGCAGGTCTGCATAAGCATAAATAATGGCATAAAATGTATGAAAAATAATAAAGCAGAAATGGACTTGAAAATTTCCATGAATAAATTTATAATGAGTGTAACAAAAATTTTATTAAAAGAAGTCATGTACTGAATGTGAAAATATTTTGTGATGAAGAAAAAATAAGAGCAAAATCATTTAAAATGTTTGGAAATTTCAGACCAAACACAATAATTTCTTCTTAACACAAAAAAATAAATTTTAGATATTTGCTGTTCATTTTCATCGCAATACGTGACGCTCCTCATTGTTTGAATCTCCAATTGTTGTACTGTTTCGTCTTTGTACACTTCTTCAGCTTCTGCAGTCATATCCTGATCACCAGAAGTTCAAACGTTAACTGTAGTTTGAGGTGTTATCCTCAAATTGCATTAAAAGTGACTGTTCTCCTTCTCTAGAATACTTCAATTTTTTAAAAAAAAATATCATAAATAAATATTTAAAAAAAGCAGCATTTTTGAACTATAGACACAGGAATTTTCCAATTTTGAAAATTATCTAAACGTGTATTATTAACTTTAAAAGAGTAGTTTTTGTCGCAGAACCATTAACCCCTTCCTTCTTGCTCCCCTGAAAATGACAGGGTGAGGTTTCGCCCTCTATCTCTCGCTCCCGTGATTTTTCCTGTCTGAAGTGTTCAGTAGTAACGCACCAATAAGAATAAAACTAATTCATTTCTTTTGCCCGGAAAACTTTTTATTTCTCATTTTACACACGAGAACACAGTACCAGGACATTTTTAAGGTAATTGTAGATAGTTAGTTTATTTTAAACTAGATGTCAGCCCTAATCAAATAGCACTAATGAAAAAATCGGCACTTTTATTACCGTTTTCTTGAAAATTAACCAATCGTTAAGGGATTAAAGCAAGACAATACATACTGGAAAATAAAAGATATCAGAACCCTAGCAGCAAAATAACTTGGTCCCTCATTGGGCCAGTATTCCTGAATCTTGGCTCAGTAAGGGTTCAAAGGGCGTTTATTTTTTTGATATTGGCCCTATATAAAACTTTTCGATTCACCCTATTTTTTTACAGCCAATATCGGTCCTATATAGAATTGTCAAATTCACAAGATATTTTATATCCATTATTTAGCCAATGTGGGTTCTATATTGGCCAATATGGGCCTTATATAGGTCATTCTAGGACCAATATTAAAAAATCTAGACATCCCAATATTGGTCTTTCGGTGCATGTTCTTATAGGTCATTGATCCAATTTTGAACCCAACTGTGGCCAAGGTAAAATTTTTGGTATTGAAGATATATTGAGGCTCAGCTGGTATTAAAAAACCAATCTCATTTTATTGAATAAATATTCAGATAAAAAATTACCTTGAAGCTGGTGGTTAAACTATTAAAATTTAATCAGCTAAAGAGGGATAAACGGTAACAAAGGAGAGAAAATAAATATCAAAGGAATCTAATTTCTTTTCATGTTTAATGCTCCTGCGGTATTTAAAGTTGAAGCATTGATGTGGATATATTATTGTTAATATTATTTTTTCGACAAATTAATAGGTGGCGCATTAATGTTTTAAAAAGCATTCAAAAAAGTTTCGTTAACCAAATGCAAATCCTTCTACTGTTTTAGAATCTCTTCCACAACAAAAAGGCTGTCACCCAAAACAAAATTGAAAATGTTCAATAGTATACAAAACAATATATATTTAATAAATGATGATTGTTTAGCACCAGTCTAAATTATTTGGTGTATTGCTTGCCTCATCAAACTAAAAAGCACTAATATATTTTTTTACCTTTCTGGTTTTGTGAAAATTTCGAGAATTTTCTATTTTCCAACCCATAATGCTCAAATTAATAATCACAGGGTGAGAATGAAAGTTAAGCTATTCAGATTGTTTCCTATCAACAATGCTCTACCTTTAATCGAGATCAGTGTGTTCAACGCTTTCCAAAAGTTTCTGTGAAACATTATAAACTTTCTGTATTCTCTGGGTTCTCATTAGAAATTATTTTGATCTAAAAGGTGCCAGGATAAGATTCAAGAAATGGGCTGCCAATTGTAATAATAATTTTAATTTGTAATCATAAATTTTTTGTCGATATACAGTACAACTATAAAAGTTACATGATTCATAGAAAATACATGACTTTTTACTACAAAATATTTTCTTTATTAGAGAATAGTATACAAATAATTATAATATGTAAGATGTTATTTTAATGAAATTGGACAATCATAATTAACTTTTATTTTATATCCATTCTGTAAAAACTTTTCAATAAAAATATTATTAAACAAAAGTTTTACTAGAAGAAGCTATATATTACTGTTTTCATACATTACTTATCACACTTTTGAACGAATTGTTAAATTTCTCCACTCATTTAGCAAGAAATCCATCTAAATTTTAAATGAACCACCTACCAATAAATTAGGCTTAATACCTATGATTTCAAAAGTTGGTAACACAAATCAGGCAAAAAACGAAGTATATGGATGTTAACAAAACAGCACTTCATCAGGGGACACACTGTCTGCCAACATACAGGAACCTCTCTGTCATCAGTGGTAATACCAAAATTTAGTGAATCAGTTTAGTCAGTGGTAATTCAGTTTTGTCAGTGGTAATATATTTTGGTATCAGTGGCGTAGCGAGGGGTGGGCAAGGGGGGGTATCATGCCCCGGGTGCTACTCACAAAGGGGCGCCAAATGGTCCGCAAAACAAAAAATTGCTGGATAATTTTTTTTTATTATAATTGATTTCTGGAAAATATATTTTAAATTAGTGCCAGTGTAATATAATAAATGTTAATTCATAAATATTATTCATAATATTTAATATCTAATTCATATTAAATATTATATTAAATTCATATTCAGATTAAATTCATATTCATATTAAATTCATATTCATATTAAATATACTTCAATATTTAATTCACGTCCTTGTTATCGCGCTCTGCTTAGAATAAAAATGAAATGTTATTAAATATTAAATATTATATTTAAGTTTAATGTCAGCATAAATTATATTGTACATTTCACTATGTTACTACCTTTCAAGTTCAAGGCATTCTTGGTAAGTAATAAATCAAATAAGATTACATACTACATCTGCTCGACGCTTCTATTATTAAGTGAATAGAGTATGAAAAAATTTGTTAACAGAAAAATTTGTTGTTCTCATATTTGTCACCACAGATTCAAAATCAATTCATTCATCTTCTGGCATCTACAGTTCGAAATCAACTAATAAACGATATCAAAAGAAATAAATATTATGGACTTTTGTTTGATTGAACTCCTGATATCTCTCATCGAGAACAAATCTCCCAAGTCGCTAGATATGTAGATGCTGATTTTATCAATAAAAAAGGTTCCATCAAAGAATCTTTTTTGAGTTTTATTGAAATACATGCTAAAGATGCAGCCTCGATCGAAAATACAATTTTAGAGAAATTAAATTACGATGAAATTTCATTAACAAACTGCAGATCACAATGTTACGATAATGCTGCCGTGATGGCAGGTCACACATCTGAAACGCGATGGAGCGCTAGAATACAAGCTGTTATCGCTATCATCTATGGGCTAGAGAATATGAAAGAACTAATAGAAAAGTTAGCAGAGCACACTACCACTACAAGTGACAACAGAAGTGAAGCTATAATTCTGTTGCAAAATATACTAACCTTTAGTTTTATAACTTTACTTCATTTCTGGTATGAAATCTTAAGAAGGATTGATCGTGTGCAGCTCAGATTACAAGATCCTAGAGAAATAGATCCTAGAGATTTTAGAGAAGTGTTCCATGATCTTGAATCATTAGCGACTGAACTAGCCGAAATTTGAGACAAGCTCTGTAAAGAGGTAATAGAAAAAGCAGAGTCTCTTTGTGAAAAATGGGATATGGATACAACAATACGTGCCTGGAGAATTGGCACGTATGGTGGGCTTTCCGCAGAAAGTGAAATTTCTCGCGTTATGAAAAGCACTCTTGATCGTCTCCAACAAGAAATGTGTACACGATTAAGTGACCTTAATTTCAAATTTGGATTTCTACTAGACGTTGAAAATTTATTAAACAAGGATAATGTTAATAACGACCTTGAAAAAAATTTTAAAAATCTGGGTGAATTTTATAATACAGATTTCAATGTAATAGAATTTTTTTATCAAAATATGGGGCAGCAAAATGTTAGTAGAAAAGAAATTAAACCTAAAACTCCATTAGAATTTCTTACTTTTATAATCAATCTCGAATGAAGAAGATGTTTTTCCAAATCTGAGAGTGGCATTTCAAATACTCCTGACTATCTCAGTATCAATTGCTAGCTGCGAACGTTCATTCAGCAAATTAAAATTAATTTTGACAGATCGCCTAAGTGACCTAGCATTTTTAAGTGTGGAAAGAGAAAAATTTTAAATGATCAATTTTGATGATATTATTGATACATTCTCTTCATCAAAAGCACGGAAAATTTAGACATAGTAATAGTTTTATTAATGTATTATAATCATATGATTATTAAATATATGTATCTCGTTAGAGATAATAAATATTTACTTTTTTACTGTTTAAAAACTGCGTGTTTTTAAAATATTTCTTTATAAATATGTAAAATAAATAATAGGTATCTTTTGAACTAATTCTAGATGATCATATACATTTCAAAATCTAGTCTTGTTCTCTCAACTACATTTTTTGTCTCAAATTTAAAGCCTAGCTTGAGTCTGTGACTTTATTTATTTATTAATTTGCTATAATCCAAGTCGCCTATATATAAACCATATATATTTTACATATAATATTATATGGTTTTCGAATGGGGGGGGGGCGCTAAAAGGGTATTGTGCCCCGGGCGCGAGTTAAGCTCGCTACGCCACTGTTTGGTATTACTACTAACAAAAGAAAGACTCCTGAATGTTGGCAGACAGTATGTCCCCTGATGATGTGCTGTTTTGCTAACATACATATCTTTAGAATTCTTCGTTTTTTGCCTGATTTGTGTTTCAAACTTTCTAAATTATTGAAATAAGACAAATTTGGTTTTAGCTGCTTTTAGCACTTTTTCATTTTGACTTATTATTTTAAATGTTATTTTAAAAATTATTTTTTATGTCCTTTTCTGAAATCAGTTTCATTCTTTGATTGGCTTAATACTTGTCCTAATATCAGAAACTATTGCAACTCTCTATTTGATAATTTTAAAAATTTTGCAATTTTGACAACCTTTTTAAGTTGTTACTAATCTTGCCAAATTTTTCTCTTGTCTTTAGCTTGGGCATCTTTGGCTGCAGCAAACAGTGTTCGTAACTTGAGCAGAGCAGCTTCAATTTCTCCTACTTCTACAGCTGAGATGACCATTTCAAATGAACTTATTGGCTGTATTATTGGAAAAGGGGGAACAAAAATAAATGAAATCAGGTATCATAAGAAATTTCACCTGTTAACCTTGTTTTCTTCTCTCTTTGATAAAAGTTTTATCAATATCTGTTCAATATTTCTTTCTTGTTATAAAGGCAAATTTCTGGAGCCATTGTCAAAGTATCTAATACAGAAGAAGGCTCAAAAGATCGAACTGTAACAATCACTGGAACTCCAGCTGCTGTAAACTGTGCTCAGTATCTCATCAATGCAAAGTAACTATTAATTATTTTCTTTGTATATTTATACCCACCTCAGTATTGAATATTACTTTATGTCCGGCTGACTCACCATTTTTTTTTTAACAAAAATGGATATAACACGTCCATTATAGAGGTGACACAAAAAATAAATTATGATGCATCCTCTGACACGTAATTCTCCAGAGTGAGAAAAAAGTATTGCACCAGCAGGTTTATATAAGTAAAATTATAATGAAACTTTAAATATATTTAACATGGTGCTTAACATTTTTAAAAAGTGCTTAAAGGTAGTTATTTTCGTTTTTTAAAAGCTCTTAAAGGTGCTTTTTTCATAGGGTGTTTTTAAAAAGTGCTTAATTTTCCCTTTTCGAAAAGGGGATGTTGATTTTTGCCATATATTGTGTAAAAGCATCCTTTTCACATTGTTCTATTCAACGTTCTTGCAATTAATTCAACCACAATCTATTTCGGTGTACCGTTGGTCGTTAGCATATGAAAGCGCCAATCATTTTACATGTTTGATAAAATACTTGAGAATTTGTGCATGCATATATATAGACCTGGTTCGGTGAGATTATTGCACTCCCATGTGCAACTCTGCTGCTTTTTGTAAGATATTCTCAATTTAGGCTTCATTTTCCACCTGAACCGAAAAATTTCTCGAGCATTTTATAATGGCTAATATAATCAAGAAAAGAGTTCTTTGTCAGAAAGAACTCTTTGTCAGTAGTTATTTTATCATGAAGTCTTTTATATAAAGTCTTTGAAAATTATTTTGTAAAAGTATATAGTACTTAAAAATATTTTTTGCATGCTTAAAAGGTGCTTAATTTTCGTTGAAAGATTTTGCTATGCACCCTGCATAATGTTCTTTGTTTTTTTGTTAGTCATTAATAACTGAAGGAGAAATTAAAGCAGTTCTGAGTATCATCACTTCGTTGCTTTTGGTATTTGTTCAGTTTTAATTAAAAGCCTTCATTGTTCAAGTAGAATTTTTGTGAAATGCTTTGCTTTATCTATTAATGAATAGAATAATTATGAATATGAATATTAGCAGAGGGGTACAAACTCATATTTTAAAGAGGTACTGTCTTTTAGTAAAAAGGGACATAAAATATGGAAGTTCTGAGGACCCGTAGTTTCTAAATTCTAGCAGAATTACTGCATGCAGTCTGACTTTGAGGAGAATAGTTTATCCTTTATTGAAAACTGACGGCAGCTGAACAAAATTTAGACATTAACTCATGATACCTGTCATCATGATGATGGTCATAATTAAGATGAAATAAAACAAACTCATTATAATGATGAATGATGCGAAACAAGATGACAATTTGTAATGAGAAAAAGCAAAATAGGAATGACTGACACGTTTTTATCCTTATCTAATTTATATATATACAATTCCAACGTAAATAACTAAAACTACTATATTTTATCTTAAAATTTAACAAAATCATTTTACTTCCAAGTTTAAAGAAAGCACTTTACCTTAAAACTTTAGGAAATACTAATTTTTATTTTTTTTACACTCACAAATTCAACTTTAGAAAAGACAGTAGTTCCACAAAATACTTTAAAAAAAGCAAGTTCTGAGATTCTCTACCACTTAAAATTTTGTTTTTGTAACCCCATAAAAAAACTATAAATTCCAGAGTTTTTTAAAATTAAACAATGAGGTTATCTCTCTATAAACTATGCAGGAAGTCTAAATTCGAGCATCATTCTAAACATTCAAACATTATCTTAAACATTATTGTAAATTTATTCTATCAGATATTTTTATTTATGAAATTTTTTTTTCCCTTGTGAAACTTTTTTCTGTATGACCTAGTCGAAAATGTTCTCATAATGAACATAACTTTAAGTTCTAGTACTGTTAAATGCAAACAGAAATTTAACAATGGAAAATGGATTTTTAAATTTGGATATATTTTAAGCTCGAGATTTTACAATAGCAAAATTATTTTTTAATATATGGGGGAAAATATATAGAAATTTACCAGTCATAAATGATTTTTATTTGTAGTGACAATTTTTGAAAATAATTTCTTATTTTACCATAGATTTTTTAATGATTTTTGTGTTGATTTTTTAATGTAATTTTTAATTTTCACAATTTATGTTTAAATTTTCACGAAATAGGTACTCTAAAAAAACCTAGACAGACAGATCCCTGATGATTATGCGCGATGTATCAAAACTTTGCTCGTAGCCCAAGAAATACCGCTAGTAAAATTTCCGTTTTTTTTATTTCTCCTATGTTGTCTAGTATGGTTAAGCTTATTTAAAAAAAAAAAATTCTTAAGTATTTTCAAGAATGTTTAGACAATCACAAACTTCTCCCCGTGCTTTTAGCAGTTACATTTTGTTTGTTGATTTTAAAATGCAATTCCCTTAATATTGATTTTTTTTTTTTTTTTTTTTTTTTTTTAGTATTGAAAGGCACAAGACACTCGATCCGAAATCAGTGGCTGGAACATGTCCAGTTTCCATGAGCTTTGCCCCATCTTTGGCTGCTACCCAACTTAGTCCTTTGACAGCTGCATCTCTGGGGCAGCTTGTCAAAACCACCCCATCCCCTTTGGCTCTGGGTCTTGCTCCAGCTGCTTTCCTCCGCAATTCTGCAGCAGCTGCTCTTTTTGCAGCAAACTTCAAACAATTCCAAGCAAAGAACTTGTCTTACAAGCTGAGGACAGCAACGGCGACTGCGGCCGGCATGAAGAAAGAGGACCGCAACAAGTTCTCTCCATACTGAAAGTATCTTCTGGGATCTGTTCATACAAGTGACTGTGTATGTGCCAAAAACAGTTCCTCATGAACTCTAAAACAGGGTGGTCTGAATGGGCCTCAAAAATTGGTGATCCTTCAAAGTCTTTTATTAAACTTTAGGTTAGGTTTGAGCTCCACTTGATGATGGCCAAATAAAAGACGTTGCAGATTTTTTTGTTGTTCATGAAAAATCTTTCTATATTTGATTACTATACATTAGGGTGTATCACAAAATACGCTTTTTCATAATTTCAAGTTGGTTGAAAAGTTGTATTATGATCATATATTTTCCACACAAAAAAAATTTTTTTTTGTCTCATTAAAATTTTAAGTTTGTTATGTAAAGTGATACTAAAAAATAATTTTATATGAAATGTAGCATTTAAGTCTCCTAGAATCTTTAGTCAAGGTAATAATCCCTGTGGCAAAATTTTTTTGAACTTTCTGCGACAATTCTCTCTTGTACTAATACCTTTCTGAAATTAATTTTTAATAGTAGCATATATATATATATATGCCTTCATGGTCATAATAGACCAGTATATATTTTTCTTAATTATAAATGTAAGAAGTTTTTTTTTTTTTTTAATATACATATAAAACAGTAGATAGTCTGATATTATTGGCGATATCCTACTGTTCAAAAAAAATTTTTTTGTAGTTAACTGTATGGGATTTTATCGATTTGAAAAACTTCCCAAATAAAAAATCTTTCTGCATTATCTCTGTAATGCTCTGCGACAATGTCGCCACGATTCTGCTATGGGGGTAATTATCTAACCTAAAAATTGGTTGGAATTGAAAGCATAAATATTTGACAATGAAAATTAAGGTTTTCATGCAGATTTAGGAAGACTTAATGTTATATTTTTATAAATTATTTTATTGTTACTTTATGTTCAAAACTTAATAGTATTGAACTTTGAACATAAACAAAAATTGTTTATATTTATACTTTTTAAAAAATTTAAATTCACCTTTTTTTCTAGTTTGTCTCAAAAATGGAAACTTTTAGTCCTATTCTGAAGTAGACCTTAATGTTTCTTAATTTAATCAAAAAAAATTTTTATAAATATGTAAACAACTTAAGCCTTTGATATTCGGAAAAAAAATTGTTTTACACTCTATTGTTTACTATCTATGTCTCACTTTTTAAAGCCAGTGTGATGTAAAAAAAAAAAAGAAAGGAATATCCCATCAAACTGTACTCGTGTTTATTAGGAAAAATTTGTTTTAAATATTGTAGTATTTGCAGATTAATGGACTTCCATTTTCCCTGTTTTGAATTTCTGTTATTATTCAGTATACTTGTATTTCCTAGTCAGATGTTTTGCACTCATTTATATTTGTAACATGCACACCTTTTCATAATGGTGATATATATAGAGATAAGTGTTAGTTGTGCAATCATCAATGCATATATGTTGTGTTAGAGTATTCAATATAATTGCTCTGAATAATATAATGTTTATTGATAAATTTATGATTTTTGTTTTATTGATTGGTAGTGGATTTAATTATGTATTGAATAAATTTATGTCTGAAATTTATTTAGTTATGTTTAGGAGATAGCTATTTTTATTTATTTTGGAAATATTATATCATTCAGTATAAAATGTTTGTATTTTTAAAAAATTAACAAATGCTTTTTTTTTTATTTAATTTTTTTAAATAAATATTTTTAGCGTTAAATGTTAACCGGCTATTTATTTAGAAAACTTTGCTGTCTAGTTTAAATCAGAAATTTCTTTTAACATATAGGACCTAACGTTTAACTAATTGCAAATCTCTTCAAAGTTTTCTTTGACAGCCTTGGTTTAAATTCAGTTACTTAAAAATTATTTGATTGTAATTTACTTTACAAGTATGTAAATCATGTCGAAATAATACCTGATTAGTATTTTATTTTATTATAATATTTTCATTGAAACATGCTTTTGGATTTTAAATTGGCTTATAGTGAAAAATATGCATTCATTTAAAACTTATTAATAGTAATCGAGAAGTCTTGACAGACATTTCATACTTAATGATATGATGTTGTAAATTTTATTTACAGGTTAATATTTATTTATTTTTATTAGATACTCAAAAGTTTGAAATATATAAAAGTTATATTCTAACTTATGTCTTTGTTATACTTTTCAGAACTATACTTTTTTTTCAAATGTGAAAGGAGTGTTTTTGTACTTCTAAAATACCCTGAATTTTTCAGATCTTGCATGATTGGTTTCAGGGTTTTGAAGTATAAATTTATGTTTATCTTAATGCTACTATATATAATGTCCTCTGAATGTCCCACCATCTTTTAAAAAAGAATAAATTGCTTAAAATCTCTAGTTTAATTAAGATTGTCCATGTATCTTTTCTTGTTATGTTTTTAAAGAGTACAATCATTGATTTTTTTTTATACATATGAAAGTTTTATATGTAGTGTGTGTGATTTGTTATTAGCCTACAATATATTTTATTAAACTGAATTTTGTTTCTTGTCCATTCTGTTCAAAAGAATTATTTTCAATTTCCGTAGAATATCTATTTGAAATTGGAATTATATTTAACTCTAATGTTGATTCCTCCCTTCATGTGAAATATTTGTTTATGAAATTTTATTTTATTTTGTTTGTAAAAAACATTTCTTAATTAATTCTAAAAAATTGAACTTTAAAACTTTGTCTTTTAGCATCGAAAAGCTTTAGTAATGATAAAATTTATGATTGATTTGTTTCAAGAAACTTTTTAGAAGATTCTTATTAATCTATTATTTTTTAGGTTTTGGAACATGAGCTTCTTTATTTTCATCCAGTATTAATTTATGTGTGTTTAAAAAATGATCCTATTTTGTTTTTTGATATATGTTAATCTGTAATACAAATTAAGTTTTATTTCAGAAGTTATCTTAAAAATTTTCAATTTTTGTATCAAAATAATGAGGTTTTTAAAAGTTGAACTTTTCCCTAAGTTTTTTAGTGTAAATAATTATAAATTTTATTGCATATTAAATAGCAGATAATTTTAAAATTGATCAAAAATTCTAATTTCTTTAAAGATATATCTATCACTCAAATTTTAAATACTATCATTATTTAAAAAAAAAATTTCTTTTATGACATTCTAAAGTTTTAATGATTAGTTTTCAAACATGTTAAAATGTGTTTTTAGAGTTTTACTTTTATTGCCAGATTATTATGAATGTATATTTTAATGAAAAATTCTATGTAGTGAACTGCTTTCTTCCGTTGTTATAATTTCTAATGATAATGTTCCTGAATACTTACAAATGGTACTTAAAAACCTTTTTCTGCAAACTATTCAGTTTATTAGATTCAAGTTAATTCTAGATTAATTGAAACTAATTTTTCAATTTTAAGAGCATTAAATTCTACATGGAGCACTTTTTATAAACTCCACATGTGTTTTCAATGGACCAAACTCTAATGTTTTCTATGCATATTTAAGGAGAAAAAAGTCGCTATTTTGAGTAGAGAAAAAAATAAAGCTTTGAAATATTTTCCTATTTAATTCCATTCAGATAATGTGTGCTGTCTTAGAAATAGTTTGTTGCTCAAAATAGTGTTTTCTTGATGTCTCAATTCCCACCTCTAATATTATCTTACCAAATTTATATTTTAAGACATCAAAAACAAGATACTGTCTGAGATCTGAATTTTTATGGCGAAAAGACTAAATTTTAAAATTTCTGCATTTGTGGTATTTTAGTTTAAGACTATATTTTGATCAGCAATTGTTAATTTTCAACGAATTTTTTTTTCCAAAGAATTATGTCCTGTGCACACTATAACCAAAATTATCTTATTTAAAATTTATGTTATTTTAAATATCTTCGGAAAAAGTATCGATTGCTATGTGAAAATTTGCCCAACATTGCGATAATTATTCTCTCACCCCTCTAGAGTAATGGAGAATTCATATCCGTCAAAATTATTGAAAAATGTACTGACTTGTGGATAGTTGCCAACTCTACTGGATTTTACCAGTTTCTCTCGGTCTACTGGTTTAATTAAAACTTCCTGGTTTTTATTCATTTTAGAAAAATCCCTAAAATTGAGTTAGATTACTAAAAATAAGTATTACTAGTACATAACGAAGCGAACCTCATTTATAGAAATCATCAAAATAGTTAAACTTTTTTGTTATAAAATGTTCACTTTATTTTTATTTTCAGAACTCTTTATAAATTAATAAAAAAATCTTTTAATTATCTTTGATGAATTAAATGCCTATCAATTTTCAAAATTATAAGTATACATAATATTTTAAGTATCTTTAATGTTTATCATAAGTAAAAAATACAGCAGTTTTTTCTATTTTGAGGATTATAAAATTCCCTATGTGTAAAATATTTAGTACATTATGCAACAATTATCATGAAATTTATATTATCTATTGGATTTTTTCCTATCCATATGTTGGCAGGTTTGCTAGTGGTGGACAATCATTTGAGTAACATTTTTGGCTCAACAATTTTCACAAAAATCCTTTCATGATGGTAAAAAGAATAATAAGAAAATATAATTCCATAAGCAACGTGTGTTAATTGACCATTTATATTTTAACTAAATTACTTTTTTAATATTCAATTGCATTATTACTGCCCAACAACGCAGTATTATCATTCCTTAATAAAAAAAAAAAGGCATTCAATTGAAAGAGAAATTTCAAAAATTAAAACATGGATATATCACCAAAACTCCGGACATTAGACTAGAGATAAAAGCTTGCCCCTGTATCTTAGCTCTTTCCTGTGAGCTTATGCATTTTTTGATGTTATTAAGATTTACTGATTTTTATTGCCATTATAGAGTATCGAATGTCATTTGGAAATCATCAGACTTTTTAATTCTTAATATCATCCAAGTATAACAATTTCATTTCACTTATTTTGCAAGAATTAAATTTTTCTTTTCTTTTTTTTTTTAAAAAAAAAAAGGTGTGTGGTGGACAAAGCTACAATAAAATATCATTAAGCTTATTCTATAATTGATGTTACTTTAAAAAGCTTTTAATGAATTCTGAAAATGAAGCACCAAGTTTGTAATTCTTCGTAACTGAGCTAACAATTTGGGAACAAATGTGTATATTACATAAGAAAAATTGTGTAGATAGTTTCATTTTATAAATTTTAGTATAGATATGCAGGGTCTAATTATGAAATGAGGCTTGATTAAAAACATTAGGAATTCAGTTTTGAAAAAATTTTAAATCTTACTAATTTTAAAAAAATAATTATATAGCATTCAAAGTATAAAAATATGCCAAATATTTATTTAGAATATTTTGCAAAGAATTGGGGAAAAAATGTAAACTCCTTATTGGTCATAATCAGGCTCTGTTTATATAAACTATAGAGAGTACTTAATGATTATAATTATTAGAAGTTTTTCCTCTTGTAATTGTTGATGTGTTTAAATTTAGTTATTTGAACTTTCTTTTTTGTGAGTAGGAACTGAAAATATCTAGACTGTCTTACCAACATATTATTAAATGTTTGTTGGCTACTTCAATGGCTAGTTAAAACGATGAAAAAGGAATAATTGTTTTAAAGAAATAACTGAGCACTTTTACAGGATTAAACTGAGTTTGTGTCGCATCAGTTTTGACAGCAAATATTTGAAGCTGAGTTTGAGTTCTAATAATGTTGAGAACAAATGGTTTGAGTTGAGTTGAGGTTGCATCAATTATGACAACGAATAGCTTAAGTTTACATTGTGTTGTATCAGTTTTGACAACGAATTACTTAATTTGAGTTTGTGCTGTATCAATTTCGACAATTGAGTATGATTTGAAATAATTTTGACCAAAAAAACAATCTATTAAGCATTATATTAGTTCTATTTAACCTACACTCTAATTTTCTTTCTTTAGACAATTATTAAAAAAAATGGAATAATAACTGTTTTACACATTGAAGTAGCCAATAATAAGTTTTCTATTTCTGCTTTTGCCATAACCTTCTCGAAACCAAAATGAAGCTTAGTATCTGCAATTGTGCTTGAATTTTGAAAAATAAATTAATTGCTCAATTTTATAAATTTTGATGTTACTAGTTGTAAGTGTAGATATTTCATTAATGATATACATCAAATTGTAGATATTTTCAACACTTTTAGAGACTAAATTTTTAAGTGTTTATATTGCGATGAAGCAATAATATTGGCACTCTTTAATTTCACCACTATATCAATTTTATAATGTCCTTTGCTTTTTTTTCTTCAATCACATCTTTGAGACTTACTCAAAACTTTTATGACTGAAACAGTATTAGATGTGGAATTTGTATCACACTAGACAAACTTTTTTTTTCCTCGTTTAAAGTGCATTTTGTTAAATGGCATCTTGAAAACACAGTACTTAACATGTTATGGTTGGTTGTATGCATAGTATAGTCTGTCAAGTTTTTAAATAGAATATATTAATTGAAAAAGAAATGGTGTTCAATCCACACCAATTTTTTTAATACTATTTTTAAGACTGATTTTTGTTGCATAACTTTTTTCTAATTTGTAAGTCACACTTTCAAAAAACTTTATTTTCTGAAGGAGGCGCAGTATAAAAACGCAAGGCAATCTATTTATGAACTTATGCAGTACTTAATGTAGAGTAAAGTAATTAGCAAACAATTGCTTGCAAATTATGTTTTTCTTGAGTTAAACTATGTTTTCTTCCTGATGATCGTGAAAAAAGATTTATTTTGTGAAATATATTAAGTTTTTCTCAGTAGTTACTTTTTTGCACAGAAAATTCATAAAAGGAAATAATTAATTTATTATAATTGTATAAAACACATTATTATTTATGACTGATTTAATTTTTTAGACTGCTTTTAGAAAATTTAATGTTGCAAATTGTTTGTTTCAATGTGTACTTAAATTACATGTAAAAATGTAGTATTTATGTTTAGAAAATGTTGCTTCTAGTCTTAGTTCATGTTATATACAATTACTTTATTTAATGAAATAAATGCATTTGATGTGCAATTTGTTATGATCATAATTATTAATTTAGTTATATTTACATAATTTTGTGCCATTATTAAATTGTTTAAACAGTATTTTTTTTATTAAATAATTAATTTAAACTAGCTTGGGAGCAATTTCAATTTAGCTTCAAGATGTTTAAGTTTGAGTTGAAATTACCAATGACAAAGGAAATGCAAACATTGAATATTGTTAAGTAATTATTTTAGTCAACATTTAGTTCATGAAATAAATTGAATTTTTTAAGTAATGTTTGTTCAAATTAAAAATATAAAAGACTCAAGTTAGTCATTAGTAAAAACTAATTTAGCTTTAAGATTCATTCAAAATAGACATAATTAAATTTTTTTTTAATTAACTTTTTTCAATAAAAATGTTTTTAGTCTGACTGTGATATACAGAGAAAGGAAATACTTTGTTTAATTTTTTGAAAACATGTCAACAAATTTTATTACATTATTAAAAATATTCTTTTGACACTATCTCTTAAGTTAATTTCCTAATAATCGATTTATATGATATGTAAATTGACGACATTTAATTTTGGTTTACATCCACATTAAAAAGGCAAATGAAATAAAAGTTTTTAATGACAATTGGTTAGTAAACTTTATTTTAATGACGTTTTGCAATCAGATGTAACAAATGTATGTATTTTTATTGTTGATGTTAGACATTGTACCGTATTTTAATTAATACAATGTACACATTTATATGTGCAGTTTATATTGTCTGTATTGTGCAAATTGTTGTATTATCTACATATCATTGGTGATATCATCTTTAGTCAAATGTAATCAGAATTTTATGTGTTTACTTATCATGAGCTGTTCTGTTGATCTTTATTTAAAAAGTATTACAATTTATTTGGGACTTAAAGTGTGGATAGAATTTTGGTACTTAGACGAGATTTTTATTCATGTGGATATTGGCAAACTATGATGTTTATTAATTTTTTTTCCCTTTAAAAGTATAATTTGATATAAGGATTAGAATTCAGTATGTTTTATGCTAACTACTTGTGCCAAGTGATTGGACCTAAAATATATATACATTTCTTACAATTTTCTTGTAAAAAATATATTAGAAATTTATATTTTGAAAAGATTTATGAAGATAAATTAATATAAATGCAAAGAAAACTTTTGTAAGTAAAAATTATTTAAATATGAACAATAATGCTTATGATGTTAGAAATTGTGGAGAACCTTAATATCATTCAAATTTGCTGTAACTTTAATAGGGTACTAAATTTAACTGTATTATTTTACTTGATTTCTCAATACTATAGCTGAACTTGAAGGAAAATATGGTTCAGTATAACATCTCATTAAGGTTGCAGCAAGCTTGTATAATATTATGGTTCAAAGTACAGATAGTGTGATTCAGTACTGAATAACTTTTTTGAGAGAGTGTCATCATGCTATATAATAGCATGAAGCATATCCTTAACATGAGAGTGATATTAGATGTTATTGATGTCATATGTAGAGCCATTTTGACTATATTTGATTGCAAAAAAATTTTTTTGACTGCATCATATTTTCGTTTGTACCTCAATCTTTAGTAAGGTTACATTTATCATTTGCATATATGTATTACTTGAATTGTGGAAAAAGTCAAATATCTAAACTCATATCAAATTTTATCTAATAGTAATAGATCTAAAGTCATATCAAATTTTAGATTTTTAAAAAATTCTATAGTAACTACAATTCTATCATTTGTTGGAATTTATTATTTTGTCAGTCAGGGTTAATTCCAGATTATCGAAAGAGTTATGTAAGAATTTTTTAATTAAAATTCAAACAAAGGCAAATGAAGTGAGTTTTGAAAGAAATTTAATTTTCAAAGTGACACTTACCAATCATATCTTTCTTTGCATGCAAAAACATAATTAGTTATATATTAAATTAATTTTACATTAAATTGTATATTTATTATTATATATTATATTAATTATATATTAAATTACTATTTGAGTACTAGACTTACTATAATAGTAACCTTCAACAGCATTTTTAAATTCATCGTCGATGTTCTAATACTGAAAAGTTATGCTAAAAGATGTTTCAGCCTATTTCTTATAGAATTTTTTCTAAAGTTCACAATAAAAAAAAAAATATTTTCACGCCTAGAAAATGAAACAAACATAACACTTATTCCTTGAGTGAGTGATATCAATCTTGGGAAACTTAGATACTAATAACTACTAAAAGTACTTATATTTAGATATAATACTTAGATACTAATACTAATAAAACTTTTGAGAATAATTAGTAGAATTTTATTTTTGGAAAATTGCGAAAAAAAGCTTCTTGAATTAATTGTAACTCTAGCTGAAAATCTGGTAACAATGCTTCACAATTTACAATGAAATGCATGTTGAAAATATCTTAACTTTTTAAAATCGGTGCCATGTGTTAATTTTTCTCCTTTTTTAAAAAATTTGCCCATTATTATAATTTTATGCAATTACAATATCTATCTAAGAGCGACAATCTTCATGATAGATTATAATATATATATTCTCATTGCGCACTTTATATATAGAAACGGATAGTACCTCATAGTTTGCATGTTAAATTAAATAATTTAGTGATTAATTTGAAAATCTTTATTATTCAAATTTTCATTTTTGAAAAACCAAAGCAATATGATTGGTAAGTGTCCTTTCTTTTCTTTGGTTTAAAAAATAAAAAAAAAATATTTGTTTACTTAGGATGTCCAATATTATCAATTTGTATTACTTTTAAGTTGTAAGAAGTTCAGTTTCAAAAAACAAAATTCTTGATATGAAACCAAATTATCAGCATATGATGTCATATTCTGTTATAAAAGTTCAAGAAAACTAGGATGATGGACTGAGTTTAGTTTAGATAGGGTGATACAAACCTCGTTCGTATTATTTTATGAATTGTACCAAAGCACTTTTGTTTATATCGTATTGTATGAAATTCCTGATTTATTTTAACCTAGGCAGTTATTTTGATTATGTTAGTAAACCGGGACAAAGTGTGTCATAGTTTCGTTTGTCTTTACAAAAAATATGTTTAAGATGTGCAATGTATGGAAAAAATCATTGAAGAGAAACTTTTTTTTTGTTTGAAAAGACTGTATTTGGTGTGTTTTTAAAGTTAGTTCTTATTGCATCCACTGTTAGTGAATAAGGCGTCAAAAATGTCTTCACTTTCTTAGATTATTTTTACAAATAAGCTCTATGTAAGTCTTTATGAAGATTTGTTGACACCTAAAGTGAGCACGCTCATCCATGTATTTTATGATTATTCTCAATTTTCATTATTATGTTTGATTTGAAAACCATTTCATCGCCTTTTAAAAAAGGGTTTACAACTTCAAAATTAAAAAAAAAAATTTTAAAATACAAAAAAATTGGAACAGTATTTTAAAATGAAGATAGATTAAATTATGTCAAATTGTTACATGACATGTATAAACTGGTGCTGGTTTGACATTAATGAGTAAATTATGAAGAGAAAAGATGGAATATATATTTAAAAATTTATTAGCTACGCAAAAAGATTTTGAAATTATGTGCAATATATTTTAATTAAATAACGATTACTGGGATTCTATTTACTTTTAAACAAAAACAGGCTGCATAGCATTTTTAAAAAGTGCTTGAAGGTGCTTATTTTCAATTTTCGTTTTTTAAAAGCGATGAAAGGTGCTTTTTTTTATTGGACGTTTTTGAAAATCTTTCTTTTTCGAAAATAAGAATTTGTTTTTCTTTACCATGCTGATTTTCGCCACGTATTATGCAAAAGCGTGTTTTTCGCATTGTTCTATTCAATGTTTTCACAAATCATTCTAACATAATGCAATTCAGCGTACCGTCTTTCCGTAGCCTATGAAATCACCAATCATTTCACATGTTTGATTAAATGCTTGCAGGTCCGCGTGAGCATATACTGAGCTGCATTCAGTAGGAATTATTCTTGCACTATCATGTGCAACTCTGATGCATTTTGCGAGAGATTCTCAATTCATTTTGCTGAAATCGAACCGAAAAATCTATCTTTTTATAGTGGCTAATGTAATCAAGAAAAAGACTTTGTCAATAAAAATTCTTTGTCAGAAACGAGTTATTTTATCATGATCGTCTAAAGTCTTTGAAAATTATTTTGCATTTTGTTAATGTATATAGTGCTTTAAAAGTACTTATATTTTGTTGAAATATTTGACTCGTACACCCCAAAAAATATTATTTAAAACAAGAAATGTTTAAAAATGTAAGAAATTTTATCTTAATTCAAATAAAGTTGATTTAAACCCTAAATATAGTTTTAAAATCATATTAATTTTTTTTAATGTTTTTACATCTGTTGATTAACTTGTTGGATTATACTGAACCACTTAAACTTTTTTTGTTATCATTGGGGGGTTTTTTCAGATCCTTCATTATATTGCTTTTTATACTCTTTCCTTGAAAGTAATTTTTCTGCTGCTAACTGTCACAAAATTAAATTTGTTGTCAAGTTGGTAAAAGCTATTTTAAACAAGTTTTTAAAAACTGATAGTAATTTTATTGGCAAATATGAGTCTGTTATTACAGATTTCTTATAAATTTACTATAAGTAAGGTGTCTGCACCCCTGGAAAGTCATGAATTTCGGTATTAAGCAAAATTTGTCATGATTTTAACTATTTTTTTATTTTAAAAATCATTGAAAGTCATGGATTTAGGTCGCTGAAAAATCTAATTTTTAAAATGGAGCTTACCCCCCCCCCCATTTCTTCGTGTTCCGAATATCTGAATTTGTAACAAAATCCTCACTCACAGTCATTTTTTATTAAAATATAAAATGTTTTTATCATGTTCTTTAAAAATTATGGTTTTCTTTCAAAAAATGAAAGAAAAAATATTTCTGGAGTGAAGTATCTTATAAACTTCTGTGGTTTCATAATTTTTGTTATTATTTATTTTGTTTTATTTTATTAATTTAAAATTCTAGCTGAAGCAAGCCAGTTATTGGCGAATTTTTTCTTGTTTCGAAATGAAAACAGAAAAATGGGGAGTATTTCTTTCCTTCCATGAACAAGAAAAGTATCTTTAGAATATAATTCTACAGAAAAAGAACAAAAAATTATTTGCTTTTGTGTTTTTTCAGCTATTTTATTGTTTCAACTCTTTCTTTACACTTTTTTTTCTTCTTAAATTTAAAATCTATAAATATGAAGATGCAGAGTATAACAGTTTTGATTTTACTTACCATTTCAATTACTGTTATTATAATGTTTTTTTTAATTTGTTGTTCTGTTTTTGTCGGAGAAAATAGTAACTTCGTTATGTCATGAAAAATTCTTGGAATTAGTCATGGAAAGTCATGAATCTGAAAATCTAGAATATATTAAATACCATGTCCATTTTAAAACAACTGAAAAAAAATTTTATGTGAACTTTTTTGTGTATCTTGCTATTACATTGCAATTAAGCGTAGTCAGAACTTATTTCATTTTTTTTTATTAAACGTTATATAACAAAAAAGCAAAGGAAAAATCATAGCCTAAATTAAAATATTATTGCTTTTTTTTGTAGACTGTTGGTCTGTTAATCATATTCGTTTCTGATAATAACCTTTCTTCAGAATTGAATTATGTTTTTGTTTTATTTAAAAAATACTTAGACAACAAAGTAAAAATGAGATTTGGTTTCTTATTTAAGAAAAAGAAAGAAGAAAAAAAGTACTGGTTTCAAAGATGAGTGTGCTAGTATCTTTAGGTGGAGACAGTCTGAAAAAAACATATCAGTGAAGATTGAAAAAATAAAAAAAAAGCATATTGTATGTAAAGATGACAAACAATTTGTAGTAGTGTTTATAGAACTTTTTTCACAATCTTGTCGATGTATTTTAATATGCGATCACAATGTTTCAATAAAAAGTTATTATACACATTTCTCAGAATCTTTATTTCTAATCACTCCTAGAAATTTATTTGAACGACTATAGAGTTGCATCAGTTTTGAAAGGAAAAAAAAAAGAATGGAAAGCAGTTAGAATTTGAATTTAATAAAATAATTATTTTATTAAAATTAAATTCTAGCTTTCCTTTTTTTTTGTATATATATATATATATATATATATAAATATATATCAGAGATGATTGTGCTCCGGAAAAATCCAGATCTTTTGCTAAGTGCGATACGGAAATCCAAGGTCCAGAAGTTTCAAGAAATCATCGATCACATTTGTGTGTGCAAATTCTTGTATATTTTATTTAAAATTTTAGAACTAGAATTTATACTTGGCATCTCTTTTATTTGTAAATATTTTTTTCTGGTAGAATAATAAATGTGATTAGAGATAAAATTAAATTTATAAAAAAATTATTAATTTAAATTATGCTACATATAATTTAGTTAGAATTTCATGTTTTGAAAGTATCAATGATTTAAAAAGACATTAATTTTTTGAAATGCGTCGTTAAGGAGTTTAATCAAGAAATTTTCAAGACTTGTTAGTTGGGCTCACAATCACCCCTGGTATATACAGGGTGGTCCTAAAATATATGTCAAAAATGTAAAGGTATGCAGAGGGGACCTAAATAAGCACATTTCGTATAGGATTGTGTGTGCGGTAATGCCGACTTGAGCCGGTAGGGAATCGAATTTTCTTCTGTCTTTACTACTCTTTTTCAGTTTCCGTTGATTCATACTACTTTACAAGCTTGTGCTTGAATGTGCCATTACCGCACACACATTCCTATCCGAAATATGCTTATGCTTGTGTTTATATATTTTGCGTTGGCTTTATTGATACAATCCTGTGATCTAATGAAGAACTTATATCTTTCTTTTCTTTTATCCGCAGTTTTATTAATTTTTTTTTTAATATTCCTTTCTTTTTGTATTTATTTCTTATGCTATATATATATGTATGTACAATACAGGTCAAAAGTTTAAACTCACTCGTGAATTTTTAAAAAATGAACAAATAACGAGGTTTTTTAACTGATAATCTCACCAAATTAACTTTATTTTGATAAAGGTGATATATATGAAATTGGAGGCCTGTTAGAGCTGCACTGTTCGATCTAGTAATTGTCGGATTTAAACTAGATATTATATGGTTTGGTTGTATGCAATATTTTCTGACAAGTCATTGATGCATTGCTTTTTTTTTTCTTGAAAAAGTCAAATCTCCCAGTCTTAACATACTAGTGAGGTATAATCGGATTGATAATTTAGATTTTCTGTGAAAGAGGAGTTTCTATTTTAGATGACAATTTAAGAAAATTATGCATGTCATTCAAATTTTGATACCAGGCTCACTGTAATGAAGGCCCTACTCAAGGAGGGAAGGGATTGTTGAGAATTCCATCAAATTCCTTTCCACAAATATTGTGCTTATTGATCAGCTTCTTTTTTTTTTTTTAATGAAAATTGCTGTTTTTATATTAAATTGTTTTTTATATAAAAACTACGATTTTGTCAAAAGGGTCTAACAGAGAGGGGGATAGCCTGGTTGGTAGGGCACTGGACCCCTGTCCAAGAGGTCATGGGTTCGATCCCCCCCCCCCCGCCGAAGACACCTCGTGTTTTAAATGGTGACTCGTGCACGTTAAATCTATCGAATGGCAAATTCCTCCATGTTCCCATAACAAATCATGCCTCTGGGGTTACTGATCCAGGAGTTTCCTTGCCTTCTGGATTGGTTCAAAATTACGAGATTACGGAGTTGAACATTAGTAGTCGTAAACCCAAAATTAATTGGGTCGGCTGTTCAACGACGGTTATAAAACATCAACTTACCGAGTTACTATTACTTATCCAACATCAGCTTATGTTGGATAAGCTGAGTAAATAAGCAAGTTAGAACGATGTTATTGTTTAACAAAAATACCAAACAATAATTAAAAATCACAAAAATGTTTTTATTTGAAAATATTTTAAAAGCTATGGGCAAAAATTGTTTAATGAATAGATCTAGAATTTTATGAAATGGAGTCTCTTGTTGATGGAACTGTTCAGGGTAGAAGAGGATGATTAGTTCTTTGATTTATTCATCGATTCGAGTTCTTGGAGTACAGCTGAATCAAAAGTACCGCATATATATTTTCCTGGACTGCTTGGATCCTGTGAAACCCAGAAATCATATACCAACTCCCGGAAACGGTCTGACGTCATAGCATTACCATTGGACCTGTCTTCATCCTTTAAGAAGACACATTTATTAACTATAAAAAGCGCATTATAACATAATACTTATTTACTGCACATGCTATATCATGTTGTTAACCTGTTTCACATGTAAACTTCCATATACTGCTGATGTGGTATAATAGTTACAATACTGCCTCCAGAAAGCATATAACCTTGCGTCAGAATTTTATTGTCACGAAAATGTTTGTACTAAACACCTTTTTTTTCAATAAAGTAAAAATATTGCAGTTTCAAACCTTTCATCCAAAAAGGATTAAAAATTATTTTTTTAAAAAGTCTGGTCACGTGGGTAAAATGGTCACTTAGGTCATTAATGACGTTTTAGCTGACGTCACACTAGCGATAGGATCAAATTGCATTGTCCATTGAAATTTCATGACTAGGTGGATTATAGCTGAGCATACAAGACTTTGTGAAAAGAAACATTAATAATGACTTAGATTTAAGATTACTTTCATCTTGAGACTAGCTTTATGAAATGATTTTTTCAAGCTTGAAAACCCTAAATCAACCTCGATTGAAGATTTTCATATCGAAGGTTGTTGTCCAAGGTTTTGGATGAGGGTAATGTGCGTCGAATAGAGCACATGGTCACAGATCTCGTTTTAAAGTTAGGTTAACACGTAAACCGCATAACAAACCATTTTAGGTTTCCATTAAAAGGTTTTTGCTGAGTGAAAATAAACCTTATTTTGCTACCTGGGCCTCAGTATCTTTTTAAATTAAAAAACATAAAAATAAAAAACATTAATTAGTATTATTGAGACTCGGTTCATCTTAACAAATTAAGGTATCATGAGATGTTAAAATACATGATATTGATTTCAAAGTAGAACCTTAAACTGATTTTTCAAAGAGTGAATATTGGCTAAAATGTGCTAATTGTGTTGATACCTAAATCCATTAAATGAATATATTCATAAACCCAGCGTGATTTTGGCGGGGGCACAATTTCTGTTTTAATGAAAAATAGTGTTTGTTTAGTTTAGGTTCGGTTGGTTGATTTAGGTATTTTAAAAACTTAACCCAATAATTAAGCATGAAATCACAAGAAAATGGAGCCACATACCTGGGTGAAGGTTGAAACTGGACTACATATTTTATTATAGAAAAGAGGTTATATTAAAGACAACACTGCTGCCATCTATGTCAGCATTTGTGATGCCATCTATTTACAACAATATAAACTAATTCTTTCAACACTCCCACTTTAGTTTACATTTTTGGGAATACTAAAAGAAAATCACAAATGTGCACACAAAAAAAAATATCACTAAATCATCTTAGTCTCATTGATCTTCCACAATGTTCATACTTAGTTCTATTAACAGTTTTTGTTAAATAGTCCACATTTATATTAATCATATTCACTCCCACTGTCCGAAGCAATCCTTCTCCTTTTTGGGCGTTTTTCTTCTTCACTTTGACTATTGTCAGATGTAATTCTCCTCTTGTTAATTCACTATCTGAAACAATTTTTCTGTTCTTGCTTGGCCTGTCTTCATCACTCTGTCTGCCATCACTTGCTCCTTTTCTTCTTTTAGATTTTGCATTACCACTGTCAGAATCTTCACTTCCACTATCAGAAGCAACTTTCCTCTTTCTAGGCCCACTGTCTTCATCACTTTGAGTAATATCCCTAGCACTTGCTTTCCTTTTTCTTTTAGACTTTTCTTTTCCACTGTCAGACTTCTCACTTGATGAAACAGTTGCTTTAAAAACGATTATACTCCTTTGCTTGGATTCCCTATCTTTCTTACGTTTTTGTCTTTTACCACCTTCTTCTCCTTCATCATCAAGTTTCACGATCATCTCGTGGCACACGTTTTCTCTGTCAGAGCCTGAAGCCTTTTCTTCTTCATCTGATTGTTCTTTATTAGAATTTTCATCATCTGATTGTGCCTTATTGGAACCACCTTCATTGTCAGATTGGGTTTGATTTAGGTTAATGGACCCTTCTGATCTATTACATTCTATTTTAATCCCTAAACAAGAATTTAAATCCTTCATTTCAAATCTTTTACTTAGTTGCCTTTTTGCTAAATTTTTAAGCCTTACTGAGTTGCTAAAAATTAATAAATAATCTGCATAAATATCTACAATTACAAGTTCTTTATCATTTAGTTTAATATACACACAACTATCAAAATAACTTTGCCTAAATCCCATTTCAACTAAGCCTTCTTCTAATGTCAGATACCAAAGCCTGCCATTTTGCTTTAAGCCATCTAGAGCTTTATTAAGAAGTTTCCCATTTAAATTTTGTTCGCAATACTCACTAAACCCATCTGGAATTTTCATATATATTTCTTCATTTAGTGTCCCTTGAACAAAAGCCATAACAGCATCCATTTGATCGATTTCCCAATCATAAATAGCTGCATAAGCCAACAAAACTCTTAATGTTACATAATGAACTACTGAGGAAAACGTTTCTGTATAATCTATTCCTTCGATCTGGGAGAAACCTTTAGCTACTAAACGGGTTTTGTACCTTTCAATATCTCCATTAACATTGTGTTTTCTTTTGAATACCCATTTGCAATCAACAATGTTTTTATTTTTAGGCTTATTTACTATGTCCCAAGTTTTGTTTTTAATGTGACCCGCTATTGTTTCACATAAAGATTCTCTCCAATGCCTAGCATTACTATCATTGAGTGCCTCATCAATAGTATTAGGTTCAGAAAGAAGTTCATTTATTGCCACTAAAGCATCGGCAAAGCAAATAGGATCTAAATTTGGCATTTGCAAATCTGGCATACCATTGGTATCAAAATTTTGATAATGAACAGGAAGTTTAACTATTCTTCCTATAGGTGTCAATTTCGGCATGTCATTATCTACAGTTACATTATTACTCTCATCATTATTTACAAAATCACCTCTATTCAAACCATTAATGTCATCCTGACCTGCATTAATATCATTTTGGAAATTTAATTCATTATCACCCCTGCTAACATTATCATCATTTTGGAGTTTATCTGATGTGTTGTCAAAATCAACAATGCTCCCACTGAATAAAGAGTCATCACTGAACTCTGGTGAACTTTTGTCACTGTTATTGTCATGATACATATCATGTTCCAAAAAATGCACATCTCTGGCTACAACAATACTATAATTAGTTGGATCAATTAGACGATAGCCCTTCCTATCCTTACAATACCCAACAAACATTAACTCCCTAGCTTTCACGTCCCATTTTAAACGCTTCTGTTTGGGAATATGAACAAAAGCCCGACACCCAAACACCCTTAAGTATTTCAAGTTTGGCTTTTCACCACTCCATTTCTCAAAAGGTGTCATGTCTGGAACCGCAATGGTCGGAGATATATTTTTACAATGAGCTGCTGTTTCAACTGCTTCAGCCCAATATTCCTGGTCAAGGTGGGCATCCACCAACATAGACCGAGCTCGCTCAACGAGTGTTCTGTTGTTGCGTTCTGCAACCCCCATTTGCTCCGATGTATAAGGGATAGACTTTTGATGCTGAATCCCTTTGGAAGCTAGAAAACTATCCATTTCATTATTAACATACTCCGTCCCATTATCAGAGCGTAAAACCTTAATAGGTTTGCCAGTTTGTCGTTCTACATATGCCTGAAAGTCTTTGAATTTTCCAAGAACTTCAAATTTATTCTTTATAAAGTAAACAAAAGTCATTCGTGACAAATCATCTATGAAACTTATAAAGTACCGAGAACCGCCTATTGATAAAACACTCATTGGTTCACAGAGGTCACTATGCACTAAGCCTAACAATTCTTTTGCTCGTTTTGCCTTACCCTTAGGAAATGGTTGTTTATGCATTTTACCTTTTATGCATGGTATACAATCATTAATTTTCCCATTAAAAGAGAAACCCTCAACCATATCTTGCAATCTAACCATCCCTCCTTCACTTAAATGACCTATTTTCTTATGCAATATTTCATTTGATGAGTTTTGAGCAGTAATTAAAGCCATATCATTATGAATATCTAAAGAATATAATCTATCGCTTACACCTGTTCCACTAGCTACTAAATTATCACCCTTATGAACAAAACATCTTTCCCCTGTAAAGGTAGTAACCATCCCAAAAGTTTTGTTTAAATACTTAATAGATAGCAAGTTAGCAGTCAGTTTTGGAACATGCAATACATTATTAAAAGTTACTTTTGCTTTCTCCCCATTTCTAGATAAGAGAAAACTAACACTCCCTTCCCCCTCTACTTCTATAACAGAGCTGCCTGTTTTAATTTGACTAATACTTGCAGTTTGATAATCTGTTATCAATTCTTTATATGGGGTCATATGGAACGAAGCACAAGAGTCCATGTACCAAACATTAGGATTTGGATTAGAATTTGCAACATAGATACCTGCTACATAAGCTTCTTCCTTCATAGGAGTCTTACTAGAAGTAGGCTTTACATTACCCTTTTTGTTAAATTTATCATACGCATTTTTTTGGCGTAGGGGTCTTTGACAATCTATACTTTTATGCCCAAACAAATTACATTTGAAGCATTTCCCCTTAAACTTATTCCTGCCTTTAAACTTCTCATTAAGGAAAGCTTGATCTAAATTCCCATCAGAATTAGGTTTATCATCCTCAGCCATTAATCTAGTTTTAACGTTATCAACAGTTATCTCTTCCCCACAATTTTTCAAAGCCATAATAAGGGGTTCAAATCTATCAGGTAAGTTAGCTAAAATTATTCCAGCTATTAATTCCTCATCTGCTTTAACTCCTGTTGATTTTAATTGCTGATATGCTGAAATTACTTTATGAAGGTAGTCACACATGTCCTTACAATCTGAATACTTAGTGTTAACCAATTCTTTAATTACCGACACTTTTCTAGTTATTCCTTTATCATCATAAGTTTTTGATAATACTTCCCAGGCTTCTTTGCCACTAGATAAGTCCCTCAAATCATTAAAAATTGTTTCACTAACCCCTTCAACTATGTATGACAAAGCTTTGGCATCTAAAGCTACATCTTCCTTTTTCCCTTCAACATAATCCCATAAATCTCTTTTAATTAAGTGCATTTTCATGGCAAACTTCCAATCAGCATAATTTACCCTCCCAGTTAATTTTTTATGGCTAAAAGAACCTTCTCCCCCTGGCATGATTATTTTTCTTTGTAAACTTTAAATTAAACTATCAAAAAATATAACTATAAAATAATAAATTTTCTATTAAAACATAGTTAGATTAAATTAGTTACAAAGTTTAAAAAAAGAACAACAACATTTATTTAAGTGTTAGCATTTAAGCCTAACCATGTGTTAACACATGCTACCATAATTTATCTATCTTTAATTCTAAAAATTATCAAAGAATTTAAAAATAAATATATTAAACTTAATAAATGTTAGCTATAAATTTCTTGGATCATCCTGGGCCCATAACCTAAAAACTTAACCCAATAATTAAGCATGAAATCACAAGAAAATGGAGCCACATACCTGGGTGAAGGTTGAAACTGGACTACATATTTTATTATAGAAAAGAGGTTATATTAAAGACAACACTGCTGCCATCTATGTCAGCATTTGTGATGCCATCTATTTACAACAATATAAACTAATTCTTTCAACATATTTTAGGTTAGGATGGCTGACTGAATGTAAATAACAAGCTTCCTATAGTTTGTCTAATGTAAGAACTCCCCTTGACATTCATCTGGACCCGTGGCGGTTATTATAGAAACGAGTTATAACTATTTCAAGTAGGGGTGTGGGGTCACTGTTTAGGATATGTTTTGGCCTTTTCTTCGGTCTATTGTGTTAGCCGTAGAATTAAGAGAATCTACCCTCCCTGAAATGCGCTATTCTTGTTGCCATAGCAGCAGACGGTCTGTGGCGGGAAGAGTTCTTACAGTAGACAAACCGGAAGAAATTTAGAAAACTTTGTGTGCGCTGTAATGCTTACGAGGCGATGTATGAAGGAAGTTTTATTATTGTGTTTATATTTACGCGTAATTCTTTATAAGAGTTTTCTGTAATTTATAAATTCTAACAGGTCGTTAGCCTAAAACGATTTTAAGAACATGTATATTCATTGTAAGGTTTGCCATGTTTTTAGTGTTATCCCTCATTTGGCTATATTTGTGTAAAGTATCGCCGTTGGTTATTTTTTGAGTAGCATCTTTCAAATTCATTTGTATTTTGTTTCGTTGAAGGTTAAATTGAAAGAATCTGTGGGAAGTAGTAACTGAGTAACCCGAATGTTTTACGTCGAATTTAAACTCTCAGCGCCATCTGTGCTTAACTGTCAACCATTCATACTAATATATATAAAAGAAAAATACTCAGATAATATTTTTGGTTAGTTTAATTTTTTTAATCAGTTATTTTTCTGTATTTATTGTTCAATGCTTTAAGTTAAGTATGATTTAATGTTGACTGAGAGTAAAAATATGATCTCAAAGAGTTAATTTGTAATTTTATGAACTTGACAGGTTGTTTAAACTTACATTGATCATGGTTTCAAAGCAGTCCTTAGCTCTTGTTACATCCATATCATGACTTGCCAAATACTTTTTGTAATCTTTCACGCAAAACAATCCATCCTCTGAAAAAAAATATTAAGGAATTTATTAATTTACTAGTAAATATTTTTGTCTCACTGAAATATTTTTTTTTCGAACATAGTTATCGAATTTTAAATGGAGATTGTAAGGTTGAATTTCTTTCAAATTTTCACTGTATTTATTTGTTAAAATTCGATGACTAATTTTGATAGAAATCATTTCAATGAAAAATGAAGCAAAAATTATTCAGTAAGGTATTTCCCGTTAACAAGGGTAAGTTATCCCCTGAGCCATCACGGCTCAGGGGATAGAGCTTTCGCCTTCCAATGAGGTGAACTGGGTTCGAAACTCAGCGATGGCTGGTCGATACAAATCCGCATCTGGCTTGCACCGACCACAGTACTGACGCTGATTATCTTCAGTGATAGACGGAGTCCCTTTACCGTCAGGCTAACTGTGGGAGGTTCTCGTGGTCTTCCTCACGATGCAACGCAAATGCGGGTTGTTCCATCAAAAAGTCCTCCACGAAGGCAAATTTCTCCCAGTGCTTAATCCAGGAGTTCCCTTGTCTTCTGGATTAGGTTCGAAATTAAAAGGCTACTGAGTAGAATATTAGTAGTCGTAAACCCGAAAATTGGGTCGGCTGTTCAAGAACTGTTATAATATAAAATAATTATAATAATAATAAAATTAGCAAGGAGATTTTTTTCTGTCTGAGGAGCGTAAAAAGTTTTAAAAAAACGGTACAGATGACATTTGTTTATTAGAATTTAATTAAAACTAAGTTCCTATTCATTTTAATATATTAGATAACTTCTTCCAACCAAGGGATGGTGAAAAGGGGATATAATTGGAGTTTGAATGTATACCAATATGTTAAGTAAATCATGAAAACTAAATCAGATTATTTTGGAAAAAGCCAGAGAATTGTTTTTCTGAGTGTTTGTTGGCCAATTCTCTCAAATTGCGTAGTCTTACTTTTTTCTTATTTTTTATAACCATCGTTGAACAGCCGACCCAATTATTTGAATTTACGACTGCTAATGCTCAACGCCGTAACCTTGTCATTTTAAATCCAATCCAGAAGACAAGGATCGGGAGAAATTTGCATTCATAGAGAACTTTTTGGTGGAACTAACCCGCATTTGCGTTACATGGAGAGGAAGACAGCCAGAAACTACCACGGTTAGCCTGACGGCAAGGGGACTCTAACCCATGATATGTCTACCACTGGGGATGTTTCACGTCAGCATTGTGGTCGGTGCAAGCCGGATATGGAATTCGTATTGATCAGACATCGCTGGGATTCGAACTCGGTTCACCTCATTGGAAGGCGAACGCTCTATACCCTGAGGCATCGAGGTATGTACCATGTATTATTGGAAAGGTTTTAGTTTAATGAATGAATTGACCATGAAGCATAGATTGTAAAAATACGAGCAGTCGAACATTCGGGCTATAACGTTTTTACTCTGCATACTGTCATTGATTTATTTAAAAGCAATGCTTGCAGTGAGGTTGGCAATAAATCGAAAAAAAGTTTGACACTTTAATGTTTTTCACACACATAAGAGTCGGCAATTTTATAGTAACTTAATTTTCCCAGTAAATAAATAAATGAGTGAAAAAGGCTAAATATTTTTTTCTCACAAAATAAACGTATCGCTAATTTAGTTAACAAAATGTCACAAATATATCTTTATTTCGTATTATACGCATTACGAAAATGTAAGCATTGTTTAAAAATGTGCAGTTGAATGACAAAAACTAATTAGTTTTCGACAGAATTTCTGGGAAAAGAAATATAAATATTGGGCTATTGCATAAATCTGTGGCATAAAACCAGATTATTTTTATTTGTTATTCACGCATTTTAGTTTAGTCTTCATATTTTCATTAGAAAAAATCATTTGTAATATTTTTTATTCAAACGAAAAGGCTCCGCCCCTACTCATTGACCATTTTTTTTTTTCGTTTAAAGTCACTATTTTACATAAGAGCAAACAGCATTTTGAAATCAAAATAAAATTATTGTATTTTTATAAAAGAACATTTTGTCAATGTGTTAATTGTAACGAAATGAATGACTACCTGGAATTGAAAAATAATCACCTGAATTTGAAAAAAAAAAAAAAATGAAAAGAAACTTAACCGACGTTATAACGGTTTCGTAGTTCTCACGGTTATAGTTACAGTAACAAAATTTTGAAATTTACAAACGGCAACACCCATTTTTTTTATAACCGAAACGTAATCCGAACAGTAAAAAACCTAAAATGCAGTTGGAACGATTTTTTTTTTCTACACAAGAGATTACAACACTAGGTTGTTGCAAAATGTCGTCATCTTTCACGACCACTAACGAGGAGAAAATGTGATTAAAATAAACTTTAAAAACAGAGAAAGAAAACTACCATTTAATTCTCCCCCTCTTTCTCATACACACACACACTCTTATTACACTCTCTACTCTAGAAAGATTATTTTGACGAAAACCAATCGTCGTAATGCTTTTATCCTCAGGTAACCCGGGTTTGGATCCCAGAGGAAGAAAAAAAATTTCCCTAGAATTATTCTTTTCTGTGGTCGATACGAATTCCGACTGAAACAGATTAACTTTAATACCAACAGATGGCGCTCAGACTGAATGAATATTAATGCTTTTTTTTTATTTTGTTTCAGTTTGATTTCTATAGCTTTGATGGAAGATGATCGTTTATGTAATGTCCGTCCTCTTCTTATTAAATTTGTTTTATCATTAGAGTTCGTTCCGTTTTAAAAGCAAGCGATGCAGTATCGAAGTCTGAAGTAAAAAAATAGAACCAGGTAGGAAAGAATATACTTCTACTCTATTTTGACACCGACCCACCACAGTGTTGATGTTAAATATCCTCAGTGGTAGACGCATCATCCGGAGTCCTTTTGCCGTCAAGCTAACCGTGGGAGGTTTTCTTCTTTAAGTGAAGCAAATGCGGGTTAGTTTCATCGAAAAGGTTTCCACGCAGGCAACATTTCTCCCAATACTTGATTCAGGTCTTCTGAATTGAGATTGAGTTCCCTTGTCTTCGGGATAGAATTCAAAATCGCAATATTACGGAGTTGAACATTGGTAATCATAAACTCAAAATTGGGTCTACTGTTTAACGTCGGTTATAAAATAAAATAAAAGTGCATTTAATGTTTTCAAAATTTTTGATGTGCCCATATAGATTCTTCTCTGTTATGGTTATTATCAAGCAGTGGGAAAGAAATCCATTTTTTTTCTTCTGAATTCGAAGTTTATTAGTCAATTTGACATTTGTCGAAACTTTTCAACTCCAATAGAGAAACAGAATTTACCATGAAAAGTTAAACCTTGTAACTCGTTTTGCTACAATAATAGAACGAACTCTTTTTTAAAATGTTAACCTTTTCGCAAGTTACTTCTGTCATAGCCAAGAAATTATAGAATCCTTGTTCTGTCTGCCTGACCTACATTTCGCTCATATAAAAATGATTCTCTCTTGTGCAAGAATCTCTGTCATTTCAGCTGTTGGGGCTATAAAAATAGAACTTAACCAGATGGAAAATGACTTTTCTATTTGTTTTTCACAAATAATATATTAGCTCTTTTTTTGTTATCTTATAAATAATTTCCGATTGTGTCTTATTTTTTTCCCATTTAGCTAACAGTTATGAAATCGGTAACCGTGAATTTAAGAACATTTATATTTAAATATCGACAATACGTTATTTTTCAAGACTTATCGTTTCCTGTCTGATATTTAAATACGTTTCTATTTCATACTTTCTCTTTTACAAAATTTTCCAATTCCAAAAACGATTTTTCTTATTTTTTTAATAATTGCCGTCTCTGTCTATGCATTTGTGAGTGTCAGTATTTGTACCCCCTTTTGTTTTTGAGAAAGCATTCATCCTTATCTTTTCCTGCTACAGTTTTAATGGAACACAGCCGAGCGTCTAGCTCTTAACTTCCTTTTTCCTGTAATAAAATAATGTTTGACTCGAAGGTGATTCAGCTCCGATGACCCTATGAAGGATGAGTCTCAATGCAAGGACATGACGGGGAGTTAACATGGCATGGGCATACTAAGCTTGAGCATCTTCAAAATGCAGTTAAATAAAAAAGATCTTTCTGTTTTTTAAATAGTGTAACAAAAGTGTAGTGTATTATAAGAAAAAAAGTTTTTTTCTTTAATTTAAAAAAAATGGCTTACTTTTGGTGTAGCAGTGGGTAACAAATGGTCGGAGACTGCTTGCTATTTTCCAAATTTCGCTAGCACGAATCTAATGCGCTTTATATCCAAAGCATAATTTATACATACTAAGTGATATATTTATTATCAAAAAATATCAATATTTAACACTACGTCGCTATATCTTTCCAATTTAGTTAATTGATATTATTTCTACACTGGTCAGAGTATTTTCGTCCCGCAGTGGACTGACCGTTCAAGACACGCTTCCCAACAGATCACCGAAGTCAAGCATCACTGGCTGCGGTCAGTGTGCGGGTGGGTGACCACTTGGATTAGTCCGTGAGGATCGAGTGTGTGCGGTATGGGTCCTCGTTAAACTGTTCGGCTGTAAAGTGCTCGACTTCGCGTGCAGGTCGTCGGGCTACCGAAGCGGAGGTGCCATCCCCTCTGCAGAGGATCAAAATTGTGATGGCATGTCTTCGGATCATCCTCAGGGATGTTTCCCAGACCGTCGCCAATAGCCCATTGTGCAGTTCTAGTGCTACATAAATGAACTACAACAACAACAGAGTATTTTCGTAACTCAAATAAAATGTACTCACAATAATATCGTATTGATTAACTATCGTTATATTCGTAATATTATCTTTTTGACATTTTATGTCAATGTTTGGGATATTACCGTATAGATTGTATTGTATTCTCAATATGTTTAGTTATTGCTAAATATCGCGTATCGGATTATAGATGTGTTATTGATTGCCAGTGAGTGGTATAAACTACGATCTTCTTATATGTTGGTTCATTTAGCTTCCCTCCATCCGATAAGTACCCAGTAAATAATTTTGAGGGAACTCCAGCAAAGACGAGCGATTAAATTTCAAAATGGTCAGGTCACGGCTATTAGTCGAAAATAACGTCATTACTCGTGGGAAGGGAGAGGGTTTGGAAAATTGCTGAGAATTTATCAGTTATACAAGTTATTTTTTATTACTATTTGATAATTTATAATTGATTTTACTTCAGTCTCACACACAAGTTATAGCAATATCTTCAAACGTGTTTTTTAGACTAATATTTCAAAAAATTAATTTAAATAAAAGAAATTATAGAAAACAGTTATTCCATTTACTGATTTTTTAAAAAGAATGTCAAGAAAAATACTAACTGTGGTACTTAGATTATGTTTTTATAAGACCACCATAAATATAAATACTGTTTTTTTTATTTTATTCGGTTCTGTTACAAATGCTGTAACGTATAACGACTAAATAAATATTAAGTATTAAAATTGCTCAAAATAAAAATACTATTTACAGTACGTCCAATTTTGTGATAATTCCCTTCATGAAAATAAAATTTAATACTAAATATGGGTCATATGTTATCGACCATGTCAACCTCTATCTATAAAAAGGTACCCCAACATAGAATCTAGTTAACATGTCTTATATACTAGGGAATTGGAATTGTGTTTTTGTAGTGGTAGGTGCACTACAGCCAGTTAGTGTACCATCTCCCTTTCCACACTAAGTGATGTCATTTTCGACCCATAGTGTGATCCGGCCTCTTTGAAATTTAGTCGCTCATTAAAGAAAACTGTGAAAATTTTAATTATTGTAAGGATGATTGACTGAATGTAAAAAAATAACAAGCTTTCTAAAAACGGAAGAAACTTAGAAAACTTTCGGTGTATCCCTCCGCTTTTGTTATGCTTATGAGGCGATGCGTGAACAGGTTTAATATTCTAGGAAGTTTTATTATTGTGATTTGAGTTTAAATTAACGCATACAGTTTTCTGTAACTTATAAATTCTAACAGATCGTAAGTCTAAAACATATTTAAGAACATTAATATCCCAGCATGAATAAAGTTTAAGGTTTGCCATGTTTTGTGCGTTATTCCTTATTTTGGCTATATTTGTGTAAAATAGCGCCGTTCGTTATTTTTCGGGTAGCATCATAGCAAGCTTGCGAAGTCTTCCGAATTCATTTGTTGTTTTTTTTCCGTTGAAAGTTAGATTGAAAGAGTGTGTTATGCTGAAAAAACACTACAAATGTCATAATATTGGGGAATGCGTTTTTTTTCTTCAAGATAAGGCTTAAAAATCAGTCTGAAGTAGTAGCTACCCTGGAAATCTTAAGACGAATTTTAATCCCCAGCGCCATCTGCGCTGGGGCTTCAAAGTCAACAATCCATATATAGAGCCGTGATGGTTCAGGGGATAGAGCGTTCACCTTCCAATGAGATGAACCGGTTTCGAATCCCACCAATGGCTGGTCGATGCGAATTCGCATTCGGCTTGCACCCGACCACAGTGCTGACGTGAAATATCCTCAGTGGTAGACGGATGACGGGTTCGAGTCCCTTTGCCATCAGGCTATCCTTGGGTTGGTTCTCGTGGTCTTCCTCTCCATATAACGTAAATGCTGCTTAGTTCCACCTAAAGGTCCTCCACGAAGGCAAAATTTCTCCCAATACTTGATCCAGGAGTTCCCTTGTCTTCTGGATTGAGTTCAAAATGACAAGGCTACAGAATTGAACATTAGAAGTCGTCAACCCGAAAATTGAGCCGACTGTTCAACGACGGTTATAAGAGAGAGAAAAATAATAATAATAAACAAACCATTCATATTCGTCCAGAATGAAAATAAAATAAAAAGTAGTTGACTATTAAAATAAAAAGTGGCTAATGGTTAAAAACCACGTTTTTTAAGATATATGAACTATTGAAATTTTAATGATTTATAATTTCGTCAGAAATAAGCGGGTTGGTATTTATCCCACCACCTCTGAATAGGTTAAAATAAAATTTTTATAAAAAAGGTATAAAGATACAAGCGAAAGATTAGTAATTAAGATTAATTAATTCTCCTTAATCACAATATGCAAAATAATGTGAGAGTTTTTACCAAAAAAAAAACAACAAAAAAAAAAAACACTTACTGTTTGAGTCCATAATGAAAAAGAAAAGTTGAAGGTAGGTCTGCAGAAAATCTGGCAACTCTTTATGAGATTTGGTCTGTTGTCCCAAATTGTGAAAGAATTTGAGCCACTCATCAAATTCCACTACTGTATCCTGGAAAAAATATTATGTTTTCAATTTATTTACATTTTTAGGCAAAAATTAATTTTCTTAATTCTATAGTTTTGACATTGAATGTTGGAGGGGGAAAAAAGCAGTGGTAAAACCCAGGGTAAAACCTCCTTAAGGCTTGGTTTCTTAGGACAGGACGCCGTCAGCTGGAAATCAGCGTTAACCTCTGATTGGTCCATTTGTGAGTTTGATAGTATACGTCATCGAACGCTCATCTTGAACTACAATTGCCGTCCAACTCAACTGCAGTTGGATTACAACGTGACGTTAACCACAGAAGCAATGGCGGACAACATCCAACAGCGCATTGAAATCAGCCAAGATTTTGATTTTGACATTAAACATAGCTTCTTCATTAAACATAGCACTCTTCATTTAGCTCAGCTGCAATGTGTTTTTTCTTGGACAAAGTCATTATTTGTTCTCTAAAACACTGGTCGACAATAACAAAATCAATACAAATTCAAAATAAATATTTGTTTACGTTATTAACGCATGCGCAATGAGAGAAAATGTCTGCGTTGGGCCGACTGCTCACGCTGAGCTAACAAAAAAGTATTTTTATGGCGTCAGCTCTACGTCAACTTTCCGCTGACGCCCAGATAAGGTGCTAGTTCTAAGAAACCAGGCCTTGAGCTAACAAACCAGTATTTTGTTGGCGTCAGCGGGACGTTGACGTCACGCTGACGCCCAGATAAGGCGTTTGTCCTAAGAAACCAGACCTTTACTGAGAGGGCGCTGTGAGCGCATCAACAAGCAGTGAACATGTAGACACGGAAGTGTTAAGTTGTATTAATCCTTTTTTCGTTATTAAATATTTGTTTCGTTATATTTGATTTGATTTCGCCGATGAATTATTTTGAACTATTGACACAAAACCACTGAACCTACCTTGATGTTGATTTGAACACGGAACAAGCAGTTTACGTAATATTAATCTAAGTCAAATGAGTTTTAATGTACGTAGTTGCAGTTTGTGCAACCTTAGTTAAGTCATACGTTAGGAAGTTATTCGTAGATCTTTGCAACTTTAGTTAAGAAGTTATTCATTAATCTTTGCAACCTTAGCTAAAAAGTTATTCATAAATCTTTGCAACTTTAATTAAAAAGTTATTCGTAGATCTTAACACTTTCTGTCCCGAGACCCATTTATTATAAATAAACAATTTCGCAGAGATAAGCTTGTTGTCAAACGAAATTTTGTTTAACATCTTGAGACCTTGTGCCCCACCTATTGGAGAAAATATATATAATTTATGATTTAATTTTCATTTTGCAAAGCGTTGAAGCATAATTCTTTCTCTTTCACTTCTTTTTCTTAATTTAGATTTATTATTTGTTTATGTATTTTATGGTAACCGTGATATATTTTTGTTTTGTGTACCTGGCAACTTCGATTCATAATTAGTTTATGTTCTACATAGCTTCAGGACTGTCTTTGTGTTAAGTAACAAATATTTAGTGAAAGAATTGAAATCTTTGTGCAAGAATATTGAATGTATCACTTAAGAGAATTGATGCTTGATGGGCTTGGCTTACTCGAAATAGAATGGAAAAACGGTAGCTAACGTAAACAAATACCACGTTTGAATTACCAATCAGCCTCGAGATGCCCACACCATGTCACTTGCAGGTATCCCATTGAAAAGAACTAAAAGGTTAATTAAGTTTAATAAATAATTGAGTTTTTTTTTAAAATATTTAATAGCGTTTATGAATTTACTTTCTTTTAAATAGCGTATTTCTTAATAAAAAATATTAAAAAAACACACATTTTTACTATTATTTAAAGTTTCGGGTCTCAAATCTAACGGGGATTTTTTTTTTTTAAAGTTACCATTTTTATTAAGGCTTTTAAGCTATTCATTTACTATGGAAGATGCAGATATTGTTTATCGCAATGATATAAATACATGTAATGAAATTACATCGTTATAACTTTTCCATTTCTTAAAAAAGTTTAAAAAATTTTCGAGTTCTTTAAAAGCATGGGTGTTTACATATCACGCCTTTTTTAATTACTTCATGCCTTCGTTAATTAAACTATATCACGCGAATACGAATTAAATTAAAGAATTATTTTTCATTGTCCATATTTTTCATTTTATTTTTAATATTTTGATGCAAATATTTTAATCTAGTATCTCTTAATCTAGTAAGATTTAATTTCTAGTAAGATTACGAGGGTTGTATTTTAAGTAAGGGCCGTTTGAAAATAAAAACCAAACGAAAGAAACTTTTCATAAAGCAAATTTATTTTTTGATTCAGCATATGATTTCGAAAAAAAAGAGAAGCATATGCTTCTCTTTTTTTTCGAAATAGTTGTCAAGTTTGCTTTAACACTTCTCATACCTTACAACTAGATTTAGAATACCCCCTTCATGGTAACTTGCCGCCTGCTCCTATAACAAAGAGGTCACGACCATTTTTCACGTCTTCGTCATCGTTGTGCTAGTTGCCCCCAAAATGATATTTGAAACATCGGAGAAGATGAAAATCACTTAGCGCAAAATCTGGGCTGTATAGAGGGATGGTCCAAAACTTCCCAGCCGAAGGAGTCCAATAAAGATCGGGACTGAGATGTGGAGAGAGTCATTGTCATGGAGTAGCAAAATTTCCTGTCAGCATGCCAATAGGAGGCTTCGTAAACTTCACAAATCTGCTGATGAATGTATGCAGCAGACAGGTTTTTTGACGACTAAAAATGCATCAATGACCATGATGGCTCAGGGGAAAGAGCGTTTGCCTTCCAATGAGGTGAACCGGGTTCTATTCCCAACGATGGCTGGTCAATACTGATTCTACATCCAGCTTGCACCGACCACAGTGCTGAAGTAAAATATGCTCAATGGTAGACGGATCATGGGTTAGAGTGCCCCTGCTTTCTGACTAACAGTGGGAGGTTTTCGTGGTTTTCCTCTCCATGTAACGGAAATGCGGGTTAGTTTCATCAGAAAGTCCTCTACGAAGGTAAATTTCACCCAATACTTGATCCAGGAGATCCCTTGTCTTCGGGATTGAGTTCAAAATTACAAGGCTATGGAGTTTAACGTTAGTAGTCGTAAACCCCAAGAGTTGTGTCAGCTGTTCAATGACGGTCATATAAAAAAATATGACCGTATCGCGGAAAAAATACGCGTAGGGTGACTTGGTAAACTTGAGCATTTTAAAGACACAGAACTAACGGTACAAGTTACCAACACAGCTGCAACTGAGCACAGTTGAATGACAGAACGTAAGGGATGTAAGCACTCGTTGCGATGCACGCGCATATATATATATATATATATATATATATATATATATATATATATATATATATATATATATATATATATATATATATATATATATATATATATATATATATATATATATATATATATATATATATATATATATATATATATATATATATATATATATATATATATATATATATATATATATATATATATATACACCGAAGAGGCAATACATTATGACCACCCTCCATCTATAACAATGAGCTCGCCCAGGTTTTCATGGTTTCTCGCCCAGGAACAATCTTTTCTTGGGGCACATTAGGACCCATAATCCTCATAGAACAATCCCTGACGTCTGTTAGCTACTTGAACATAGTTGCAGACCAAGTTTACCCATTCATGGCAGCAGTTTTTCCTGCAGGGGATGGTGTTTACCAACAGGATAATGCACCAAGTCATAAGGGTCGAATCGTCATGGATTGGTTCGAGGAACATTCTAGTGACTTTCAAGTCATGTCTGGGCCCCCAAATTCGCCTGACCTTAATCCAATAGAACATTTGTGGTCCTACTTGGAAAACCAAATTCGTGCTGCCACGCTACCCCCTCGCAATGTGAGGGAATTGCAGGACCAGTTGGTGAGCGCTTGGTACTAGATACCTCAGACTACCTATCAGCACCTTGTGAAATCAATGCCACGGCGGATGCTAGCAGTTTTGAGGGTTAAAGGTGGTCCTACATGTTATTAGCAGGGTGATCATAATGTAATGGCTCTTCTGTATATATATATATATATATATATATATATATATATATATATATATATATATATATATATATATATATATATATATATATATATATAAAGTGTTATAAATATTAATAAATACTAATATAAATAAAGTGTTATAAATATTTTTAAAATGAGTGATACTTACTTTATTAAAATCAGCATGCTGAGTCAATTCATCCCACCATTTGCTCAGAATAGATTCCCACCTCTTGTAGACATCTTGATCTAATTTTCCCCTCCTTTGAATTTTAGTATATTTCTGAAATATTTGGAAACATTACTTTATTTGTGTGACTTACAAAACGGAATAAATTATTTTGTATTTTCTCATTATATCATATTTCTCATTAACGTACAGAAAATATACAGAAAAATGCACAGATAGTAGTATGATTCGATTAAATATTTTAACGTTCGATTATTAGTTCAAGAATTATTAACTGCTAACCTTTCAGTAAAAAGCGTTACGTGGATATGATATCTCAGTAGCCCACAGAAATGAAACTACAGATTATTAGTCCAAGAGTTATTAACTTTTAAATTTGTAGCAAAAAATGCCGTGAAGACGATCCGCATCCCAGAAAAGTCCAAATACTGAGTTGAAATTTAGTCAGTTGAAAAAGCTATTTAAATTTATGAACTTAACCCGTAGTTTTCTTTAAAATTTCATTTTGATTGAAAGTTATTGAAATTTTAAATGTTTTTTTAGCAGATTTTTTACTTCATATTTTGCTTTAAAATTTACCAAATATTCCTTGTTGCAAAGAGAAATACGAAAATGTATTTATCGCTCGAGATTTTCCTTTTATAAGCTCGTTCTTTTTTCTTGGAGGGAAAAGTACAATAAAAGGAATAGAAAGGAGGAAAAAAGGAACAGGTTGCCATAAAATTGCCACGGTTTACCAATATTGCTTTTTCTTAATCCTTAATGAACAGAAGAAATGGTTTGAATTGCAATTACGTAATGAAATATTTTGCCAAACGAAAATGACAGAGGTATTTGTTTTAAAAATAATAGTTAAAGAATAAAAGTTTAAGAATTAATTAAATATACAAAAATATTTTTAAGGAAAAGTGTTAAAATTCTCACTCACTTCAGCTAATTGGCGAAAATCATCCCATGTTAATACACCATCACCGTTCACATCTGGAATGAAAATAGATCTTTTTTAAGTCTCACTCTAGAAAACTATGATATGAAATTAAAGCTTCAGTTGTATATTTGCAATTGAAGGAGCAAGAAATAAAACTATTTATGTACAAAAAATGTATAAATTTCGACACATTTTCAGAAGATTTCTTAAGTTATTAATTGGAATTTTATACACCTGGTTGATATTAATTACGCTTTTGTTTTATCCTCGCTTTAATATTCATTTGTTCCCCTTAAAGCTTACAATTGTTTTTACTTTAATACTGAAAAGGATTCAGAACTGGTAGCCAACGTGTGTTCGAAAACAATGTGTCTCTATCAATTCTAAAAAGTGTGACAATTTGTTTCCGGCATCGATCTTATAACTTCTGAATGTATAATAGTATGTGAATGGACTATGATTATTATGTTCCCCTCACTTGGAGTTATTGGAGCCCACTCGAAAATATTCTGACACTACCGTTCGAAAACAGCCAAAAAAATTCACTCGGTTTTATTGTTAGGAAAAAGAGTTGAGATAATTTATCTTACTCTTTTTATGGTAATGATTTTACGAATTATAATGTTTTAAAACAAATTTTTCATTTTTGCACAAAATATTTTGATTGGAACTTTTTCATTTAAATAAAAATTCATATGAAATATACATTTAGTAGTTGAATATTTGATTGAGGCATTTAAAGCAGAATGATCAAACTAGATTCAGTAAGAATGTTCTCTAAGTCTCTAAAAAATTGATTTCTATTTTATTATTCTTTAAGAACCTTTTTTTAATTGTGGTTTGTTTTTATGATAGAACTGTTTAAAATATTTTTAAAAGAATTATTAAATAAAGAATTATGACATCACACAGAAACTATGAACTGGAATGTTCAGAAAGTTGACTGTCAAACGATTTTTTACTTTTCAAAAGGTATAAAAATTTGGAGCAGGTTTTATAAGTTTCTGAAGTCCTTTCTCGAAACGCTGTTCCATTCTAATGTTCTTAATGTTACCATAGCACATTTTTTAAGTTTTGCAGGTTGTGTAGATTGAATTTTTCGTCATAATCTTCGAACAATAATTTTTGTTACCGAAACTGAAAAATTTGATAGGGAACGAGGAAGACAATATAAGAACGACAGAATTAAAGAACATTCCAAAAGATGTTTCTGAAACTCTTTTAAAGTGCATTGTACAGAAGTGAATTCCGATAGAACATATTGCACTGAATATGTAATTTACATAATATTTTCTGGAATTATTATATCATAATATTTTCAGAAAATTAAAAAGTGTACATTATATTAATTTAATCCGCACTGCTCTTAATTGAAACTCAATTCACACACTTGTCTCTACCCTTTACTCATACACTACCCTGCAATAATGGGTGAGACACTCTCAGTGTTTGACACTTTTTCTTTTTTTTTTTAAATTTTCCAAGAAATACTTAGAACGATTATTTTGTACCCTTAGAAGTGCTTAGTTCATGCGATTTTTCATTCTTAGCTATAAAGTTTAAAGCTTTCAGAGATTTGAGGGGTCGACATTATATTGCGAAATTTTTAAGTATTTCAAGTATTTTTAAACACCCTAAGCAAGAAAATCAAACAATAAGCTTGTAACTTATATCGATTACTTTGGTTGTTATTTTCAAAAATTACATTAAGTTTCGTAAACTCGATTGAGGTATTTATGGAGATATGAACATTTTTATTAAAAACTAATTTCTTTGTCTTACGTTTTTCTGTTATAGCTTCAAAAATATTCACTAAAATTAAGCAAAATTTTTATAGCCATTTAAAATTATTGATTTAAAATTTGAAAAAATTTCGTTTAAAACTGCTTGATATATAAATAGGTTCTTTAGTACTGCTCATGCACAGAAAATTATTTAAATATTTTTTTAATTTTTTATATAATTTTGTAGCGAATAGTTGACAATTAATGAAAAAAGTCTGATTTAAATGTCTAATTATAAAATACTTTTTTAAAAGAAAATTAAAATGATGAGTTTTAAAAATTTTATTTTGTATTATGGAACAAGATTTATTAAAATTTCTGCCGGCAATAACAGCCGAGACTAGAAAATTAAATTTGTGAAGAAAAAAAGAACTAAGACTTTTGTGCTTTCTTTTAAAAAGTACAAAAGCTACTTAAAAAATTACTTAAAACTTTTTTAAATTTTTAAGACATTTAAATCAAACTTTTTTTTCATTTGTTGCCAAATACTACGAAATTATGAAACATTTTTCTAAACTTTTTTTTCCGCGCATGGGCAGTATAAAAGAACTACTTTAAATACTCATATCCGGCGCAGGTTTAGCGAATTACGAATTTATATTAAATTTTAACTATAATTTTGTTATTTATTTTAAATGGCTTCAAAAATTTTGATTAATTTTATTGAATAATTTTAAAGTTACGTAATACAAAATAACGTAAGACAAAAAATAATTTTTTTTTAGAATGTCCATATATCGATAAATATTTATGCTAAATAGTTTACAAAAAATTTTGTTGCTATTGTAACAATCAAAGTATTTGATATAAGTTACATGCTTATTGATTGATTATCTAGCATAGGGTGTTTAAAAATACTTGTTTTCTTTTGTAAATTATTATCGGTCCCTCAAATCTCTGAAAGTTACAAAATAATCTAATAATATTTTTTGAGAAATTTTAAAAAATGTCAAAAACTGAAAGCATCTCTTCCATTATTGTAGGGTAGTGTAGTACATATAGTTGTGGTTTTCACGCCAGCATTGGAAAATTTTGAACAGGATATTTCAATAATGCTTTGAAAAAGATGATTAACTTGAATTTTCGAAGGAACTTACCCCAAAATTTGTGGAATGTATAAAGATGCTTGTGACGAAACGTTGATCCCATTTAATCTGCATAAATAATAAATAATATATATTCTACGACAAATATACGGTACTCTAGATGGTGCAATAGATAAATGTCACTAAAATAAATCCAATTCTATGAGCACTACTCAATATAAGAACATAAAATATGAATACAGAATTTTCTAATAAACCACCCTTATTATATATTTTTAAATCACTTTGAAAAATGAATTCCTTAAAAAAAATACACATGAAGGCTCTCAAATTAATAATTTAGAGAAAAAAAAAACTTTTTCAAATTCTGACAGATCATTATTGAGATCAGGAAAAGCAAGGGAGGGATGATATCATCAATAACGATTCTAATGTCAAATAAGCCTTCACTGGGAACGGCTTTTTACAATGAGGTGAACCGGGTTCGAATCCCAGCGATAGTTGGTCGGCATGAATTCCTCATCCGGCTTGCGCCGACCACACTGCTGACGTAAAATATCCTCAGTGGTAGACGGATCATGGGTTAGAGTCCCCTTGTCGTCAGGCTATCCGTAGGACGTTTTCGTGGATTTCCTCTCCGTATAACGCAAATGTGGGCTAGTTCCATTCAAAAATCCTCCACGAAGGCAAATTTCTCCCAATACTTGATCCAGGAGTTCGCTTGTCTTCTGGATTGGGTTCAAATTAAAGGTTACGTACTCGAACATTAGTAGTCGTAAACCCAGAAATTAGACCGGCTGTTCACTAATCAAAACTTTGAAAGCAGATAGTAGCATGAATAATGCTACATTACCTTTCAAAAATTATTGATTGCAAAATTAAATTAGAAGAAGTTCTAAAGAAAAAGGATTTTTTATTCGAGAAGCTGTCCTCATAAACCTTGTATTTCACATGCTTTGACAGATACTATCGAGATATATGGAGATATTAATATAATTATAGATAAATAGCCATAATTAAACAAAGATAAATAAAAGTATATTTAAAATCCCCCTATGCTTACTCCCCTAAGACAAATGAATTCTGTTATCTCAAACGAAACACACTCCGAGATACTCGATCATCCTCCAGGATCGGTTATAAAAGATAAAGTCAAAACTTATTACACAAATTATTCTAAATTAACGGGGGAAAATGTATTCCTCTTAAACAATTGACATAACGAACGATTATTTTTACTGAAAACAATTGAAGTACATAACCAAATCTTACCTAGTGTAAAAAATACATAACACTCTAAAAACTGAGGATAAACTGAGTCAGATTCGTGGAAAGGAACTGTAAAAAGCGTGGGATGAGTTTTTTACTTCGTTGCATAGACATATACTTATAGTTATTTATAAATCAAGCTCTGTGTTCCCTTTTTCTTGCATCACTGTTGTCTAATTGCTTGCTTACATTTTGCTCAGTCATGACGTCACATTGAAAAGTAATCGGCAGAAAAACAAAATAAATAAAAAAAAAACCCTTTTTTTAAGTGCTTTATATGATAAAGCTACTTAAAACGATTTAAAAAGAAACTTCAATGTTGAATATTTTTTCAACTCAAACCTTTGGTTCGCAAAATTTTTTTGAACAAACTGTCGTTGTTGAACTCAAATCATTTAAGAGCTTGTAAACTTAAACAATTTTCGAGATAATATCCGTAAAGAAACTAATACAAAAATGCACGAAGGGTATTAGTTCGAGAATTAAAAATTCATAATTTTCTTAAACAATTTCAACAAGATTTAAACTTATACAAGACTTAAATTTTTTTAAAATTTTATTTTCTATATTTTTCTTTAAATATTTTCGTTTGCAAAACAGGTACTAATAAACGTATCGTAAACTTAATCTGGATTTATTGAAATCGATTCGATGATTGGAAATAATCACGAGTTTCTCTCCAAGAAGTCCCCCCCCCCCAAAAAAAAAGCTTCTATTAATTTTGAAAAAAAAAATTTACTTTATGTGATTTTGACTTATTAAATATTATTCAATGTTTTTAAGAACAGTTTATAAATCAAATAATGCGGAAACGGTACGCCTTACTTTATAAAAGTTAATAACATATTACCTCATGCGTATCGCTGAATTTCATCACTGCTTAAGGGATGGTTTTTAAATTAGCTTTGTATATTTATGATTTATAATTTTGTATAAAGCATTAAATGGTTGAGTTTTAGAAATAATAAAACCAAACCACAAACAAATTAAATAAATAATCCAAAGGCACAGAAATGGTAAGATATTACCTGAGTAAAGACTTCAGTCACTAGAAAAATATGTAACTAGGAAATAATAGTCGACATGTTTCAAGCGCTCAAAAAATAGGCTCCTGTTTTCAAGATTAGCCAGGCGTGAGTGAGAAGAATTAAAAATGATTTGAAATAAAAAACGCAAAGTTGCTCACGAAAAATGGTAAACTAACTAGAAGAACCACAGTAGCCGAGAGAGAAGAAATTACCTTTTTTGTTCTCTCTCTTGGCTACTGTGGCTTTTATAATTTTGTTTCTCACCTTTATTTTCAATTTTTCGTCTTCAACTTTACGTTATATATTTCAAATCATTTCTATTTTTTCTCGTTCACGTCTGACAAGTCTTGAAAATGGACTCCTATTTCTTGAGCACTTGTAACTATTATTTTCTATTTATATATTTTTGACGCGAATGAAGTGTTTAACCATGTAACATGAACAAAATGTTAAGATTGTAATTGGAAGAGAAAGTGGATGGTAAAATAACTTTCATCAATATTTTTTATGAAGCTTTTCTTTCATTTAATATTTTACAAATGAAATTAACAAATTAAGAAATAAATCAAAATTTTTATCCACCATTAAAATTAAATACAATATTTCATTTAATGTTACACTTTAAAGATTTTAAGTTTCACAATGTCTGAAAGTTTTAAATATTAATCTATGCACTGGGAATTATATAAATGAAGGTTTAATTTATCATGATTTAGAAAAAATAAGTACATAATTAATCCTCAATAATGTGGTGAAACAATTGAATTTATTTAACCTGGAAGATTTGAAGAAAATAAAAAAAGGCAATTTGAGTGTGTGGCAAGATAAGCCTGCAAGAATGTGTATGAGATAAAAAAAAAATAATGATTAATTCATTTCAACTAAAAAAAAAAAAACATTAATACATCTATTACATTTTAATTGATCAACGAGATCATGTGACGTTTGAAAGGGGAACAAAACACTTAGGCCAAGAAAGGGGAAAAGACAGGAGTTGATGATTTCCGTTTATAAGAAGCATTAAAAAGTTCACATGCTGTGAGAGAAAATGTTATTTAAGGGAACGAAGAAATGGTAGGTATTTTATTCACGTCTCACTAGAGCTGCACAAAGGGCTATTGGCGACGGTCTGGGGGACATCCCATAATCTCATCACAATTTTGATCCTCTGCAGAGGGGATGGCACCCCTGCTTCGGTAGCCCGACGACCTGCACGCGAAGTCGAGCACTTTACGGTAGAACAGTTTAACGAGGACCAATACCGCACACCCTCGGTCCCTACGCAGACTAATCCAAGTGGTCACCCACCCGCACACTGACCGCAGCCAGTGATGCTTGACTTCGGTGATCTGCGTGTCTTAACGATCTGCGGGACGGAACTAAGATATAAAAAAAATATTTTTATGCAATAAGAGCAGCTGCAGACTGCTGGTAAAAAGAGTTGAGAAAAAGAAGGATAAACATGTTTGTGGGAATGGTAGTTATCGGCAATGTCAACCTTCATCCATGAAAAGGTCCTCGGCCATAGAATCGAGTTAACATGCCTTATATACCTGTGAATTGAAATTATATTTTATTAGTGGTAGATACCACTACAGTACTCCTCCACTAGAATTATACCTGATAGAAATAGATGAATGTATACCACTAGTAGCTTTGAAACAACTATTTTTGTCTTTATTTCAATATGGTGATCATACTCCCAATTAGAAATGTTTTTCTCTTAAAGACTAGTAGGTATCGCTCAATTGCTGTGCTGGACAAGTGACCAGTTTTCTATACATTGGTTTTATATGGGTTGATATTTTGGCTAGGTTTGGTTTTATTTGTATTGTTATTTTTCTTCTTTTTTAATGCAAAACAAATATAATTTGTCCCTATAATTGTCTTCACCAGTGTAATTATTTATTAAAAAATATACATAGTGGGGATAGGGCTAGTGTGAAAATATTTACGTATTTGCTAAAAAAAATTATCTAACTAAACACCATTTTGAAATTTTATTTTTCCTAAATTAAATTTTTGACTTTTATCTTTAATTTGACTTATCTAATAATGTATGTGTAATGTAACATAGTTATATAATAATGTAACATGCGTAAAATAATGTAACATAATATAATGTTATGTATGCATAATGTGACTTAATTTTTTGAATTTTTTTGGATTTTTTTATCAAGCTAGCACTTACTACCTACTTTTCTAATTGAAGCTCTTTATTGTGCTTTTTGATAATTGGAAATGGTACACTTTTACAAATATTATCACACAATTTCTAATTTCGGATGCAACAAAAAAAAAAAAAAAAAAAAAGTAATTGGTAACATTTTGGACTTTTTTTTTTTTTTTTTTTTTTTTTTAAAGAAAAACGCATTTTATGCTTTTTTTTTTTTTGTCTTATAATTATTTTATTACGATTCTTAATACCATGGAAAAACTTCTTACACTTACGAAATCTCTTAAAAGGGGTTTTTACCCCCAAAACTTATCTTTGCTGCACTACAGATGGAGAAATTTAATGAGGATATTAATTTAATAGTTATTGCTTCGTTTAAAAAAAAAATTTTTTTTTCACGCGTAAAGGAAATTGAAATTTAAGTTATGTATTAAGTTATGAATATTTCGGTAAGTCTCAAAAATTGAGTTTTTACCAAAAATTTGTTTTAAAGCGAAACAAGTTTTCCACCACTATGCTTTCCCGTCAGAATTGCAACTGTGGAAGATTATTATTTTCATCGAGAAAAATATCATTTGTTCATAATAATTATTTTCTAAGTACTTTTTATGTACCGAGTGGTATTTGAGGGAGTGTAATCGTATAATCTCGATTCTTTAACCCTTTTGCTATCATAGAAGCATGCTCCATTTTTAATTAATAATTAATTTTTTTAAACTAATAATTTAAAATAATAATTTAAAAAAAATTAGCATAAAAATCGATATTTTAATATGATTCCAAAATGGTCAGCAGTCAGTACCCCTTCAAAGTCTTTTCCTGCACGCCGTATTTTTCCTTTACTTCCTTAGTTATTACACCTAGAAGTTGCGTAATTGTTTGATAGCTGAAATTGTTAAATACCGATAAAAACAACTCTAATAACACTGAAGATAAAGTCTAATAACGAAAAGTTCTAGTAACAGTAAGGATAGTCCCCCTCTTAAGATTATTTTGAAATTTAAAATCAAAAAATTATTTCCGACAGTACCTTAAAACCATTTAGAATAAAAGCGTCATGAACTAAGCAAAACTGTTAAATTTTTGTCGAATGTGCACATTATTTGATATAAAAAAAACCGCATTAAGAAATACATCAAAATCACATAAACGAGCTATAAATTTAATAAGTATCGTTTTGGAGCACACAAGCTTGCTGCACTCTTTTCCAACTCATCAGAGCCGAACAAACTTTTACGTAGAGTGTGTGTGGCATCAACGCGATATGAAACCAGAATCTATCGTAATCGTCAGCGGAAAGAAAGAGGACCAGACGAAATTGCTAAATGACTCTGAAAACAAGCATGATCCAGTAATATTATTGGATATAAGTCCATCAAAAATGGCTTCGACAAAAAAACTAGCAATCTGTGCCACTGGAATTTTCGTTTGTTACTTTTACTATGGGATTCTACAGGAAAAAATGTGAGCATTATTTATTGTTTACATCGGGTCAACGCACCTGGCCAATCGGTGAAAGACTAGTTTGCCGGTATGGAACGAACACCTGGCAAATTGCAAATTTTTAAATGAATATTTATGGAGATTACATTAAAAAAAAAACTAGTTCTATTTTATTGTTTCGATGATTTAAAATTTATTTTTAATATTTCTCATGAACATTGCATTTTCTTTTTAATGTTTTTATTTATTGTACTAGCAATAACATAACATTTAGAATCATGAATTTTACCATTTTTACAGAAAAATTGATTAAAAACTAGTTTATTTTATTATATATATGGTAAAAAAATTCCTTATAAATATTTCCTTTGACTATTTTCATTGATTGTTATACAGCAAAAAAATTTAATAAATGTACATTTGAAATAAATAAATAAATATATATATATATATATTTTACAAATATGTAATGAATATTACAACAATATTTATAAAATAACACGCAGTGATAATTTATAAATTTTCATTTTTCATAGCTGTCACAAATTTATTATTTATCTTCAAATTATTTTCGTGCAAAAAACTAGTTTTCTTTTTTATTATATTTCGAAAATCTAAGCTTTCATGTTATTTTCTGTAACCATAGATATATTTTTATTAATTGGTATATGGCATAACAGTTAAAATCGTAAATTTTGTGACGGACGCAAATACACGTAGAAGGTATTTACCAATAAATTGCATTAAATATCTGTTTTATTATTGCAATGATTTAAAATTTCTTTTGATTCTTTCCTTTAACCATTTGAATTTTTTAATTGCTTTCATTGCCATAATACTTGAAATCGGGAATTTAGCTATTAAAAAAAGTACATAGTAAAATAAACAATTGTAAAAATTATTATAATAGTTAATGCAACAGTGTTTTAAGAAGAAACGCACAGTTATCTATACACATTCATTTTGCATAGCTGTCCCAAATTTATTTTTTATATTTATTTTCAATGTGAGCAATAATTTTATGTGTTTATACTCATAACTATATTAACTAGATTTTACATGCAGTAACTTCTGTTAGAGCTTTTTTTTTCCTAAACTTTGTGTTTACAAAATAAATTATATCTTTAAATTATATCTATCAAAATATTTTGGTAAAAAAAAAAAAAGAACTGCAAGTATTAATCTTATATGAATATTTACATCAAATGTATATTAATGTATAGATTAAAATACTAAGCAAAACACTTCTCATACATTGAGAAACCTTGATTATATATAAATGGATAGGATATTTTTTTATTGTAAATATTTAATTATTAGTTTATATGTTAAATATTATTGAATTGATTTGTTAAATCTTTTTGATTATTAACTTTCAATTCCTTCTATAAACATTTTTTGAAGAATATTTCATTGCCTTATTTGTAATTTTTAAAATTCAAATGTTTATTATAAATTTTTCATTTCAGTATTTCATTATAATAAATTTTTAACTATTCAAGAATTAATTAAATTAAAAAAAACTTTATTTCTGTTGCTTGTTTTTTGTATTTGTAATTTCCTTTTCATCTGCAATTCTTACTGTTCAATTTAATCAATTAACTATTATACTGCTACATATTACTTAAAAAAGGTACATTTTTGCCTAAAGTGTCTTGTTTTAAAAAGTCCTTTTAGTGTTTATACTCATCAGAAAAAGAAAAAAAAAAATGTTTTGGAAAATGTTACTCTTACATAAAGAAATAAAATTCTAGAATGTATAATTTCTCTTCAGAACATTTAACATACTTAAATGAAATAGTTTATGGTCAGCAGAGCAAATGTGGTATTCATAAGTTGTTGCTTCGATTAAGTTCAATACTTTCCATTTAAAAATCTTTTTAAAACTTTAATAATGTGTTCAAGGAAAATAAAAATTACAATCATCTAGTTCATGACCTTTTCAAAACTAAAATTTCTGTATGGATTGTTTTGCTACATATTATTCATTCCTTTTATAATAATTTTTCCTAAATACAATTAAGATCTTTATAATGTAAACCTCGAAACACGGAAGCTTGTATTACGTAAAATTTTGTGTTATATAGATAATTTCACATACATTAAGTTTACCTAATAAATATCATAATATATGTCTACAACAGTTCAATATTTAAATTTTTAAAGTAGCTTTTAGATGCAAATTTATTTTAATATATAAAAAGATGCACTTCAATATTTCCTAATTATTAAAAACAAAACAAAAAAAACAGGAGCATTAGAATTTACAACGAAAATATTTATGTATAAATTTTTGCTTGCGTCAGAAATTGTAATCTTTTATCAAATAATTTTGTTTTGCAACCCTAACAGTTAACCTTTTTCAAATAATTTTGTTTTCTAACTCATTAACAGTTAACAGCAAATGATTTTGTTTTGCTACCTGTTAACAATTAATATTTCAGCAAATATGTTTGTTTTGCTACCCCTTAACAGTTGCACAGTTCCAGAAAGTTCTTCAATGTGATATTTATTGTTTAATGTGGTTTATGAAGAAATGCAGTTTATAGAATTGCATTATACAGATCTGATAATTACCTTTCCATTGTTTGGTAGATATTGAAAACATTGTTTCCTTACCCCTTTTTTTTTGTTATTTACATTTAATTTATTATCAAGCAAACTTAATTAATTAATTAATGAGGATAACATATAATTAATCCAACTAAAATATTGCTGTAAATGTTAATAATTTAATACCTAATAAAATGTCAGGATTAATTGAGTAATTTTGCTACATTTTATTTCACAAGTTTTTATGACTAAATATTTAAATTGTGGCCTGAAACTTTAACACCTTTTGTTACAGTTTTTATTGTCTCTTATTATGTAAAACAACCTATTTTGCAATATTTTTTTATTTCTCATTCAATAATGTATGTGTGGAAAAATATGTTCTATTTTTGTATGCTTAAAAAATATGAAGCTATGAAAAAAAATTGAATATTCTATTGAGGGATCATTACTTTTTAAGTGGTATTCCTTATTTTTATTTTATTTATTTCTGTATTAGTTTCCATTTACAAGTTTACTCTTCTAAGAAAAAATAGATGCAGACAAATTTCTACTGAAATTTTCCATGAAAGAAGTTTTGTCCAATTGAAATGAAAATGATTTTGTGATTGTAATTTTTATTTTATTCCTACCTATTGTTTTATTAGTTTTAAGTATTTTATTTATTTATTTTAGAAATTTAATAGTGTGTAATATTTCTATAATATCTTTAAATTTTGTTTTAGAACCAGAAGTACTTACGGCGATGGAGAAAAATTCACCTTTACACCGACTCTTGTTTTTATACAATGTATTGTCAATGCACTATTTGCTAAAATTAGTACGTATAATAATTGTTAGTTTTGTTTTTGTTATTATCTAGATTGTTGGTATTGTTAAAAACAAAATTTTTTTTTAGTGTTGCATACCTTTATGAAGCAAGGAGAAGATAATACAAAACAAATCTATTATGCTGCTTGTGGAATGTCATATTTAGGTGGCATGGTTACTAGTAATATGGCATTAGAACATGTCAATTATCCAACTCAAGTAAACTCATTTTATCAATTAATTGAACAAAGCTATTATCAATTTAAAAGGATTTTTTTGTATTTATCTGCCTCATTCTTTTCAATATATTTTTAACTGCAATAATAAATATGTTTTAATTTGTAATGATTGATGTTTGAAGAAAAAAGTTTAAACATGATAAAACATAGTTTCTTTTGTATATATTAGTTTTTTAAAGTTCCATTAGAATTGTTTTTAATTTATATTTAAATAACTGAAAACATCTAGTGCAAATAAGTTTAAAAAAACATATTAATATATTAATTAAATATTAAAATCAACTTCATATCCATACTAATATCTGTTTAAATTCTGTTGTACCTGTTTATCACTTTTTGTCTGTGTTAACTTAATATAATTGATGGTAATTCAACACTGTCTTTTAAAAAGGCATAAGTATGAGAAAATTTTTTTATATTTTATTTTATTTAAATTTATCTTTTTGCTTATTTATTTCAATTCTGTTTTATTAAATCTCCAATGTACAAAACTATAAAAACTTTCTTTAAAAACTTTAAAAAAGAAAATGGCTTTTAAGTTTAGAAGTGAAAGTATTTTTAAATACAGACTGAAAAACTATTTATTTGGTTTTAAGAAACATTTTTTGAAGTTAAAACTTTCACAATCCTGTTTATCTGTGTTAACTTTGTATAATTGTTTTATCCTCAAACATTGTCTTTTAAAAATGTATAACCATGAGAAGAAAAAAATTAACAAATTTTTTTATTTAAATTTACCTTATTGTATTAAAAATCTTATTTCAATTCTGTTTTTTTTTTTTTTTTTTTTTTTTTTTTTTTTTTTTATTTTTAATCTCCAATGTACAGAACTTTAAAACTTCCCTTTCCCTTCAGTTTAAAAGACTAGCTTCTGAGTTTAGAATTGAAAGTATTCATAAATAGAGACTAAATACCTATTTATTTTGTTTTAAAAAGTATTTCTTGAAATGAAAACTTTAATAGTCCTGTTTGTCTGTGATAATTTTGTATTATTGTTTCTGTTCCAACATTGTCTTTTAAAAATGGATATGCATGAGAAAAAAATTAACAATAATTTTTATTTAAGTTTATCTTATTGTTATTGCAAATTCTGTTTTATTAAGCCTCCAATGTACAGATCTTCCCGTTCCTTTCTACTGAAAAAACTGCCTTTTAAGTCTAGAATTGAAAGTACTCAAATACAGATTAAAAAATTATTTATTTAATTTTAAAAATTTCATGAAATTTTAAAAAAAAAACTTTCATAATCCTGTTTGTCTTTGTTAACTTTGTATAATTGTTTATTGTCAAACATTGCCTTTTAAAACTGTATAAGCATGAGAAAACAAAATTAACAATCTTTTTTTTTTAAATTTATATTATTGCGATTGTAAATTTTAGTTCAATTCTGTTTTATTAAACCTCCAACGTACCGAACTTTAAAAATTTCCCTTTCCCTTCGATTAAAAAGAACTGGCTTTTAAGTTCAGAATTGAAAATATTAATAAATACAAACTAATCTATTATTTAGTTGGTTTTGAAAAAACATTTCTTGAAGTAAAAACTTTCATTATCTCATTTGTCTGTGATAACTATGTATAATTGCTTTTTGTTGTTTCTAACCGGTTTTAATTTTATGTATCTTTTTTTTGTATTCTAACTTACAGTTAAATTTTTAGTATACCTTAATTGCATTTTTAGGTTGTTGGCAAATCATGTAAACCTATACCTGTGATGATTATGGGCGTTCTGATTGGCAAAAAGAAATACACCCTTCAGAAGTATCTCTTTGTGTTTATGATTGTTGTTGGTATCTGCATCTTCATGTACAAAGACAAACCATCATCTGCTGATGTTGCAGAGAGCTCGCTTTTAGGAATAGGAGAAATGTTGCTGGTTTGTTACTTACTATTGTGTGTTTGCACATTTATTGCCTATTAGTGTTAATTTTACCATTATTGATAAAACCTCATTTAACTATTGATTATACATGGAATTTGGTATTGCAACTTTTGTTGTGAGACTAAATAAAAGGCAAAATTTTAATATATTGGCTGTCAAACGGTCAATATAGTGTCCAGTGCTTGAAATGAACGCGTCTGTAAGTCTTCTAAAATTAAAACCTGACTTTGGGGATAATCCTTAGTGGTCCTTCGGAGCAGTTAGTCTGAAAGTAGCATATTTTATCGGAATTTTAAACATTGCATATTTTTTTTTAAATCTAACTTTGATGTATATAATTTTTAATATAATGGCCTAATTATTATAAATATTCAATCAAATTATTAAAACATAATAAATTTTTGATTTATATTTATCTGCATTTTTTAATTTGTTTGCAAAAATCTGAATATTGTGTTTACATTATAAAATTATATAAAAATTAATTATTAAAATTATAGTGTAAAATTATTTTTAGTAATAAATTTTTAAAGTAATTTTTAACAGAGAATTGTGAACAGACCAGTTGAAGTTTGTCTTGGCTAGTTAAACTGTTTAGTTAAAGGTCATTTGGACCAGCAACTAAATTTTTTTAGTTTTTACCTCTGCTGCCAATATTTAATGTAATGTGTAATTAAAATGATTTCTATTGGTTTTAGATTGCATCTTTGATATTGGATGGATTTACAGGTGCTATCCAAGATAGAATGAGAGCCGAATATCAACCAAAATCATGTCACATGATGTACAGCATGAATATGTGGTCTGTTCTTATACTAGGCATAGGTAAGGACCATTATAAAGTGCTCAAAACTTGCAGCAGAACACAAGTGTTTGATTATAAATGTAGTTTATATTAACCCTTTAACTCTGAGTTAGAAATTAAAGATATTTTATCATGCTGCATAGCTTTTTTAAAAAGTGGTTATTCTCGATTTTTGTTTTCTAAAAGCCCTCAGAGGTGCTTTTTCATTGGGTGTATTTAAAAAATGCTTTATTTTCTTTTTTCAAAAATGTGATTTTTTTTCGTTGCCATGTCGATTTTCGCCGGGTGTTATGCAAAAGCGTGCTTTTCTCATTGTTCTATTCAATGTTTTCACAATTCATTCAACCCCAATTCATATCGACTTACTGTGGGTTCATAGCGTGTAAAAGCGGCAATTATTTTACATATTTGATGAAATGTTGTTGAAGTCCGCATGTGCGTCTACTAAGTTTAGCTCTGTGAAATTCTAGCACTTTCATGTGCAACTCTGCTGCATTTTGCTCGATGTTTTCGATTTCAGACTTCATTTTTCACCCTCATTTTTTAAACCGAAAAATCTCTTGATCTTTTTATGGTGGCTAATATAATCAAGAAAAAGAGTTCTTTGTCAGAAAGTAGTTATTTTATCATGATCATGTAAAGTCTTTGAAAATTATTTTGCATTTTGTTAATAAGTATAGTGCTTAAAAATATTTTTTGAGTGCTTAAAATGTGCTTACTTTTTGTTTAAAATTTGGCTAGGTACCCTGCTTATGTTGATTATTGTTTGCAATTTTAATTTTAAAGACTGTTTCAAAACATTTGTTATGCTGTATCTGTTACTTGATTTGAAACATTAAGTCATTCTGCACATTAAGTCAATCGGGTAACAGAGTTCTCCATGTTCCCATAACAAATCAAACCTCTGGGGGTACTTATCCATTAGTTTCCTTGTCTTCTGGATTGGTTCAAACTTACAAGGCTACGGAGTTGAACATTAGTAGTCGTAAGCCCAAAATTGGGTCGCCTGTTCAAGGACGGTTATTAAAAAAAACATTTAATTTTTATATTTTAAAGTGACAAAAAAAGTTTTGATACTTTATTCTTAATTTAATAAACTTAATGTTCACTACTTTGTATGCAAAAAGAATTTGAACATAAAAAGTCTGAAAGTCATTTGATTAGAAATTTAAATACTGACAAATTTCTGATTACAATTATCAAAGTGAATATTTTTTCACTTCTATTAAGAGAAAATTTCTTTAAAAGTCCTGATGTTGACAGCATTGCATTTATAAACATTTGTTTTTAAAAAAAATAATGCATAATGAAAATAAAATTTTATTAAAATTATATTTACTTTTGTTTTTTAAAAAATAGCATTCACAAAGGCACTTATTGGGTGACAAATTATAGTCTTTTTCACATTCTAAGGCAGAATTAGTATTTTAATTTAACTTTATTTACATATTATTGTGTATTTCTTTTAGCATATCTAAATCCACACTATTTACAACTACATATTTAATTTTAGTTGTTTTAGTGACCAGTGAAATTTGGAGTTTTCTTGCATTTGTGGAGAAATATCCTTACATCATTTTTAACATGCTCAATTTTTCATTGATGAGTGCTATTGGTCAGGTGTGTATATCAACATTTTAGTCCCTTTCTTCTGGGTATGAATTGAACCTTTCATTTTTTGCTATGAAACAGTGTTTACTTGTATAAACCTAAGGAACATTTTAGAGATCATTAAAAAATTTCTATTAAAAGAACTTCTTTTTCCACATATAGAAGATATTTATAATGCAAACATTAAAATGTTAGGCTTTGCATTTTATATTTCTTAATCTGATATACTTGAAGGACTAGTAAAATATTTCAGTATTTTATCGTGGACCAATAAGATTTTCAACCATTGGCATAATTGTGACACTTGTTTGTTTCGGATCATTCACATTCTCTCTGTAATGAAAAAAATCTTTATTGTATTTGATATTGAATAAATATCATCTTTACAGTAGCATTATTTGCAGACCGATGGATGAGAAACAACGTTAGAGATCATTTTACATATGGACATTTAAATATTTATAGAAAGAAAAAATTTGAGCATTAAAACTAATAACAGATTTATCAATTTTGGTTTGTATAACTTTTGAAACTCCTAAAAAATTATTAAACGAATAATTTTAAAGGTTTTATTTCTATTGTTTAGTTTATCTTGATGACAGAAATTTCTAAGCTGCGATTTTCATTGTTTATTCTCATGAAAGTTAATTCGGTTTTTGCGTTAGTTAGATTTTTTACTAGATACTTTTCTTTTAGATCTAAACAAAAAAAAACTTTCTTCAGATCTACTTTTTATATTTTTTTTTACTAACTTATGAAACTATTTAAATATATACCTTTTAAATTCGTCAATGTCATTAAATTACTTAATCTTATTAGGTAACTAAACTTGAAACATTGTCACTCTTTAACTTATTATTTACAATTACTTATTAAGAACAATTATTTTTATTATATTTCCTTAATTTATTCTAAATATAATAGAATAATTTCCTCGTTCAACTTTTATTTCTATATAGTGGTCTTGTTGATTTTCTGACTTTTTCTTTGACAAACATATAAAAACACTTATACCTTCTAAAATTATTTATTTTAATCCTTCATTAAATTTAAAGCACTCTTTAACTAATATTTTTACTCATAGAATGCAAATCAAAAATAGCTCTGTTTATTATATTTTCTTAATTTATTTCATTAAATTTATTGTAGCTGAAAATAAGTATTACCAAATAAATTTCTTTTGTTCTTGTGTAAGCTTAGTAAAATGTTTTTTAAAAAAACTTTTATTGCTTATGGAGTCTTTGATTTGGTGCTTTTTTAATCCTCTACTTTTATTGCATTATTTATTTGCCACTTTTATTGCATAAATCTTCGACAACTTAATTGAAATCAACGTCACTTAACTAATTATTTGATTCTTAGACTTAAAGATTCAAAACTAGTAAAGTTAACAAAAATTTCCACCTTACGTACATTGCATTCTAGTTGTTTGTCTGCAGTCTTTTTTTTTTTGGTGGTATAATTGATTTGATTGGTTTCTTTTAAATTTCTTAATATTATTCAATTATTTAACTCAACAGTTAGATAAATAAATTGAGTAGAACCTCCAAGTATATGAAAGAAAAGATTATAGCAAATTAATATTTATATGAAAGGTAACAAATGATTATTAACAGTATTATTTCATGTTATATAAACTAATATTTATATTATCCTTATAGATATTTCTATTTCTGGTTGTAAGTGATTTTGGACCACTCGTTTGCTCCATCATAACTACCACCAGAAAGTTTTTCACAGTTTTAGGTTCTGTATTTTTCTTTGGGAACACTTTAATTGGTCGTCAGTGGCTCGGAACCCTCCTAGTCTTTGCAGGTAAGTAATAGATACAGTCACATCGCTACAACAAAAATTTCGATTAACACAAATTTTTTAATATCGTGAGAAAAAAAACTTGATTATGTATTTTTTATGCTAATAATAGTAAAAATAAAACTTTCATTAGCCTATAAATTTTTTTGGAGACTCTTAATCTTAGCAATCTTCAAATTAAGGGTGTTTGAGACCCAAGTTTCCCAAAATATTTTATTTTCATTAAAAAATTATTTTTCCTAGTTTCTGAAAATTTTAAAATGTTTTATTGAATAATTTTGAACCTCTAAAATCTTGAATAATTTCACGAAATATCTCTTGAAGCCTTCATTAGAGATTCCTATGTTTTTGAAGAAGTTTCCTTAATCATGCATCTCTTAAGACAGAGACATGTAAAATGTGTGCATTTAAATGTAAGGATTGTAATGAACTTGCTAATTTTGTGAAAGTAAAATAATTGATACTTACCAGGATGTAGTTATAATTAACAATAGTGCCTGGTGATTGTAAAAAATTAGAAATATTAAAAGCATGTAAAAGGGGTATATTAGAAAAGAAAGATGCAAAGATAAGTAGCTGTTTTTAGAAGTAAATTCATCGTATAAAATTTTTTAATTTGTCCTGACTATTTGACAATCAGGAGATGAGTTCTCCTGAATTTATGTTTGGAAATTATCAAATTTTTTTTTGGTTTAATATTCATGACTTTCTTCTGACGCCGTTTATTTTTCTTTTCCCAGGATTTCTTTATTCTTCTTCAAATGTTTATAATGCCTTTTTCTTAAATTTTTAGTTATTTTTCTCCAGTTTCATTTTAGTTTTTCTTTTTAATTTATTATTTTTTTTGCCTGACTTTTATATATATTTAATAGATTCCTTATTTTTTCAGGATTGACATTAGATAGTCTGTATGGGAAACAAGGTCCACCAAAGAAGGCTTAAATTTATGCACTCCGATACTTACAGGGAAGTTTTTTTTGTAAAAATTTTTTAAAAAAAGATATAGAATTACAAATCTTTATTTTACTGTGATATGATTTGTAATACAAACTATATTTATTATTGGATCTGTGGAAGCTAAAAGAAAGCTATCCCATCTAATAAGACTGTTGGCAAAACTTTATTTAAAAAAAGAAATCTTATTTTCTGTATTTAAGTTTTTAGAAAATATTTATAATATTTATTAGACCTGATATAATTTTATCATGATTGTAATCAGGTAACTGTCATCAGCTATTGGACAAGTATTTTAACAGGATTTTGTTGCATATTTTACTATTTCAATAAGAAAAAGTCTGAAAATGTAATTAAACCATGCATTTAAAGAGAGAAAAACCTTAAAATATAATAAATTTCATCTGTATGTTATCTATAAATACAAACTCAAATTAGTTTTAATGTTTTTAAAGGCTGCATATTTTTAATATATCGCACCCCGGCAAGAAAAGTGATACAAGTAAAAGAACAGCATTTGAGAAAAATAAACTTAAAGAAAACTATAAAACTTATTCTGAAATAGCACAATCTAGAGATGACTTTTTGAGCTTGATGGGGCACTTCATAAACTCAAAATTGCCGTTTTTTGACTTGTGCAACTTTTCTTGCCAGGGTGTGATATATTTTTTTTAGTAATTTTTGTGTAACAAAAACATTATTCAAAGAATATTTTTTTTCTTTTAAAGTTATATTTAAAGGTATACTGCCAACATGGATAAGAAAAAAAATCCAGAAATTTTACGAAATAATATAAATTTAATGATAATTGTTGCATAATGTACTAAATATTTTACACATAGGGAATTTAGAGATTTTTATAGTCATCAAAATAGGAAAGCTGCAATATTTTCCAGTTACGATTGACATCAAACATATTTGAAATGTTATGTATTATGTTTACTTTAAATTTGAATATTATTAGGCAAAAAAGATTTTTTAAATTAACTAAGAGAGTACTGAAATAAATTCTACAAATGAGATTCTTTATGTATCAGTAATACTTATTTAAATATTCAAGCAATAATCAGGACAAAAATTCTATTTCAATAGGGAATTTTCTAAAATGTTTAGAAACTGGCAAAATCCAGTAGAGTTGGCAGTTGTGCACATTGTATAGCTATAATAAAAAAAAAAAGGAATTTTTTCTTCCAAACATGAACACCTTGAAATTCTTTGTGAAATCTAATTCATAAAATTCTCATTGATTTCGCACACATTAAGATTTTTGATTACAATCTTCATAATCATTTTGTATTTATATTTCATAATCATATTATTTATATTCTTTCGTTTCCCAGTAAATGAACCCTTGAAATCTGTGAATCTTTTCTATAAAGCTTTTGAACTAACTTTTTTTTAAATTAATGTTAAAAATAATTTCTTTTTACTGGTAGTGTCTTTCAACAGTTTTGCATAACTGTGATATGCACAAATTTTGCAAATCAGCCATTAAAAATATAATTTATGTTTTAAGGAGAAGAACCAATTATGGTTTAAATTATAATTTTTCTAGGATATGAAATGAGCATGTTAAAAAAAAAGTTATCAATTTATTTCAATACTGAATTAAATATTTCTTACTATAGTTTCTCTTGCAAAACAAAATGTAACTTACAATCATATTGTTAATAATTGAAAAGCTTGATGGAAGATGATACACCTTAAAAAAAACTTATTTCTTGTCCAAAGATCTTATTTATTATTTTGTCGACAATAAGTTAACTATCTAGTTAGCACTAGAACTCTTCCAGTGTTGGGTGAATCATTAGGAGGTTTGTGTTATTTGTTAAATTCTTCCCCATAGAAACTAGTTATACTTTAGTTTCCATAATTAATGGTTAACAGGGGTGATTGTGATACAAATTGAAAATTTTATGCGTAAAAACTCTATACAATATCAATTTATACACTATTCATAATATGGTTAATCACGATATTGGATGTTAAAAATGCAAAAATATTAATCTCGATGTATGATTTTTAAATTAGGTAGATATTAAAATTGCGTGAATATGAATCTCGATATTGGAGGATTCCGGCATAGTGTCAAACATTAAAAACTATGAAAATCCGACAAACCAAAAATTATAATTGCAGAGGAGTCTAGTTTGAAAAAATCTTGTTAATGGGAATCAGCGAAGGCTTCAAATTCTAGATTGTAAACGAATGACGTTTTAATTCTTACTTTACATTTGAAATTGCAGTGAAATTTTAGTCTGATTATAAGTTCAGATTCGTGCAAATCGGCAAATCAGTGATGCAGAACTCTACGAAAAAATCACATGCCTTGCTACTAGATTCTAGACCTGGATGGATAATACGAAAAACCCAAAATACAATCACCCCCGACTTAAATATATAAAATTTGCTCGCACTGATACGTGTACTTTCATATTATTAATAACTCAGAAAAGCTGTAGTAATCCTCTGTATATTCAAATAGCAATTGGTTAAGAAGTTTTTTTCGAATTAATTTCTTCTTCCAATTTATTGCAGATATTTACAAGTAATATAATTTCATCATTATGATTACAATTATTTTGTAACAAATAAATTTTATGTTAATTAATAGACACATTTTATGTTCCATACAATGCTTACATAAATCTACTTGGAGAAGTCAAGATACATTCCCTTTAAAAATAAACCTTGTATTGTTGACCATATTTTAAGAAATACTATGCTAATAATATCAATACTCTTTTTAAAAAAAAATTGTTTAGAACTTTCACTTTTTGAAATAGATCGAGTTATTAAAAATTCTTCCTAAATTTGCCCTGTTTACAACCTCAGATTTTCAGTCCAAAAGAGCTCTTGTGATGGGCTTGACAGTAGAATGGTTCTCTGTTGTAAAATAGAGAAACAAGAGTGGGTACGAAAGCAGTTAAAATGAGTGGTTCGCAAGTTCACGATTCAGAAATCAAATCAAACCAGAAAGAACACCATTTACTCAAATGATCTTTATCCATTCAGCTTTTCAATTGTAATTAGATTTATGAGTAATTGAATACATGTAATTCAACTATTTTGAAATATTGTTTCATAACAGATTTTAATTGAATATATATTTATAATAATATTTTGAATGTTCTTTGTTGTTACCATTAAATATATATTTTTTCTTCAAAATTTTTAATCTGTTTCATAATGATAAAAGTGTATTATAAATGTACACATTTGATTTAGTGCAAATAATTTTTATATTTTGGTGCACAGACTTTTCATTCGTTACTAACAGCATCGAATTGCTCAATTTATTTGAGAGCATATTCTTAATTTAATACAAAGTTTAATTATGAGAAATTATTCAGTTGTTCATTGGTTGCAACCTATTGAGGAACACATTAAGGGAATATGCATTTATTGACGATTTGTTCAAGGGGCATTCCATATCAGTTATTACATAGCAAATTTTTCTTAGAATTTATATGGGTGTGCAATATTAAATTATAGTGAAAAGTTTTATTTTTTATGACGCTTTATAGTTAGTTATTATAATAAATTTTTTTTTAAAGCTTATATCAAGTTTTGAAAAATTATTGTAAATTAAAATTGACTTTTTAAAAGACAATTTGAAGCTGTTTTCTTGGTGAAATTCAATAGTTAAGTTACAAAAGCATTTTAAAGTTAATGGGTTTGATGTGGAATAAACCCTTTATACAATGAGATGTAAAGATTATCTTATTAAATATATATTCTTAAACACTCTCTCGTGTTTGTTCATTTATATGCAACAGAATACAGGTTACCACTCAATTATGAAAATCCATACCATATCTTACCAATGCAATTTCTTATTATGTGTAATGTCGAATATTAGATCTTTTGAGCAAAAATATATTATGGAATGAGAATGGAAACAGGGAAAAGTTTCTATAAAAAGAGGAATTAAATAATTCTAACATTTATCACAATTATTTTATAGAACTCTAATCTTAATAACTGCCAATTCTAAGAATGGCTCTTTTCCAGGTTTTTCGTAAATTTTTTTAACTTTCCCTGTTTTTTAGAGTTGTGACAATTCCAGGTTTTTTCTGACCTGTGGAATAATAGTGGTAAGTCTAATTTCATTATGAAATCCTAACTTTTTGTTTTAGTCAAATCTTAACTTCCTGCACTTTTTGAAACCCACTACATTAAACTACAAACATCAAACCAAAATTCAATTTTTATTTTTGTCAACATTATTAAACTTAAACTGCAGAAGTAATTATATGGGCCATCGGCAAATTTTAAGAACTTAAGTTTATACAATTCTTAGTGATTGTAAGTTAAAATTTCAAGTTTCATTCAGGGTGTGTAGCCAAATTATTCAACAAAAAATAAGCACCTTTTAAGCACAGGGTTTGGAATGTTTTTGATAATTGACGGTTTTATTTTTTTTATTGTCAAAAAAAAAAAAAATTTTTGACATTGTTTTTGACAATTGTCAAAAATCATGAAATTTTAAATCATGTAAAACAAATAACGTTTTCATAGGTTGAAATAGATTGGGGTTGAATTCATTGTAAAAACGTTGAATAGAACAATGTGAACTGTGTCTTTTTGTATAATTCATGGCAAAAATAAACATGAAAAAGGGAAAATTAAAGCACTTTTTAAAAGCACCTTTAAGGGCTTTAAAACGCACCCTGTCATTACTAATTATAGAATTTTTAATGTTTTTTCTGTACCCATCAAGGTAAAATTAAAAATTTGGACTTTCGTTGTAATTTAATCAAAATGTGAAGTAATTGTTAAGGCATAATAGCATCAATAGAAACAGTCCTGTGCATCTCAGTCCAATTATCAAAAATTGTCACATCAATTTTAAATAATTATAATTATCAGGCTATTGAGAAAAAAACAGATTTAAACACAGTAGGAAGTAAAGTTTAGACATGGTTTGAACAGCAAAAATAGGATCAAACTCATCATACAAAAAAAAAGGGGGCTTTATCTAGCATAAACTGTTTTATACCCACCTCTTAGTATGTGTTCTTTAAGGTCATAAGTAAATTAGTACAAGTAAAAATAGAACTAATAAATATATAAAAAGTATTGCAACATATGAAAAATTTATATCTTATTCACTCTTGTTTGTTCTCATTAAATTCAAATGAAAAAAAAAAAAAGCTAAATGCAGTGAAACCTCGGATATTCTTAGGACTGAAAAAATTGTCCGTTAATGGGAAGGATACCTTAAAAACGAAGTTGGTTTCAAGGATATTTATTTCAACTTTAAAAAATATTTTTTCTATACAAAAAAGGATGTATGAAAAAGTTAGTTATAAATACATAATTCTAGATGTAGATACAGATAAATGAATATAATTTTCCTATTAGTTAGATATTCAAGTTAGTTATATGATACCGAATAGGAGAGTTTTGGTCCTTTCAATTATTAAGTTAACACCCCCTAATACCTATCACTTGATAAGAAACTTGGTTAACACCTCCTTGAAAGTAAACCTCCCAAGATGCACAGAAAAAAAAAAAGCAATGCATACCTGTAGGGCATGAGAATCCCTGGAGTTGATCATTTAACAAGTGCCTGAATATTTCATTGATATGAACAACTCAGATATTTTTTTTAACCCCTGCTGTGTTAAATACAGTCTTAAAATTGATAAGAAAATGAAAGGGATTTTCAGTGGGGGGAAAAAGCATTTAAGTTGCAAAGATGCCACTGTTCAAATTGTTTAACTAGATCAGTATCATTTTCTCTCCTCTCTTTGCAAAGATAAGGAAAGGTGACAGGCGAAAGATCAATTCTTTTGTAGTGAAATAGCTTGACAATATTTTTAGTTATGGATAAAGCAATAATATATGTGCTTTAAAAACGGTGAAAAGGTTTTTCCTTGCAAGTTAAAGCAGAAAAGTTTTTTTCATTTTAGAAAAAGTAGTGTCCAGTTTGTAAAGAGAAAATAACGTTTCAGAGCAAATACAGGGTATCTGCTAAATTTTAGATTTTCAAATCCATGACTTTTCATGACTAATACCAAGAATTTTTCATGGCTCAACTAATTTGACTCTTTTCTCCGACAAAAACACAACAATAATTTTAAAAAAGCATTATATTAACATTAATCGAAATGATAGGTATAAACAAAACTGTTATGCTCAGCATCTTCATTACTCATTCTTTACTGTTTTTTAAATCTAAAAAACAGAGTAAAGAAAGAGTTGAATAAAATAGCTGAAAAAAATACAAAAGCAAATATTTTTTGTTCTTTTTCTCTGCAGAATTATATTCTAGATACTTTTCTTCTTCATCCGAAAAGAAAACAAATACTCCTGATTTTTCTGATCTCATTTCCGAATAAATTAAAATTCGCCAATGACTGGCTTGCTGCAGTTAGAATTTTAAATTGATAAAAATAACAAAAATTTTAAAATCGCAGAAGATAATTTGCTCTAAAAATGTTTTTTCTTTCATTATTTGAAAGAAAACCATAACTTTTAAAGAACATGATAAAAACATTTTATATTTTAATAAAATATGACTGTGAGTGGGGATTTTGTTACAAATTCAGATATTCGGAACACCAAAAGATTAGAGGGGGTAATTCCATTCTAAAAATTAAAATTTTTGGTGACCTAAATCCATGACTTTCCAGGTGCATGGAATACCCTACAAATAAAACTGTCCGCTTTGCACAGAATGTACAGTCCGCAAAAAAAAAAACGAATCACCCTGAATAACTTTCGTTCTAATGATCGGATTTTCACGAACTAAGTGTCAATCTTAATGGTTCCTGGGGGTGACCTCAAATATGTTAATTAATTAGTGCTAACTATTAATTAAATTACGAAATCAGACAAAAAAACGCACTTTCTCTGAATAAACATATAATTTTTTTTACATATTTGGAATCTAGACCCTTGAATTAGTGGGGGTAGACAAAATTTTAAAAAAATTGGGTGGTAAATTGGGCCGCAATAAAGGTTTATATATTTGGCGATAGTCCAGAAAACCGCCAAAAAAAGTCGCCTGCGCAAATAAATATTTTAAGATAACCCATTGACTAATTCAAAAGAGGAGTGCTTAATTTTACTAGGTTGCTACGCAACCAAACTCTGATAGTAAAAAAATTGAAATAATGTTCAGTGATTGCTCGGAGGGGCTTAATTTATTGTTTATAGAAAATATCTCGAAGTTTCCAGGCCATAAACAATTTTTTTAGAGGATTTCTGTCCAAAAAGCAAAAAAAATATTATTTTAATCTCCTTTGAAAAGTAAATTTGAATCGATTTATAAATTATTTATGATAGTTTTTAGAATTTAAATACATGAACTTTTTATCTGATATTATTTAGATTACACTGTTTTTACTATATTTATTCGAGGATTTTATACTAAAATAAAATGAGCATAACTTATTATAGCTATATACAAAATTTTAGGGATAATCATTTTTACAGTTTTAATCGAGTCTTCTAGGCAAGAAAGTTTGAAGGAAAAAAAAAGTGCTTGAAAAATAAAATGTAGATTGTATAATAATTCTAATGCACATTCACAAGGCTTTCTATAATTTACGATATTTCTTTTTTCTATAACTCAAGGAATTGCTGAATGTTTAGTGGCATTTTAAAAAGATTGAAATATGTTATGTTTAAGAATAAGATATTAAAATAATATGTTGAAAATTGTAGGATTCATTGCTTAAAAAATCGCTTCATTCTACTAGATATTTAGGTTACATCGTTTCCTTTGGATAAAGATGATTAGCAAATAGCATCCTCATGTTTCGATACATTCTGAAACTTATACGTTCGCAAATTCACCATAAAATGTCGCACAGCATATTCTTCAATTACGATAAGCTACATTTACCACCAAATACTGCTACTATGGTTATTTTTGCTTTCTTATATATATCTGATGATCTCTTTTTTAAACAGAGCTCGTAAGATCCTTAAGATACTGAAATGGGGGCACAAAAACTTAAGAGATAAAATATTTAATTTCATTAACTCAAAATATCTGGTGTCAAAATGTTAATTTTTAAGTTAAATATAACTTTTACAATATTGATGTTCTTACATTTTTAAAGACCATATGAATCCTGATAAAATATTAAAATGCATATGTTTACTTTAACTAGTGTAAAATCCTTATCAAAATAATGATCAAGACCCAAATGTAAAACAGTAGGGGAGAGTGGGGTCAATTGTAACAGGGTACGATTGTAACAGAGCAAAAATTTCGAGTGTCGGGTTCTAGATTTGATTCCTAGGTGGCGCACAAGGTGTATTTAATAAATCTATATGTACACACCTGCTGGCAACCATTTTTATGTACTTTTGAAAGAGTTACATCACAAAAGATGTTTTCACGCTACGTAAGTACTTTTTTTGGTATTAGAATATTATATTGTAACAAAGTAATTTTATTTAAACAAATAAAAATTATTAACCGAATATGTAAGTGGACACCTTAATTAACATTTCAATAAAAAAAAAATTTGTTTTGTTAATTAACTAGCATTGTTTTTAACAAATGAAGCTGAAATGGCGTCATGGGGACGTTTGTAACAATAAGTAAAGGGGCGATTGTAACAGCTGAAAATAAATAATCTTATGTTTACAAACCATTACTTAACTCTCTAAGAACCACCAATAGTTTCCTATATCATTCATATTATGTTGCATGTGCATTATTTTATTTGTTCCCTTTCACAGCATAAATTAAAATTTTTAACCCCTTAAAGTTAAAAGTTTAACCCTTTAGGTCTCTGCTCATGATTATTTTTACTATTTTTCCTCCTAAAATATCACTACTATTTTGATCAATAAAAAAATATATCACAACTATGATAATATGTATAATTGACTATGTTTTGGTTGAATTTATGAACTGTTACAATTGACCCCGTAAGTGGGGACAATTGTAACAACTGCACAACTGTCAAAAATTGTTAATAACTAATATAATAACATTTAAAATAAGGTATATATTTATTTTCTAGTAGAGGATAGTCTACTTTATTCGTCTGTCAATTAATACTAATAATATATTGGATTTTTTGTTAATTAAAAATAGTTAAGTAAAAAATGTTACAATTGACCCCACTCTCCCCTATAATTGACGATAAAAACTCAACTGGCTTCAAAACATATGAAGAGGGAAGTAAAAGTCGACATGTTTCGAGTTTTCAAATGTAATCGCCCATTCTCAAGACTTGTCAGGCTTGGATAACTTGTGACTTTTATTATTGGACGCTCAAAACATGTCTATTTTTATTATCATCTATTATTTTTTTAAATCAATGAAGTTTTTATATTTTCGATTCAGTTTCTTGGGATTATCCATTTAGTTACACAACATATTAAATTATTTCACTCGATATTAAAATAAGTTTTACATATGTTATAGGCACAGGTTCTTAGATTGAAAAAATAATAATTCACTCCTTTGTAAAAAAATTAATGCAGTAAAAAAAATTTTTTTTTTTGCTGCAAGCCTTAACATTTTAATTTAAGGTCATAAAAAAATTCTGTTTACAATTGAAATTTCAAAAGTCGAATGTGAAAATGGAATGTCCCCTAGTACCAGGAATCGAAATTAAATAGTTACAAGGACAACTTTTTTAAACAAGTTAGCGTTTCCGTCCTACTCGAAGTTGTTTGAAAAGGTATTTTTTATATATCGATTCCAAAGTTTATTCTACGTATATTTCAGGGTATACTTTCGGAGTATTTCGATCGAGTTTATTTTTACACCCTTATTTGCTTAAAATTATTAAATAATTTACTTAAAATAAATTATTCAAGCTACATGATTTAATGCTCTTATAGTATAATAATAAACGGAGCTTCCGACGCATATCCTTAACCTTAATACCGCTATCATTAAACAAATGGAATAAGCTTAGATAAATAATAAAAGTTAATTTTTCCCTCGTTTTAATTTTCAAGGAATAATACGTTTCGATCAAACAGATTTCATTCTGGAAATAGCGAAATTATTGAGTAGGTCCCTTGGAGCAATATCATTCTTATCCTCTTTTGACGAAATATAGGAAAAATTAGTTTTCACAGTTTCTGTAAAAAGTATGTTAGCCTACTTGCAACGTTTTTTTTTTAATTCTTTTTATTAAAATAAGTTTGGAAATTGTGTATTTTTTATAGCATTTTTTTTAAAAATCAGATGTTTCTAAAATTGGCACAGCTTCGGAATCCTTACAAATTTCAATTTTTAGTATTTCCTGCTTAACAGAATAAGGCATTTTCCTGATAACAAATTATACTACAATAATATCTTGGAAATCATGCTAAAGTTAAAAATTAAACTAAATAGTTTAGTATATTATCAGAAAAAAAAATCTACTTAGTATCATAAAGAGTAAAAGATATAATGATATAATTAGTGAATCACACGTGGTCAGATAATTAAAAATTTAATTTCGCAACTAAGATAGTAGGACGACATTTAAGATACTGAGATATTTTAAGACACTAAAAAAATTGGCTACGTATTCCACAGCTTTTTATGTTCGGTATCTTTATCCTCTTTGTAGTGACTTATGAAACATCAACACTATTTTAGATAATCTAAGTTGAAGTCACAAGAAACAAAAAAAAAAAAAAAAGACAATCAATAATTTATATTCTTTTTTCAAAAAAAATAGTATGCTAAGTAAATAATCAGCTGTTTTGCATTAAATAATTTTAAACAGCTGAATGTTTTTAATTTCTTAGCAAGGTTTTATCCTTAGCTAGCAGACAATAATTCTTTAAAAAAAACTTGACTATAATTTGAAAAGGAAACCTAAATTAAAGAAAATCTAAATTAAAGTTCTAAAAAAATTATTAGTATATTAATGAAGAAATAATAAACGTAAAATGGGAAAGAATAAGAATTTTAAAATGTTAAAATTTAATTAAATAGTTGGTAAAATAGTTCTGCGATACACTTCCGGAAATTTCTTTTAAGATTAGGATGATATAGGGTAAACCAACAAATGAAGGAGCATTTCATAGATATTTCTTAGAAATAAGATTTTAAACGTTTCAATTTAGATTGATTGGTAACAGTAGCTTACTATCTAACAATAGGAAGTCATCTAACATTGCATTTAGTTACCTGGTCTTTGAGTCTTCTCTGGAAAAAGTTTTGAATTTGTTAGTATCTGTTCAACGCCTTGTTTCTTTGACAAAATTATAAGGTCAGTGTTTGTTGTTATCCGTTTAAACTACAATTAATTGCAGATAATAATGCTTTTTTTTCTCATTGTGAAAAAAAGAATTCAAAATATGGTCATTGAAGTTACGTTTTATTTATTTTAAGCATCATAACATAAGCAAGTACTGAGATTAGGGGGTGTTTATTAACTGGATTACCGAACGATGAAAAACCAATGAATAAACAAGTGTTCCTTTACTGGGATTTTTTTCAAGTTGATGAAAATAAAAGAAAAATTTTAATTTTCTTGTACCTTTTGTCATATTATAAATCAAAATTATGTTAAAAATAAAAAAAAACAACTTCTAACCAGTGAAGGAACAGTCATGTTCCTTCACTGAGAATAGATTTCCCAGTGAATGAATAGTATGTGTGAAATATGATTTTACATGGATAATTAGTAGTTCAGCGACATAGAGGACTCCTAAAATTCAGTTAAATGTTGTATGAATAGTTCCTATAACAATTTCATTTAAATATGCAAATTTAATTGCTAAATTTATTTAAAGAATTATAATAATAATTAATTTATTATTTATCTTTATAAATGTAGTGATTAGTTATTACATCATACCTTAGACTCCTTAATAAATTATGTTTATTAACTAAATATAACAACTAAATATAATAATAAAAGCTGGAATGGAAAATTTCTTTGCAGGATTTTGTGCCAATAATTAGCTAAATTATTATCTTATTGCCGTCTTTAATGTCCTAACGGGAACTGGTAGGAAAAATCCATTTAAAGACAATTATCTAGGTGAAAAATGGGTGAAGTTTTTTTAAGGCGACATCCACCGATAACTTAGTGCAATGCGAAGATAATTTCAAAAGGCAAAACTTCCCTTAGAGAATAATATTCGAAATACTGGTTTCAAGAACTTCAGAAGAATTTTTAGGAGGGAAGTAGCCCTGGCATCTTATTATAAAGTGATTGTATTTACAATGCGAATGAAACAAGAGTTGAATACTGCCCTTAAACGGGAAAAATCTGCGGGTTTAAAAATTATAAGGATTTATATTCTAAAGTACCTAGGAAAGAAAAAGTACCTCCATTGGTAGTTTTTCCTTACAGAAGAATTCGTTGAGATATTACAGAATCAGTCCCTGCTGCATATTTCATTGGAAAAAGCTATTCATGAAATGAAACGATGACCGCAGCAACATTTTACAAGTATATTGCAAATGTTTCTACCCATGGCTAATTAAAAATGCAATCAAATTCCATATTTTGCTTCTTCTGGATAGGTATAAATTTCATATCAATTTGAAACTGAGCAAGTTTTGTTCCTCAAAACAAATTTTCTGGTTTAGTTTTCTACGTTATTCTTGGAAATCTCGTTGGATCTTGAAAACAAAAGAATTGTAAAACAATATGTCTAGAAAATTTTACATCCATTTTTAAATAAGATTTGAGGCATCAACTGATGAAGTTAAAATGCTTTTATGAAATGCGATATTTTTTTCATTCGATGTAGAAAACGTTGACTGTAACAAATGCATGCAAAACAGACACCAAGAGTTAATGAGCAAGACAACTTATCAACAAAACACATGCTTCGAGAGTAACGATGCGCTATTTCTTCAGAAGCTTGAGAAGGAAATCTCACAAGTTATGTTGCAAATTTTCAAAGGAACATTGACAGAAAAGTTTAATCTCCCAAATATCCAATAGCCTGTGCTTTTCTCAATATTGAAGAATTTATTTCAAAAAGAACAATTGTATAATCAAATTTCGGCTCTGAAGCTGAGACAACTAACATTAATAATGAAAGTATCTTGAAAACTGATTTTGAGATAAGTCCTCTTGAGGCATTGTTAGTTGTAAAAACAATTGGTTTCATAAGTAACTACTAGATATAAGTCAATGAGAGATGGGTTTTACTCAAACTTCGAAACTCCTTTTTCTCATTTATTATCCAGTGAGGAATTCTGGAAATGGAACTGGAAAATCAAAAGAAATTTCGAAGATACATTTACATTGGCCAAAAATTTGGAAAAAGGAGGAAGGTTAAATCAAAAGAAAAATAAATAAATTACTCATGACGAAGAGAAAAAAAATACTTAAAAAGCTTTAAAAAAAAGCTTAAAAAATTTGGGGAAAAGAGTAAACAAAAAAAATGATCGAATTATAATAATAATAAAAGCATCATCGGATTACACAATGATAAACATTCATAATTTAGAACGGACTATTAAACTGTGAGAAAAAAATGAAAAACATTTTTTTAAAATTATGTATTCAAACATATTTTACTTTCCATTCCATGACTGTAAAAAAAGTAATATTTTCCTCATTAACTATGGTTATATGTCGTAATTCCAAGAAAAATCTTGTTTTTAAACATTTGTGCGGCCTATGGATTCCTAACGAGCATCAAACATTCTCAAAATTAAGTGTTCATTCTCTGGAAAATTTAGTGTTTATGCACTGGTAAGAACTGTTCCTTCACTTGGTCATCTTACTACTTATTATTTAAACCACCAAAAGCATAAAACAATATTATGTAAGTTATCTAACTTTTTTTTACATAATTTGTATTTAATAACAAATATGTCGACACCATCATTTAGCTAAAATTACAAATTTTGAAATTTTTATGAATTTTTTTTAAAGGCAAGCTAAGCTTAAGTGTTCCTTCATTGTTTAGTTTACCCTATAAGATGTTGAGAAATTTGCGATGTTGTGAGAGATGTTTAAAAATGTTGACTACGTATTTTTATTAATATTTATAAAATATATATTCAAGAAATTGATAAATATATTATTCCAAATCTATGCATACGTATGTATATTATTAAAATTGTATCAGTTATTAAGAAACAAAATAAAAAGAAAATAAAAAATAATCACATTAAATAAGCACAATCTGGTGTATTCTATCAGAAGCACGCTTTTTTAAAACTAGGCATTTGTTGAATAAAGTATTTTTTATTCAAAATTCTTTACTAAATTGCAAATAAATTAGTAAATGACTAAAAAAGAAACATCGTATTTTATAGTGTGAAAGAAATAAAAATAAAAAGATTAGCAAACGATTATTAGCGAAAAAAATATGAATGAAATTTCACGCTACGCGCGCGAAGTCAAGTTTCTCCCAAGTTTATCACATTTTAATATTAATCGCCCCAATTAGTTATTTCTTTATTGTCGCCAAATTATTTTTTAAAAATAATTAATTTTAATTTTTCTCAGCTTCTAATAAATAAAAACAGTTGAAACTTTAGATTTTTCAATTGAAAAATATGTAGATTAATATGGTATAAAAATATTCATACCTTATAATTCAATATTTTTTCATCCTCACTTTAATTAAATAAAAAATAATAAATAATTATTAAAAATTATTTTTTGCATGAAATTATCTTTGGGTAAATGAGTTTTATGAGTGGATGCAATATTGCTTCATTAGTTTTGAAAATATGACTGAAAACGCAAAAAGCGAAATTAACATTAAGGGGTACGAACTTTTAATCGCTCTCCTGACCAAACTATGGGAACCACATTTCCCAGATTGCGGCTACCCCCTATATTTAGAAGATAAGAAATCCAAATATGTAAAAAAAAATGCATGTTTATTCAGAGAAAGTACGTTTTTGTGTTTGATTTCGTAACTTAATTAATAGTTAGCACTAATTAATAAGCATATTTGAGGTCACCCCCAGGAACCATTAAGATTGACACTTAGTTCGTGAAAATCCGATCATTAGAACGAAAGTTATTCAGGGTGATTCGTTTTTTTTTTTTGCGGACTGTACATAATGGTTTATTCGTAGAAGATTCGCGGGGATTCGAATTTAGTCTTGACCAGGGTTCGTGATTTTTTTTAAAAAAAATCAAAAGAATCAGATTTTTTTGATTTAAATCAGATTTTTTTGATTTAAATCAGATTTTTTTGATTTTTATTCAAATACGCTGTAAGAACTTTAATTTATGATTAAAAAAAATTATAAATGTTTAATCAAATTAACTTAATATTAAAACTATATTGTAACAATATTTTAGAAGCTCTAACTAAAATAATATGGCTTTGAATGCATAGCAACCATTTTGAAACAAATGCATGATTAAAATTTAAAGACTAGATGAAATAGAGAATTTAAAGAATATTTCAGGGGTCTGTCTGGGTTTTTCTGAGAGGTACCTTTTTTGTGAAAATTAAAAATTATATTAAAAAGTCCACACAAATATAGTAAAAATATGGATTTATTGTTTCTTACGAGACACAAAAATAAAATTTTAAGAAAAAGTTTTTTGTGTGATTATTCTATCATTTTTCCTAAAGTTGAATTTGTAAAGGTACCGGCTTGGACAGACCCCTGTGCTTTAACTATTAAAACTAAGTTTCAGTTAGCAAACCATAACTTTAATTTAAAATTGTGATTTCTTTTTTTTTCTCTTGATTTTTAAAATGACAAAATAAATGTAGCAGATTGTGTTCATTCATCAAAAAATAAATAAATATTTAATCTATATATTTTTATATTAAAATATTCATTTTTAATTCTATATCAAAATAGATAAGTTAAGCTAAAAAAAAATCAGAAAATCTATGTATTCGTTGAAATTTTTTTTCGCAAAATTTCTTTATAGAAAATCAGATAATGTCAAAGATACTGTAACAGGGTGCGTAGCCAAATCTTTGAATCAAAAATAAGCACTTTTTAAAAACTTTTCAAGCACTTTACAAAAATTTTCAAGCACTCAAAAAAGTCATATTCAATCAGTGATATCATTGAAAAACAAAAAAACTTTTTGTAAACAGTTTTAGCGTTAAAAAAAACCCAAAAAGAAACAGACGTAAATCGAAACAATCAGTACTTTCCCACATCATCGAGTGAATTCAACTTGACCCTGAATTCAGAACAAAAGTACCCGTACCCCCTACGTCAAAAAAGTGTTAGAAGTAAAATAAAATAAACAATAATAAAATTTAAGTAAATTAAAAAGAAAAACATTTCAAAAGGATCTGATATTCTCCATCCGAATTGGGTTTCTAGTATCAGGGGGTTCGGGTTTCGGTTTCAAGTGTGCGTGCATACGTGGGTACATGAAGTCCGCGTGAATGATTACGTAGCAAACAACCCATTTTTCGTGAAATGCATGGGATCCACCAGATATCACTGAAGGGAGAAAAAAAATTATTCGGGAAAAAAAGCACTTTTTAAAAACGCCAGCTGAAAAATGCACCTTTAAAAGCTTTTAAAAACGAAATCCCCAAAAAAGCACCTTTAAGTACTTTTTACAAACGCTACGCACCCTGTGTAAACATATTATGAGAAAAAAATACCAGTTAATAACCCTACTGCATCAAATAGACTTCGAAAGAGTTTGAAAGGGAAGAATGACACTATATTAGGAAAAAAAAACATCTGAATTCATCAGCCCTTTTTTTTTTTCTTTTTCTGTTTTTGGCATATTAGGGTAATTTCTTTTCAATATAACCTCAAGCTTGATATAGATGATTGATGATCAAGATGATATAGATTTTAATTCACGCTTTTTCATTCAAAAGGTAGAATTTTAATTAACATTATTTGTATTATTTTTTGAAAAAAATTCATGTTTATTAATTACTTTCTACAGCTATGCAAGTCTATATTAAGACAGTATTAAATGTTTACTTTAATCTGTACTTTCAATCTCAAGAATCAAAATATTTTTAAAAATGTAATTTCAAATGTGATGGAATTTAACACACACCAAGAAAGTAATTTCGTTAACTAAAATTAATTAATGCAGCAATTTATTTAAATTATATTTTAATGCTAAGAAAAGAAAATAATAAAAGTATCAAAAATTTAAAACATTATGTTTTAACTTTTAAAATCAATATATATAGATTAAAAAAATTAGTTGATTTAAATCAATGATTTTTAAAAAAAAATCATTTGATTTAAATCGTGATTTAAATCAACGAACCCTGGTCTTGACTCCATGTAAATATATATGGTAGGTTAATGTTATAATAATGTATTGTAATATAGTGACCTCTCACTTATGCACCACCTCTTTTATGCACCTTTTTCATTTATGCGACGATTTTTACAGGTCCCAGTACATAAGGTATGAAAATAATGGTAAACATTCTTCGTTTATGCGTCGCTCTAAAAATAAATTTTTCAATTATGCGCCGAAATTCTAGGCTAGCATTTTAATTTTTTTATCTTTTAAATATTTTTTTCTTTTTCTAAAATAAAATGTTTTAAATTGAAAATGAGGCTAATAAGCAATCCTTGTTACAGATAAAAAGAAATATATGTTGTTATATCCCATTGAATTTTCTTCCCCCCGTGACCTTTTCATTATTGCTGTTTCTGGAAAGACATTCTTTCTAGAATTTTGAATAGTGTGTCTTATCTGTTGCACCAACAACAATGAAAGCCCATTCATCTTTAAGAAAATGACCATTCCTCTTGTTCAGGGGTTAGTTTTACTCCCATGCTGTTTTGTAGAAAAAGAAGACACCTGGAATACGAAAGATGAAAGAGACCGCAATCACTTACTTGCAGTCAGATGGACATCATGAGTAAATAAGAGGAGGTTCAACTTATTGTGAAGCATATTATGACGTTTAGTACTTTTCTTAAAATTTATCATGTGATGTTTCACCCTCTCCCATAAAACTCAAATTTTTTGATGATACTGACGAGGATGATAAAGTTCCTCCAAATCACACAGCAATATAGCTTTAGACACTATTCGTGACTATTTACAATTTAATTTTGCTTCTGAAACTCCCCCTTATCACATTTATATGAACTGAAAAAAACTGTTTTTGAAATATGTCGTCAAAAACAAATGCAAACATGTATTATGATTATTTTGTAAGAAAATAATTTGTCTTAAGCTATGATAATTTTTTTCTTTGTATAATTATAGTAAATACCAAAACAGTATAAATATTAACATTTTATCTTTAGAAACATATTTATCCATATTGTCACTGCAATTTACTTTGCGTCATAGAATTTTGAAATTTTTCACTTATGCACTTTTTCTTTTGGCCCCTTACACCGGTGCATAAGTGAGAGTTCACTGTAATAATCACTCAAAGGGCCGGAAGCACCAGGATGATGAACAGAAAGGTACACAAGTTTTCAACCAGATAATTATTATTTTTTTTAATATGTTAGGATTTTGAAGATTTTTGAGCTGCATAAATTTAATTTTTACTCTTGTTAGTTTATCTGCAGTGATTTCACCCACCTTGGACATACACATAAAAGAAAAAGGCGATCATTGCAATAATTTTATTTCAAATAAACAGTATCAACCAATAACCAGATTCATCTTATTTACATTATACAGCCTGGCGGTCAATACAGTCAAATTCTTCTCAAAAGAACGACATGTTGAGAAAAAGAAAAAAAAATGCTAAAGCCTGAGACTCGTCCAATGCATAGCTATAAAATTATACAGCACATCATAAGGAGAAAAAAAGAAAACCCATGTATCAAGACCAAAGCAGGAGTGTTTAAAAACTAATTTGCTTACTGTACCAAATTTACAATTTAAATAAAATTTTAAGTATGCATCATTAAAAATTACAAAATTTTCATAAGAAAAATACTGCAAGTGAAAAATCTTTTTCCAATAACAATGCTGCCACCAGCATATCAGATAAATTTTCAAAAATCACATACACAAATTTCTTGAACACTCTTAAAAAAATTCTGATGTGTTTACAGGAATTACACAACAGAGTCAAAGAAAATCTCTTACTAGATAAAATTTATTAAAGCTAGTATTTAAGAATGATATGTCAGATTACCTTTTTATAAAGTTAACAAAAATTATTACAATACAGTTGTATATACTTATCTTTTCTTTGATTTATATATTACTTAAAAAAAAAAAATATTTTTACTCTAATTAAAGCAATCTTTCTTTAAAAAGTATCAACTACTGCCTGTGAGTTACCAACTAAACAAATTACCAAATAACTTACACACACAAGTATGCAAGTTAAGTCGAGATATTAAATTAAGAAATCTAATTTTTATAAGCTAATTAATCAAATTTTTTTATAAGCAATTAAAAAAAAATTAAGAGAACAGAACTACGCCAATTGGCAGAAATGAAGTATATAAAAAATATGTATAATGAAAAAAAAGCTAAAAAGAAATACTCAAATTGAGGCAGAAAACACTACAACTAGTGGGTGATTTAAATTTAACTGTGGAACTGTCTAAAGTAATATCACTAAAGGAAAAAAAAAAAAATGTGATATGGAACTAAAGCCAGTAAAAAATTCACAATTTTCTTAAGATTTTAATTTGCAGAGATCCTAATTTTTAGGAGAAATAATTGTAGTCTAAATAGTATGTTTCTTATGTAGATATATTACTGTTAACATAATTGTGAGCAAATAATTTAAATCTGGTAAAACCCATATACTGATGTAAAATAATTAACACATTATTGAATATTAATTATCCGACAGCCAAACACAAACTTTTTTTTTTTTGAGTCGTATAGTAAGCTAAAGATGGATATAAAAATCAATATTGTAAGCATCATTTAAAAAAAGGCAAGCCAAAAATATCAAAGTTTGAAATTATAAGTTTTGATAGCCTTGAAATTCTTAACATTTGAATAGAGTGATTCATAATTACAATTCAGTAATAATTTCTTTCTCCCCAAATTTAATCCACAAAGGAAGAGGTAATACTAATCGATTAAAACATAATATAAACACCATTCGGAAAAAAAGATTGAGCCAAAATCTGGCTAAAACAAACCAGACATACAAAATATATTTACAAACATATACATTTAAAAACTTGAAGTTTTAATAAATTGGCAATATTCACTGAAATCTGTTTTATGAGAAAACTTTTTTATAAAACAGTAAATATATATTTTCTAAACGAAATCCAGAATTATTTTCAAAGATATCAAGCCTACAAATTAAGCAACATAACAGCAATTTTAGCTGTTGGAAACAAATTTAAAAAAAAAAAAAAAAAAATTCCAAAACAAAATTAATACTCGAACTTTAAGATATAAACATATTCCATCTGTGCATAATGGCTTAGCTAATCTAAATTTTATTTACTAGGAGTAAAAAAATTTTTTTTTTCTTCTTTAATTAAATATTTAAACAGAAATTCAGGTAAAATTTACAAAGGACATTTTGTGTTCATGTTGTACACAAAATGTAGCTAAGACAGTAAAGAAAAAAAAATTGCCAGATTATCACATTCATCAAAATATAGATAGTAAATTTTAAAATAAAACTTTTTTCTGGGATATATTCTCAATATAGGCGGAACCAGCCACTAACACAATAAAATAAAGATCTTCTTTGGTATTTTTATCAACTTAGAAGATTAAAATATTTTATCCATAAATTTTATCATAACATACAAGTAGACCTGCACTTATAAAAAGTAGATCATAACACAGGAATGCCAAACAGTAATTCTCCATAAGCTACAAAAAATTATATGTTTTATTGAAATAGACGCCAAAGCAACGAGACCATTACTAAAATTAGCACTTTACTTTGCAAGTTACTTTTTGCATCTTTCTTTCTTTTTTTAAATATTGTTCACAAATTGTTAATCAAAGCAATTTTTTACACTACAACAAAAAATTTAAAGTAATGAAGTTTCCAAGAAATTACTTAAAAATAAGATTTTATAAGCCATTTTAAATTAAGCATTTACGACACAAGAAGTCAAAATTTTAAGCTTTTTAATTGAGAAAGGAATTTAATCCCTAAATTCAATAACTAAGAAAAATAAGTAAAAAAAATAAATAAAAAAGTTAGTTTTAAAGAGAATATTTTAATTATTTTTGAAGGAAAATTCAATTTAATAGTACCAAGTCCAAGAAAGAAAATAAAACTAGATAAAAAAATGAAAATACACCAATTTTTTATGCTCTATAATTAATATAAAAAGCAAATAGATGAAAGAAAAATATGAATTTCACTAACCTTTTATCATCTAATATCTCATTCCAAGAAAACTTAAGTAAATTTCTTATAACTATGGAAAATATATGGATAGTTGGCATAAATTACAATATAACACTGTGTTAATATATATTTGCTGGGTAAAATAAAACACGTAACTTGAGCAGCAATTAAAAGAAAAGTAAAATGCATTGAGCACAATCCATATTGGAAGCTTATTGCTAAGAGATTATATATATAGAACTTTTGCAGTCTTTTAACATATACAGCACTGGACCAGCAGTGATAAGGCATTTGTTAGAAATTAAAATTTCATAATATTCAAATAAAAGTTAACACAGCTAACAACTGGACAGCAATAAAAGTATTCCAGGAAAATAGCTTTTTTTTTTTTCAGTTAACATTATATATAACTATCACAGCCTCAACTTCTGGCCATTATTTAACAGTTGGAGCTTTTACAATTTTTACTATACTTTATTTCAGTATCGGCATAAGATTTTCTTGGAGAACACAGCAGTGAAGAAAAATTTAGGACAGGAAAGAATTTAACAAATGATAAAATTCTCTCGACAATTCATTCATTAAGATTAACTTGTAACTTTTGAAAATAAATATTGTGAAGACCATAATTATCAAGATTATATTAAAATAAATTTTAATTGAATTTTTAAATAAGGGATATTTATTGTGGCTGACGTAGAAATAATCTGTTTTTACTTTTATGCATTTTTATGACATGATCAGAGCTATATCTTTCATTTAGATCAGGGTTCCCACACAAATTCAGACTATATTTTATCAATGCCTTGCAATTTTTTCATCACTGATTCTTTTATTGGAAATTGCCAAATATTAGATTATCTGAGCAAAACAAAATATATTATTGTATGAGGAGGGTTACACAAAAATGTGAATAATAATTGTAATAGATGCTGAAATTAATGCTAATCTCAATAACTGATTACTGTTACTGACAATTCTAAGATTGGTTATTTTCCAGGTATGACAGAAATTTTCCAGGTTTTGGTTAAAAAAATTTAGTTTTATCCTGACTATTCCAAACTTTTTAAGAGCCAAAATAAAACTCTCTGACAATTCCGGGATTTCCCTGACATGAGGGAGCACTGTTAGATATAATTATGGTCTTCATAATTAAAAAATAAATAAAAATTAATTGGATTTTTGTAAGAGTGAAAATTATCTTTTAATCAAAAACAACTAAAAATCAGAACCAAATCTGATTTAGATACAATAATAATAGACTTTATTATTTAAAAAAATACATAATCATTGACTTTTGTTAATACTAATCTGACGGTGCAGTCATTTTTTGATCAGTTTTAATCTATTTTAATTCATGAAAAAAAAAAACAGTTTAGCAGTCAATCACAAATTTATTCTAAAAATAATTTCACTATAAATTTGTAGTCTAAATCTTGAACATAGTTTGACAAAATACTAAAATAAATTTGAAAAAATTTACAGAAAATACTATTTTTATAAGTGAAATTCATTAAATTTTTTATTTTTTTAAATAGCATAAGAACAATCCAAATTTTGAATGACTTTCAAAATGAAAAGCTTTATTGTCTGGAGTTTAATATTAGTGAGAACCCACTGAAAAAAAAAATTTACCTGGCCATCTGAATTGTCAACAGAATTTTAAAAAATAATGGTACATACCAAATTTTCAAAACAAAAATAGAATTTCCATAAAAGGCTTCAAAAATATTAACAGAACCTTTTTATTACAAATTAAACAATTACCACTGATACAGAGTCTAACAAAAAAGTAAAACCGAAATGAAAAATGTATTAAAAGGATTTAATTCAACTGCTTTTAATTTATCGTTCAAGTATACAAGGTGTCTAAAAACTAAAGGAATACTGATTGTGTCAGACTTTTTCAATCTCAGTTATGTAAAAACTTATGTACACATCCATCTAAATGAAATGTATGCTCATTATTTACATACTTTTAAAAGCTGTCTAATAATTTCCTCTATAATGATATGCATAAATTTCTTTAATACAGAAAGTAATATCTTTCACAAAATATTACTAATTATTGTGGGTTTTTAAAAATTTCACAGCTGCATACTTAGATTTTAACTCAAGAAAAACATTTCAAATCAAATCAAAGGATTTGCAGAAAAAAAAAAAAAAAAAAAAAAAAAAAAAAAAAAAAAAAAAAAAAAAAAAAATTCATTTTTAATTTTGTATTAGTCTAAGGAAAAAAGCACAGTAAAAAGTTTAAAAAATTTATTGAAATTGCCTTTAATGTAACCATATAAGAAATAATTCCTAAACTAATATGTTAATCAACACTCGATACACATCTTAAAAAGCATTTTAAAATCAATAATTTAATACGGGATTCTTCTAACTGAACTTTTTGCATCTTAAAAGAGATAGTTTTTCTCGATAAGTCTTAAGATACAATTTTTTAAAATTTTTTATGGAATTAGGGTAGGAATAAATATTGGAATTTATTAAATACAAGGTTAACATGATTTTTTAAGCTCAAAGAGACAGAATAAATAAATTTTAAAAAAAAAAAAAAAAAAAAAAAAAAAAAAAAAACAATTTTCTCCAAAATTCAAATGCATGATTAAAAAAACTCTGATTTAAATAAATTGCAATTTTTCAGACAAAAAAAATAAATAGAATTAAAAGAATAGAAAATTGCCTAACAGGATGGCTATATTTTACATGGAAATGCCATCAAAAGTTTGGAAAATGCATAGCTGCCAACATGTATAAGAAATTCTATTTCAATAGAGATTTTTTTAGGAAACATACCTAATTTTAGGGAATTTTCTAAAATGTACAAAAAAATGGAGAATTTTAATTAAACCAGGAGAAACTTATAAAATCCAGTTGAGTTGGCCGCTATGGAGTATGTATGCAAACATCTTTCCAACCCTTGAACCAAATTATATGCCTATTTCAAAATTTAAAAAATCAAAACATTAATTGTTGAACTGTTTTTCGCAAATTAAAACCAAAGGTATGCAAGAAATCCAAACTCACAATTCATAGAAGGGGGGGGGGGAGAGATCTTAAAGCATATTTAACAAAATATTTGTAAACTTAACAGCACAATTTTAAGATAACGGCCAGCCAGTAATATTAGGCGTAAAGACTGAAACAACCAGAATGTAAGAAAATATATATATATATCTATATATGAAATATTTATGCACAGCATTACATTTTGAGTTTAAGGCACAACAAAGTTTTGGTCCACTTTGCTTTTTAAACTAAAAATTTAAATTGCTTCTTTTTCCTAAACAGGTAAGTTATATACTTTAAAGCGAAGGGAAGACGTTTAAAAAATATACAATCCAGTCAAGCTGTCGTCTTGGAAGTAAAAATAAAAAATTCCCAGCAGAGGATGGTTCTCCGATAATCAGAAAAATACAAATGTCTATTTTTTTTCTTCTTCTTTACAATACAGATGAAAACAACCATATAACAATATACACATTCATTCAGAAGTCAAAGCAACTGAAGTCATTGGCACACACAGCAAATATATATATATATATTTAGTAGATCCTTTCTTTAAAACAAAGGCACAGCTCCATCTAGAATGTGAAAAAGAAACTATAGTTTAGCTATATGCAGTAAAATACTCAGCATCAGTGAGCTTTTCGGTTTGGACACAAAGCTCAAAAATAGACACAGCAAAATGCAGTTATTCCACACTGATTTTGAAATGGGTTTAATTTTCTTCCATTTTATTATGGCGTGGGAATGAGCGTTTAACTATTTGAGATATTAGTCTTCTATCCCAGTCAGGGTTCCATTTTTAAGAAACAATATAATTGGATAAAATATCAAAATTTACATGCATTTAACATATGTTTCGATTTTAATAACAAATTATCTATTTTGTTACTTCAAAATATCAGTAATGTATTTTGAACATAACAAAATCTATTGTAGAACAATATTTTACATAAAACTAAGACTCACCAAGCTTCATTTTCTTTAAAATATATCTATAAAATGTGAAGCGTGATTTTTAAAATTTTTGATTTTAAAAATAGTGAAAAGTACGCATTTATATGAACTTAGATATACTATATGCAAATCAAAATTATAAGAAAGGTGAAGTCTCAAAGATTATGTAAATCACATATCACAATGTGTGATTTGTAAATTGAAATTGAATTGCGGTGTATGCTTCTTAAATCTGAACAATGTGAATAGCAAATGATACAAAACGCACGAACTAACAAGACGTGAATCACAGTGTGTGATACATAAATCACTTCAATATGAATTCTGTTGCATGATTAGCTAATAGTTTTCATATGAATTGTAAACAACATTATGAGGAAAACTGCAATTTGTGATTCAAAAGGTGCTTAATATAGAACAGCTATGTGTGATTCTTAAATCATTTTGATGAGAATTGCGAGTGGTAATTCTTAAATCTCTCTTTTGTGAATCGCAATGCCTGATTTGTAAACTACTAGAAGGAGAATTGTGAGGCATGATTCTGAAATTACTTAAATATGTATTACGTTACATGATTAAAAAATAACTATAATTGAAATCATGATGTGTGAATACCGTGAATATGAATCCCGATGAGTAATTTGCAAATCACTTTAAAGTAATATTAGATAGGGGATTCATTAATCACTTTCATTCAAATCACAATTCGTAGAACAATTTATATGAATACAGATCCGTGAATCAAGAATCAGTTTAATGTGAATCACAATGCTTATTCATAATCAATGAAACCTGTAGAACTAAATAGGTAAATTAAAAGAACAAATAGGATAACAATATTAACATGTCATAATAATAAAATTAACACATTGAACATATTTCTAAATTGATTAAACACTATAGATCATTCGAAAACTATGACAACAAAACCTTACATTTGCTAGAAATTTCAGCCTCCAAACATCAGAGAGATGAACAATAATCTGGTGTAAAAAATTTAGGAGAGAAAAGTTTTGCATCTTCTTTAACCCCTTTTGACTTCAAGCATTAAAAATTGCATCTATCAGAATTTCTATAATTTTCCTTTGAATTTATTATTTTTTTACTGCTTTTTTGTAAGAAAGATTAGTATTGATTTAATTCCTAAAAAATCAAATACTTTTCAAGTACCCTATGGTAGAATTCAAAGACTTTTCGGGGCCCTGATTTTTTTCCAACAAAATTCAAGGACTTTCAAGTACCGTGGGAACCCTGCCAGTGCATTTCACATGGTTCGTCTTTCGTTTCTCGGTAGTTATTATTGAGAATTTTCCGAAGATTTTTAAATTCCTCTTTTTAAAAATCAGAACATGCAAAGTTTGAATAGTGAATTTCAGTGTATTTCTTGCACACTTGATTCACAATGATTCCAAGTGACCTTGTTTAAAACGTTTTTGACAGTTATTGTTAACAATTGTGATTATCCCATTAAATTTTCAATTGCCCATCCTATATTCTTAACACGCTCAAATCATGCAGATTCTCTATGTAGTCTTGTTGATCTTTTTCACAACAAGAGTATTCTACATTTGTTATTTCTTACACTGGTTTTAAGATTCAGATTTTTTTCCTTTTAAAACACTAATAAACTTTAAAACACATTATTATTAATAAAATATATTTTTGAAGACTATATTATCATATAACAGGAAGGAGAAATTTAATGCACAAGTTTAAAAAAAGACCGAAGATTTAAGTCACAATGCTGAACGACGGAAAACTCTGTGAAAATGCAAAAACCTTTGGCAAAATGCAGAAGAGTCTGCAGCAATGCATAACTGACTAAAAGAGAAAATTTTACACAACTATAAAAATATGGTAATACAGCAAGAGGCTAAACAAATCTAAACCCCCACTTCTGCAATTTTTAGAATTCCAATCAACAGCCTTTTGTTGATCACAATTTATTATTTGTGACAACTAATTATTGAAATAAGCATTCATTCGTAGTCTCCTATTTTAATATTAAATATGTGTATTTGTCCATAATTCCATCTGCTATTTTGAATTGTCATTATGACAGACTTTTATTGTCAGTAAATAACACTCTAATAAGCAACTTACAAATAAGGACATATTTTGGAATAGTATGAGGATACCAGATTACTTTTTAAAAGAATAATAAAATATAATTACGACTTACTTTTACTTACAGATAGAAAACTGAATAAAGAAATCAAAATTTTTTTTTATAGTATTAAGAGGCCTTACGTTCATGTTGCTCACCAACCCGTGGTTCTTTCTCTTAAATGTCGATAAAAACTATATTTATCATAATTTTATGAAAGCACATTTTGTTAACATGAGAGCGAAATTAATGGAAAAGTAATCAATTGTAGCTATTAATACAGAACGTGTGAAGAGAAGTAAAATGAATACAATGTTTATCATTCATACAACAGCCTTCGGATACAAATGTTAAATCTGGCAATCTGTTTTTATTATAACATTTATTCATTTTACATCAAATAAAGTGCAAGCTTGTGAAAACTCAGGAAAGATAAATTTCATTCCTACAGATTGCAAAGCAGTAAGCAAGATATTTTTACTTACTAATATTTGAGTTGAGTGTTAAATTCATTTATTTAATTGTATTCCTCCAACATTTTTCTATATATCTTTAGTCTTTGCATAACAAAACAAAGTGTAACACAATACCAAAAATTAAGGTTTTTTAAATATAGATTGTTGCTTAGAAAAGAAAAAAAAAAGTATCAATTTGATAATATTTCCCAAATGGATGTTCCCTTAAAAATTTTGAGCTCAAGGTAACTTTAATCAAATAATTTTAAAGTAGGAGTTCCATAATCTTGAAAATGCAGTGAATATGTCACTTGACAATTTTAAAGTCATGTATGAAAAAGATAAATCAATAATTATCTCCTGCCAACAAAACTTGCTGAAAATAAATAAGTGAAATCATAATAAAATTTGATATAGTAAAACTATTGATGGAATTTCTTTTTCATAAAGTTACAGAAAGTGTAAAACAATGAATATTTTAGGCAAGACTCTCTAAAGCAATTAATGGATGGTCCCTAAACTCAGACTTTAAGATTCTGCAAATTTACTAGCATTATTGAAATAAAAATTAGGATCAAAAATTAAAATCCTTTGATTTCTTTGTTTCAACTTGATTATTTTAAAATTCATATTTATTTCAGACTTGGAAAAAATGAACTTTCTATCAACTGCCAACAAAAAATCTAAATTAAAATTACTGCAAAGCATTTGATTAACTTTAGCAGCTAGTTTCAAACTTTTCGTCACAAACTCGTTTTGATGAAATTATATGAAAATTATTTAATTTTTATAAAATTGATTTATACCATAGGTATGAGTTTAGTTAACAACCAAACAAGCTGAAAATAGAAATTCAAAATTGCCAACTGAAACACTTTATGAATAATTTTAATACCTGAAGTTTGAGGAAACATTTTTCTGCAGAACGTTGTCAGTGTTTCAATTAAATAATGATATACTTTATTTAAATTGTGCAATTATGAATCTGAATGTGCGCTTTTTTTCTATTTAATGGAAAAAAGCAGGGGGGGGGGGAAAATCCTCCTTTAAAGTTGAATGTAATGATGTAATTGCAAGAAAAGTGTAGAAAAAGATTTCTAATATCAATTCACTGCCATATTGATATGCAGGCTAGGATAAGGAAGTATTGACAACTTTTTCTCTTCTTTAGTAATGGTAAGATTTTTTGCATGAATGGTGTTAGTGTATGTTATACATATATATATATATATATATATATATATATATATATATATATATATATATATATATATATATATATATATATATATATATAGTTCGTTGACCAGTAGTTGGCACTTGGCTCTACCTCCTTGGACGCTGAGTTCATTTCAGCGAGGGAAAGGAGAAACATATCTGCCCTTTGAATTGAGACAACCCTTAATATGCGCCAAACACAAACAGTGAAATCTTTTTCAATCACTTACTTCACTTTATTATCTGCTATTATAGCTTTCGTTTCTCTCGCTAATTAAATACATCTTAAATTTAAAAACTTCTGTTCCCAGCAAAATATCTCAAAAAGGACAAACTATTCACTCAAAAGAGAGAAATATTATCAAATTTATGAAATATTTAATGTTAAAAAAATATGCACATAAAGATTGCGAAATAAATATTTATGTCATGCAATCGCCAAATAGCAACCTTGTTCATATCCTTCTCTCAAAAATAGCGGAATAGTATTGTTGGATATCATGTGATGAAGGCGGAGCCAATTGTCAACTTCTGGTTACCAACTATACATATCTGTTTATAATCATATTATATTCTGGGCACAATTGAAACTCAAGAATGTCAAGACAAAAAGTTAAAATTTTTATCTACTGCATTTTTTATATCTTATAAGTATTTGATTCCATACCTACTTAAAGTATTAAAATCTTATGTAGAATAAATATATGACAACAAATATTGCATGTTTTAAGAAAACACTGCAGTATCCACTAAATTTTCAATACATATATGTATAACATAAATATAGAAGTAAACGAAATTATTTTATATGAACATTCCATTCTGTTACTAAATTAAATGGAAAAATAGATTTGAAAATAAAATTAAAACTCAGTGTTTGATATAATCTGGTATAGTTGAAAAATGTTATTTACAGCAGGAGAAAAAAAACTCACCAAAACCACCAAGAGCATGCTCGGTCACACTGAGGCACAGAGATTCCAGCCTAATATTTAATTCAGGATCATTTGCATCCACTCCTGCAAATATTAACATATTTCTATAAAAGGAATACTCTATTCAACATAAAAGAATTGAACTTGATTTGTATGAAATTAACTTGAAACAAAACATAGGAATTACAAAGAGTTATAAATTAAGAATGTTGATTGTTTTTGAGCCACGATGGCTCAGCAGTTAGGGTCCTGAACTCTCATCTTGAAAAACTAGGGTTCTAACTTGTAGTGTATCTACCACTATAAAAATACAATTCTAATTCCTTAGTGCAGTGTTTTCCAAACTTATGACTTTTGTGTACCCTTTCTAATTTTTCATGACGCTGTGTACAACTAATAAAAAAAAAAAGTATTTTTTACTGTAAAAAAATTGCACAAAAGTTAAAAATCACAACTGGATCTTGACACCAGTAATTATTAACTGTTAACTCTGCAAAAAATAGCAATAGAAAAATATGTAATCATAAATATTTTCATGGCTAGCTTTGTTTTTAAATAAAGATTTTTGAAAATTTTTCAAGCTATTTTGTATAAGAACGTGTACCCCCGTTAAACTGCTCCCGTACCCCTGGGGATACGCGTACCACACTTTGCCGGGGTCTGTTTAGGTTTTTCTAAAAGTACTTATTTTGTGAAAATTTTGACATAATTTGTCATAAATTTTGACATAACTTGTTAAAAATTATATTAAAAAATCAATACAAAAACATGGTAAAAATATAGATTTATCGTTTCTTAAGAGATACAAAAATAAAATTTTAAGAAAAAGTATTTTGTGAAACTGCTGTCTTTCCCGAAGTGGAATTTGTGAAACAACCGTTTTACCTAAAATTGAATTTGTGAAGGTACCGCTAAACGGTAGTAAATTCGGCCTGGACAGACCCCTGCTTTCGGAAACACTGCCCTAGTATATAAGACATGTTAACTAGATTCTACGTTGGGGTCCCTTTTCATAGATTAATGTTGACATTGTCTATAACTACTATCCCCACAATACCATTCAGCTTCATATCGATGAGTTGAGCATATAGCTGACTATATTACCACTATTATACTTTTGTTCACAAAATTTTAGAGACTACTAGCAAAAACAGGTTATCGTGGAAATACAATTTCATTTTACAGTGGTAGTAAAAAACTAAACCCCACTCTACTTAAATTTTACCCTTAAGATAAAATATGTTATTGAATATATAGAAAGACTAGAAGACAAAATCTTTCTAGCTAGTAAAAACTGCTTCATTTGTTTCAGTCAGAATTGATCTTATGGTGTTTTTAATATGTTTGCAAAAAAACAGATTTAAAAATGTTGTTTAAACCCTTGCAGTATGCTGAAATTCGAAACAAGCCGTGCCTAACTTATGCACAGGCATGCTTGCGAAAAGAGTCCAAGACAAGAGAGAGAGGGGAGACAAGATATAAAATACATATTCATATAAAGAAGAGAGCACATTCAGAGGTTCTTGTTTAGTCAGAGATTAAGTAAGGCTTGCGATATGTAGACTACGAGCCAGACTCATGAGATTTATGGTTGACATGAAATTAAACAACAAGCCTGACTGGTGAAAATAGTGCAAGGGGTTAACAAGTTTATGAATTGAAAAACCAGTACATTTTAATATTAATGAGAAAACTTTTTATACTACTTAAAAGTTAAACACAAGTCTTTATACCTATTCTTAAAATACTTGAAAATTATTGCACATCACTGTTTCTTAGCACAAATGCATTTGGCATGATGAACTTAAATTCTAGACTAATGTTTTTAAAGAGTAAACTAACTTACACCTAAAAATTTATTGAAAAATAATAAATTTGGTATACTGAAATCTTAAACAAAAAGTAAGTTCTTACCATCCACATTTTTACCAAACATAGACATTGGCAAGGGGTTTGGTCGAACTGGAGCAGAATTTGTCCGTTGTATTTGAACATGTGGCTTCATATGCTGCAATAGAACCAAACATTTAAAAGAAGCACTTTAAATAACTAGCAAAAATAACTTCAGCACAAGAAACAAGGTCCCCCCCCCACAAAAAAAAGACACTTCTAGATTTTTTAAAAAGTATCTACATACTATTGAGTAATATTTTTGTTAACGGTAAATTTTCATCAGAAATTACATTTTTTAAAAAAAAATTCTTTAAGCAAATCTACCAGGCATAAGACAACAATAAGAAAAATAAAATACTAAAAACAGGCATAGCTGCCAACATGGATAGAAAATAAAATCCAGTAGATTTTATAAAATACTATAAATTTCATGATAACAGTAGCATAATATACTAAATATTTTACATTAAGGTTATGATTGACATTAAATGTAACTGATAATTTTGAATACTAACAGACAAGTATTTTATTATTGATAGTAGAAAGATTTTTTCTATTACAGGATGCATAGCCAAACATTTTAACTAAAAAGAAGCACCTTTTAAGTACTTCTTAAGCAATCAAAAATATTTTTAAGTACTACATACATTAACAAAATAATTTTCAAAGACTTTACATGATCATTATAAAATGACTAGTTTCTGAAGAAAGAACTCTTTTCTTGATTATATTAGCTATTATAAAATGATCAAAAGAATTTTTAGTGCAATATCAAAGTTTGGAAAATGAAGCCTGAAATTGAGAATATCTTGTAAAATGCAGCAGAGTTGCACACGAGAGTGCAATACTCTCACCAAACCCAATAAATGCACATGTGGACACGTAAGTATTCCATCATATATGTAAAATCATCGGTGCTTTCATATGCTAATGACCGACGGTACACCGAAATAGATTGTGGCGAATAAATTGTGAAAACGTTGAATAGAACAATTTGAAAAGAGCGCTTTTACGTAGTACATGGAGAAAATACATTCCCTTTTTGAAAATCTCATTTTCGAACAGAGAAAATGAAGCACTTTTTAAAAACACAAAATGAAAGAAAGCAGTTTTAAAAAACGAAAATTAGCACCTTTTAAAAATGCTATGCACCAGGAATTAGTTTAAAAAAGGGTGTTCCGAAGAAAAAAAGTTAATTAAAATAAAAATAATAAAAAAAAGGACAAAACTGATTATACCAAATGAGGATCCCTTCATTATGCATAAGTAATATTTAAATATTTCAAGCAAGCAAAAATTTATGCAAAAATTCTATTTTTATAGGGATTTTTAAAAGTAGACCAGGAGAAATTGACAAAATCCAGTAGAGTTGGCAGCTATGATCATGTGAATAAAAATTAAATAATGATTTGGAAAGCAGCAAAAAAGACTTGTGCTGTTACAAGCAAGTTGAAAGTTATCAAACTTTATAATTTTGTGTCTTAAACTTATAATTGAATTAATGTACGAATAGATCAACAGAAGAAAAATTTTAAAATAATCATTTGTTATAATGAAGCATAATTTAAAAAAATTCTACATAATAAATTTCGACATATATATGAAAGTGATACAAAAACTGATAATCTCAATTTATTCTAATTTATAATTATATAAAGTTTTAAACCATCCAAGACATCATTTAGTATTCAGAAATTTATTTAACAATAATTCTAGCACGACATTCAAATATTCTCTTCATTTTTACTGTATGATTTATTTTTAACAATTTTTGACTTGATTTTTGTAACATACCTGCCAACATAGGAGAAATAAAATAAAGGAGATTTTACTAGCGAAATTTTTTAGGCTACACGTAAAGTTTTGATACATCAGGTATAATCATGTAAGTCAAAAAGAGAAATTCAAAATTGGAAATAATATATGCATATAAACCTTAATCATAAGAAAATTTCTTAAACCATTATTTATAATTACTTTATTACTATTAACATGTAACATCAGTATTGACACTAGCACCATCTGTTGAGAAATAAGCCATCAGCAGAAATACCAATAGCCAATTTTGTAAAAAAATTTCTTGAACGAATACACAGAAATTTGAGAATATAAGGGTAAATAGAAAATACAGAAGTCTTTGTTAAAAAACAGGAGACTTAGCTGGTATGTTGTAACAATCGGCATAAAATTTTATAAATATTTCCAGTTAAGCCATTTTTTTTATTCACAACTTTCAATGACGCCACAAACTCAAATTAGTTTATTTTCTCCAGACTCCTTGGACATTCCTCGATTTTAGCAGATTGATAAAACTTTTCCCTGTTCTTTGGTCAGCCTGTTTATAAGGTAAAGTAAATATGGTAGCTTACATCTTGTAGACTAGGCCTTTTTATGACCGCAGTAGATATAGGTACACTCCTTTGGGATGAGTATTGGCCATTCTGCCTGGAAAGTGGCATGCGTTGAGGTTGTTGAAATTGAACAGGCACACGCCTTCTTAATGAGACTGAACCACCCACAACAGATTCTGCAGATTCATTAGGTCCACCATTATGATAGTTGTTCCACTTGCTATAAAAAACACACACACAATAACAAAATTAGTGAATAAGTTATTTATGTCCAAAACACATCAACATATACAGTCAAGCCCACTAAGACTTAGAAACTAAAAGAACTTGCAGAGAATGAACAGCCATCTGTTACAAACATCTAAAAATTTATTTATTTTTTTTTTTTTGATGTCAAGAAGAGAAGAGTGTGTTCAAATGAAGGTTTTACATAAATATATGTATTCTTCTTTTACATAATAAATATTTCGACATAAAGTACATAATTTAAATATTTTGTACTTGAAAATCAATGAATTAATAACCAGTTTCTGACAAGGAACTAATCTTGATTAGATTAGCCATTATAAAATGATTCAAGAGATTTTTGTGTTTGATATCAAAGGGTGGAAGATGAAGTCGGAAATTGAGAATATCTTGCAAAATGCAGCAGAATTGCACTTAAGAGTGCCATAATCTAACCGAACCCAGCTAAGTATATGGACATGCGGACTCGCGAGTATTTCATCAAACATGTGAAATGGTTAGCTCTTTCATACGCTATTGATTGACAGTACGCCGAAACAGATTGTGGTTGAATGAATTGTGAAAATGCTGAATACAACAATATGAAAAGCACGCTTTTGCACAATAAGTGGCGAAGAAAAAAAATCTCATTTTTGAAAAGGGAAAATTAAGCACATTTTAAAAACCACAAAAAAAGCACCCTTAAGGGTTTTTAAAAGTGAAAATAAGCACCTTTAAGCACTTTTTAAAAAAGCTACTCATCCAGTATTAGTTTACCCTGTAACTGTCGTTCACAGTGAATAGTTTCATGAGAAACAATCAATAGGGTTTACTGAAATAGGACTTTAGAAATTAGAAGTGGGGGACAGAGAGTTATCCCTTTAAAAAGTTGATCTCTAAAGCAATGCACCACAAGTGTACACATTTAAATGTAGCACAATGTATATACATAAAAAAAATCACTTGCAATTACTTTTAATCTAACAATCAGATCCTCGTGTACTAGGATTCAATTTTAATGGTTCAAAGTAATGTAATCTCTAACAGTGCAGATGATAATTTAAGTGGCAAAATCATTCTTCCTATGAATAAACATACCATACACGGATTTTGATTCCTTAATCATAAAATATTAGGGGTAGCGACAATCTGAAATAGGGTCCCAGTAGTTTGGTTGGGAGGGAGGTCTGCATTTCGGATCCATTGATATTTTATTTTTTGCGTATTTTGGTATTCGAGGAATTTTTTAGAGACTCGAAAATTTCCTGCGCACAATTATTAAATTCGTTTATCCAAAGATAATTTAATGCAAAAATTTTTCGCCGATTATTTATTTTAATAAAATAATGTACTGTTCGACGACAGTCATAAAAAATATCCATTGCAAAGAGTCGTGATGACTCAGAGGATAGCGAGTTTGTCTTCCAATTAGAAGAACTGGGTTCGAATTCCGTCAATGGCAGGTCGATACGAATTCCGCACCCGGCTCATACCGACCACAGTGTTGGCGTGAATTATCCTGAGTGGTAGACGGATCATGTGTTAGTCCTTCTGCCATCAGGCTAACAATGGGAGGTTATCGTGATCTTCCAGTAGTTCCCTTGTCTTCTGGATTGGGTTCAATATGACAAGGCTATGGAGTTGAACATTAGTAGTCGTAAACCCAAAAACTGGGATGGCTGATCAATGACTGTTTTAAGGAAAGAAAATAGTTTCTGAAAAATAGAATTTTATATCTATGATTCCTCAGAAACAAAGAACAATGCTTACTTTCTGTGCTTGTTGTCCAAAGAGCGTCGTGGAGGAAGGGGATTACATGCTTTTTGTATCTGTTGCTTCCAAGCAAATAATCTCCGTTTCTGTACAGGAGTAAATGCCTGAAAAATATATTCACAATTAAGACCACAAACCCAAAGAATAAAAGATTTTTTTAATAATAAAAGATTTCTTAAAATAAATATGTTTTCATTGTAAATGCTAGCTCATACTCAAAATTGTTGTGGTAAAGAAATTTCTATAATAAATTAATCATTTTCACACTTCTAACATTCTATATTGCTAAGATTTAAAAATGCTGAATTTAAAATATTTTTAAAATTTGCAAATGCTTATCATTTATATTACTTATTTTATCCATAAATCTTTATACAAAGAGAAACTTTCAAGACAAACTAACACTGTCTAAAGAATGATTTATTTCAAAATGTGACATCTGTCTGTTAAAATGGGGAGAAAAAAAAAAGAAGTTTATTTATTGGTAATTACTTTTTATAGTCTTATACAAAGATTCTGCTTATGCGCCAAAAGTTTTAAAGAGGGCACAAAAAAAGGTTTAAGTGTCCTCTCGCATGCATAATTTTTCAGAGAGAAAAATTTTCAAATAACGCACCAGCAGATTTACTTATGTCTGCAATATTAAAACAAACTATGAAATATTAACAAAACAAAAAATAAACAAAAAAAATAGCTTACTGATTTTAATTGATCCACACGTTTGATTAAAATCTTTAAATAGCTCTAGGTAAAAACTTTTGATTTCAAATTTAACTCTTTCACTTCATTGAAATTTTTTGTTTTGTTTATCTATATTTTCATAAATGGAAAGATTAATAGGAATCATTAAAGATAAAGAGGTAGAGAGTTCGTCCACTCAATATCAAATTAATTTTTTCAGTCTTAGAAACTACCTTCTCCCTCCGTTAAATAGTTTTTTTTTTTTTTAAATGTTTGAAACATTTTTTAAAAGTTTAAGCGAATTATATCTTAAATAGGGACCCATTTTTAGCATTAAAAAAATGGTAATCCAGGTTGCGTAGTTTTCAAAAGTCAAGCAGAATCCCCGTAAATGGAATGGGAATATTTTTAAAACTTTAATGGGACTACAAAAAAAAAGGTTATTTACTTTGGTATTAAATTTCATCCATGAAAAGGCATATATGTCTTGAAATCTAATTGGTAATTTGCACTAACAAGAAAAATTCTGTTCTTTATTTTTATTCATAGGAAATTTGAAATTTTGAATATTGCATACGAGAAAAAAAAAATCTATTTTATTCAAAATGACTTAAAACGTAAGTATATGACTTAAAACGCAAGTATAAAAATTACCAAAACTCCTTTTTGGTGTTTGAGTGGCATAAAATACATATTAAAGACTAATTTCCATTATTTAATTATTAAGTAAAAACAAATTTACCTACACAAAGTGTCATTTCAAATTACACAATTTAAAAAATTAAAAATTTATTATTAAAATAAATTTTAAAAAGAATGTTAAGACTTTTCTTTCTTAAACAAAGAACAAATTGATTTATACCAAATCAATATTGTTTAAGAATAGTTCAAAAAAATTTTCAAATCTTAAAAAAAAGTTCAAGATTACCTCATGGCTAAGGCACTTGTCAACAACCATCACAAAGAAATTCAAATTCTCATCCTGATTAGGCGAAATCAACAGAGTTGCACAAACTGTAATGTAAATGAATTTTTCACTTCCTGTTTTCCATTAAATGACTAAAATATAAAACTTTTGACATAATATTGATAATAAAGCTATCAAATTTTAAGGTGGAATTGTGAATCAATTATTTGCTATTTTTCTTTCAATATCACACAGAACAATATATATCATAAAGTAAAATAAAAATTCTATCAGTAAACTGTGATTGGAATTTTCCTTACTAGTGAATCAGTTATATTGATATTAGATTCCAAAATCGCGTAAATACCAATCACGATGTATAATTTTTAGATCATGTAAAGTCAAATTGCAAAGCATGCTTTTTTAACTACGCATAAAAAATAAAATTGAAGTTTGATAAAACAACTGTGTGCATACGAATTGTGCGTGATATTGGGATTTTAAACTTACATGAGTAGGAATTTGCTGCGATATTGGGTTTCAAAATGCGTAAAAATACAAACATTGATATTAGATTTTTCAATCCTGCGAATAAGTATCGCGATGGAGTATTTTTTTAAACCGTGTTAATACGAATCAGGATAATAACTTTGAAATCAGGAAAAGATGAAACTCGATGCTTCGTATTAAAATCGAGTGAATAAGAATCAAGATATTAGCAGACTCCGGTACAGTTACAACTATTCAAAATTGCGAAAATCCGACATACTAAAAGAATCAAATTGGTGGAAGAATCACATGCATGTAAATGTGCCGTTAATGTAATTTAGCAACAGGTTAAAAATATTGGTGTATTTCAAGTTTTTGACTCTCAGAAAAAACCACATCTGTTTCTAGCAATTATTCCCAGAAGAACGATAAGGAAAATAAGGAAAATCCGACATACTAAAAGAATCAAATTGGTGGAAGAATCACATGCATGTAAATGTGCCGTTAATGTAATTTAGCAAAAGGTTAAAAATATTGGTGTATTTCAAGTTTTTGATTCGCAGAAAAAACCACATCTGTTTCTAGCAATTATTCCCAGAAGAATGATAAGGAAAATAAGGAATTCGAAGCCAAACCCGTAATACAATCACCCCTACATAATGTTATGGGGGCCGTTCAAAAAGTACGTACACAAAAATGATATGGAATTTTTGATGTTAAAGAAATAAAATCTTGCACACATATATATATATAAAAAAAAAAACTTAAATTGTTTAAAATTGGTAATCAGTATGATGTGAGTAGTAAATGAACTTAGCAATCATGAAATTGTTCAGAACTGATAACTGACAGACAATGATGAAATGTATTAATAGTAGTACTATGACTCACACGGATACAGAAATCAACTTAGTGATTTTAAAAACAAAATAGTTGATATCACCCTATTGTTGTGACTAATTTCAAATACAAATCATTCACAGATATGTATCGTTGAAATATCAGGGTTTCCACTCAAATCTGGAAAAAAAAAATTCCCTGTGTTTTCCCTGTACATATTATACACAATATAGTAAGAGGAAACAACAACTACTGTGCTCTTTTGTGTGAGCTATAATGGGCTTACTATATTTATTAGTTTTAATCAGGGTTGGCAAGGTTTAGGACAGAATGGATTAATCCATGGTTTAAACCCTGGTATAAACCGTCCTGTCCAAAACCCCTTTGTCGAAAACTGTCTTAAACTGTCCAAAACCCTTTTACTCAAATTATTTCACAATTTTATCTGAACAATATTTAAGAGGTAAAATAAACATAGAACTAATAACATATTGATAATTAAATATACTAGAGAATATTTGTTTTTAAAAGTATAATGTTTTATTAATATTGTTTGACTCTTCAATTTAAACAAAGGAAGATTAATCAGTAATCAAGTTCATTCAATTGGTCCTCTCATTCAATAGTACATAACTGCAGTTTGGCCTTGCCATACAGGTTAAAATATTAGGGACTAAGTGCTTGGTTCGTCATAAACACATCTATTTATCTAAAGTACTATTCAAGAATACTTTTATTTTATTCATGTTATGCTCCTCAAAACTGTTAATACATTTTTCAGTTATTTTGTATCTTCAATTTCAACTAATATATTTTAAGAAAAATTATTTTTTAATATTGCCATATTTATCCTTATGCAAAAATATTATTTATCAGTATTAAAAGCATATTTATATTTAAAGGATTGGGTATTCACTTTTGTTGTTCAATGAATTGTGGAGCTTCAAAAATGATAAACCTTTTCCTATTATGTTACAGTAAATTGTATAAAAAATATCAAATATTTATTGATACATGTAATTATTATGTGTACAATGGTTACATCTATAGAATTTTTACCTTTTACCAAAGTTCAAGGTTTTGGACACTTTAAGACAGTTTTACCCAGTTCAGGACAGTAAAACCCACGTGTCCTGTCCAAAACCCCAACCCTGGTTTTAATTGCTGGAAAATCAGCTGAACATACTTAAAATAATGCTATAGTAAATGAAACAGTTTAGTATAGCTGAAATATAACAGTTAAATATCCCATAGATATGAGTGGTTACCATTTTTTAAAACACAAAAATAAGAAACAAAATTGTGTATTTTCCCTGTTATTTTAAGTGATTTTTAAATTCCCTGTATTTTCCAGGTTTTTCCTGTTCTCCCTGTGGAGTGGCAACCCTGTATATTTTTGATGATATTGAAAATATAATTAATGGAAATTAAAAATATATAACAGTTATGACTTATACAATTTCTACTATTAGTTCACACTCTTATCTTGTTCAAATTTTTAATGGTCAATAATTTTCAATGAGAAAAATGTTTAATTATTTAATAAAAAGTAACTAAAATAAAAATTTTCTTTGTTGACCAAAATAGGAATTGACTAATTTATATTACTTGTTTTTATTGAATGTATTCATAATTCATACACGTTAACACTTTATCGATTAACTGGGGGATATCTCTGTTTAGTAAACTATCAGTAGACAACCAATCAGAGAGATCTCTGTTTGGCAATAGTTAGTTGCTGATGTTAATAAGTTTGTGAAGGCTAGCATATATTCAGATGCAATGCTAAGTAATAGACTTTAAAAGAGCATCCTGATTATGTAATAATTTTAATTTCCTACACAAGGTTCTAACTCAATTTCAGGAGGAAAAAAAATTTCCCGACTTTTTCAAGTATATCAGGAAAATTTTAACGAAAATCCATACCATATTTAATCTTTACCATGCAATTTTTCATAAGAAAACATTAATTTTTTATTAGTAATGTCTAATATCAGATTTTGTGAGCAAAAACATAATAGTATGAGAATGGAAACATGGAAAAGTTTCACTAAAAAGTGAAATTCTATAAAATAATTGCGAATAGATGTTAGAATTATTTAACCCTAATCTCAATAACTGACTATTGATGCAGACAAATCTTAAACTGGTTACTTTCCAGGTATAATACAGGAATTTCCCCATTCTCTTGTAAAAAATTGCAACTTACCCTGACGATTCCCTAATTTTTAAAGTTAAAATAAGATTCCCTGTTCTCCCTGCTACAATTCAAGATGAATTCTATCACTGCAATTTTAACAGTAAAGAAAGCTCACCTTTCCCCAAAAGGTGTGTTATTTGACCAGGTATATCTCCTTCCGCAATATGTTGCTGGCCTTCTTCACAAATGGGCGGACTAGGTGGAGCACTCGGTGGATCGGAGCCTGATGATTCAGATTCACCTCCATTAGAGCAGATAATATCACCGTTATAACTCATACTCTGAAAAGCTTTGATGGGTGTTTGCAGCATGCCTTTAACTTCGTTCAGAGCACACCGTATTGTACCTTCACCTTCTTCAAGATCCTACAACATTGAATAAACCATATAAACTAAATGAATGCACACAAGCAATTTTTACATTCTTGTTTTACGAGATGCGACAATATCAAAAGTTTTGATCTAATAATTATTGATGGAAGGACTCAAAAATATTACATGAATTGCAGACCATTAGTATGTTTCAAGGTAACCTTTCAGCATGTACTTCAGTATTTGGATGTAAAATTACTTATAACTTTGAAGTCCTCATTTAAGATTATCCTTAACTTTAATTTTGAGTCTTAATGACTTAGTTGTTCTTAAAGCCTGTCCCTTTGGCAAATTACCGGGTTCTGAGGTTATGGTGATAAAATTTGCCATATTTTGTACAAATCTCTATAAGCATTTTGTTTCAGAAATCTTAACTTCTACATGAGGAACAAGGCTTAAGTATTCCAAAAATACCAGAATTGAAGAACATTCTGAAAGGATAACCTATAATTTGTTTCTGAAACTTTTAAAGCTAAGTGTAGAAGTGCATCGCAGCAGGAGGTTACTTCAAGCATAAAATGGGAGTGAAATTCACATATTTTCAGCAGTTATTAGATCATTTTTGAAACATCAAAGTTGCATACAAAAGAATTTTTATACAGTTTATTAATGAAAGAATCTCATAAGATAAAAAAAAAGACCATCACGCCATTTGGTGCCTAGTCACAATATTACATTTATATCTCTATGTTCATAAATTTTAAAATCCACATGCGAAGCTCAAGTAAGGCAGAGATGTTCCCCTTTCAGGTGCTTTAAAGGACTTATCTATTTCCTGAATGACTCCTGACATTTTCTAATTTGCTATCGAGTTATGTACTTAATGGCCTTTTAATGTTCAGTCTAGAAACCTAAGGTTATGCCCTACCGGTTCTTGTTTGCAACAAATTTTACAGACTGAAATTTAAAACATAATTTACCCCATCTGAAACCACATTAAAAGAACAGTTTTTAATCATTCATGCAATACAATAATTAATCAGAGATTTGACAGTTCAATTACACTGATCAACCTGCATCTTTCAAAGGTGGTCAGCAGGAATCGATGAAATCTTGTTCAATAGAAATTTTTAAACATTCATACAGAAAATTTTTAAACATTCATACAGAAGTCAATTATAGTTTCAACAGTTCAATTCTACCTACTTTTAATTGCCAGCACTTGCGCAAAAAACGCAATGTGTGCATGCGTTCAACCAATATTTGTTTAACCATTTTTCGTAACTCTCTAGACACTAGAAGAGTGAATATCCGAATATGATCTGTAGTAAATGAATATATGAACTATGAGTGATAATCACAAATGAAATATCCTTACATTTAAAGATAAAATCAAAGGTAAATAGTTGCACTAGATGGCTGTGTGGAAAATAAAATATAAAAAGGCTTTTTATCATTTGTGATTTTATGAACAGTTAGAATAACCACTTCATTTATAATTCCTAATAGCAGCCACCTGCCACACAGTCATGTGCAAGGGAGGTTTCAATGTATTTCTTTAAAAAGAATACTAAAAAGTTTTTCCTCATACAAAATTTATGAAATCCAACTTATAAAATTTATAAAATCTAACTTAATCTAAATGATAACCAAATTAGTTTTTTTCACACGGGAGATTAAGAGAATGAATTGAGGAGCTTTAAAAATATTATACAATAAAAATTTTTTGTTTAAATTCTGCTTCATTGCTGCTTTTTGAACCTCTTTTGTAAAGGGGGGAAAAAAGTCAGATTTTATGACAAAATATACCTTTTCTAAACTTCTTAGGTTTGACTGTCTTTCTTTTAGCTTGTGAATACTTAGCACAATTTTATGTCTAGCTCCTTTAGTGATACTCTGAAAAACAAAGTGAAGTTTCATTTAATAATAGACAATAATTAAATAATAATTTTTTAATTACAGCTTATATCATTCAGTTCTTAATAGGTTGATTAATAACATTTACAATAATCTCCAAATTTTTTTGTAACTGCTTTAAAGATTTAGAGCAGAAATTTTATAACTAACAGTTATAAACATTTTTAAATGCAGATCTAAATAAAGCAATTCTAAAAAAACTGAATAATTCATAAACTGCATCGAATTTACAACATCTAAAGCTAACTAAAATGGATAAATGCAGGGTATCTGCTACATTTCAGATTTTCAAATTCATGGCTTTCCATGACTAATTCCAAGAATTTTTCATGACTTTACGAAGTTACTATTTTCTCTGACAAAAACACAATAGTAAATTTAAAAAAGCATCATAATAACAATAATTGAAATTATAGTGAAACCAAAACTGTTCTGCATCTTCATATTTATTGATTTTTAATTTAAAAAACCGAGAAAATAAAGATTTGAAGCAATAAAATAGCTCAAAAGTAATTTTTTTCTTTTTTCTGCAGAATTATATTCTAAAGATACTTTTCTTGTTCAAGGGAAAGGAAAGAAATACTTTTCTGTTCTCATTTCGAAATAAAAATAATTCGCCAACCACTGGCTTGCTTCAGCTAGAATTTTAAATTTATAAAATAAATAATAAAAATTCTTAAATCACAGAAATTTAAAAGATAATTTGCTCTAGAAATGACGTTTTTTCTTCTTTCATTTTTTGAAAAAACGCAATTTTTAAAGAACTTGATAAAAACATGTTATATTTTGATAAAATATGACTGTGAGTGGGGAGTTTGTTACAAATTCAGATATTCAGAACACCAAGAAATTGGGGGATGGGTAAATTCCAGTTTAATAATTAGATTTTTCGGCAACCTAAATTCATGACTTTCCATGATTTTTCATGACTTTCCAGGTTCGCTGATACCCTGTAAATGTGTAGGTTTGAATACTCTTGATAAAGAAATTTTTAGTAAATTAAAGAGCATACCTTTGCGTTTAATACTATTTTTACTTAAATTTATTTTAAAGTAGACCTCATTACATATTTGTCTCAAAATGTCTAAATAAGTGTGCAGTTTGATCTATACCAGATATATACCTGTCATGTTTAGTAGGCAGATATGGATAATACGCAAACACAATTCGCAGAAATTTTATTACTATCAATTAAAAAAATAATTAACAATAAAATTTTTATCTGATCGTCACAGAAAGTTAATCTCCTTTGAATTACAGAGAAAAAGATTAGTTTTGATGCTTGTTTCTACCAATGCAAGCGTGATTTAAAACTATATTCAAACAATTTAAAATCACACATCAGAATTCCTATTCAAGCAATTTAAGATTGTGCATCGTGTTTGGTATTTTCAAGATTTTTATATCAAACGTAGTGTTTCATATTCACACCATCAGGGGGGCGTAGCTAAATTATTCAACAAAAAATAAGCACCTTTTAAGCACTGTAAAAAAAAATTATAATTAGGATGTGCACACTAATAAAAATATTATCTTCCTAAAAGACTTTACATGATTATGATAAAATAACTACCTTCTACAAAGAACTCTTTTTCTAGATAATATTAGCCATAACACCATAAAAACAATTAACAAAATTTTAAATATATTCAATATTGAATGGCTCATACTATTTTTCAAATTAACTCCGTAAAAAGTTTTAATTTAAAATTACAATTAATGTAACTATTATTTAAAAAGGTTATAGAGTATTTTTTAAATTTAAATAAATGTCATTTATAATAGCTTAAGTTAATTTTTTTGTTTCAATTGTTTTTATATCAAATCATTAAAAGATGAATTAAAGTATTTTGGAATGAAAAATATGAATAACATAAGATCTTTTGCTGCTTTTAAAACTTTGAAAGCTCCTTATCACTTCATAATCTTTCCTCTAAATATTTTTAAGTTCGTTTCAAAAACAAATTAAGAGCACTGACAATTTTACAAGTAATAATACAATGATAAAAAGTAATAAGTAAAAAAAAAAAAATTTAAGTACAATAAAAGATTAAAAAAAAATTATGCAATTAGTGGAGGGTCCCTCTTATAAAAAATGTGACTCTTAAAATTTTTTTATCTTTATTAACTGAATAAAAGAGATGGAAATTTTGAGGTGATGAGCTTAGTGATTCTTAACTGCTCTGAGGACCTATAAGAAAATATGAACTTAGTGAATGGTCTGCAAGTCAAATTCAAAGAGTATGGTACTGATCTATAAACAGAATAGAGCAAGAAGGTCATTGCCATTAACAAAGATGCTTCACCACCGTTGAAATTAACATGAGAAATAAAATTTTCGTTTGCTATGAAAATTTGGCAATGTTTAGTTGGTCCCAGTTATCAGCAAAAATTCGAGAGATTTTTCCATTTGATTTCAGAGGGCGAAAAATGAAGCCTAAAATTGAGAATCTCTTGCAAAATACAGCAGAGTTGCACGTGAGAGTGCAAGAATCCAAAATCCCAATGAATCCAGCTAGTACATAAGCGCATACGATTCGCAAGTATTTCATCAAACATGTAAAATTATCAGCGCTTTCACAGGTTACATTTTTTTTTTTTTACCAAACTCATTATCAACTTTTTTTTAACAAACTAGTAGTTATAAGAGTTAGTCAATACTTTCAGAAAGTTTTTCATTCTATTTAACAAGACATGTAGTAAGTTTCATGATATATGAAATGATCCATATAATGTTTAAAGAGAATTCAACATATCAAGTTTTGGTTCATAAAGATCTACATAGAATTTAACAAATTTAAACCAACATGTAAAAACAGTTATAATATTATTTAGTATTTAATCCAATCATACCATTTTTTCAAGTTTTTCTTCTGATATCGACATCATTTCCTCATAAGTCATATTTTTAAAAATATAGGAATACTTGTGTAATCTTAGTCCCTTAAGCCAGCAAGGAACATCTGCAAAGAAATAAAAAACATCACATTAGGGGAACATATAAGTTGCAATTGCAGAAGATAATATTTCAGGTAGCATATATGGAAACATAGCCTCAAAGCTGTCATTTTCAGTCAAAATTTTTAAACTGGAATGCTCTTAAAGAAACAGACTATTTTAGAAATAAAATATTTAATTCCTTAAAAGACAGACACTGAAAGGCATGTAATCACACCATTCAATAAATATTTTTTTATCATGATGTATATATTTTTCACTATTATTCTTAAAACATCTATAAAATATTAGCAATTGTATTGGAGTAAACACAGTGTTGAGAAATTTTTAACTATGCCAGTTTTTTAACTTGAAACTTATTTACAAATTAGACCAAAAACTAGGGTTAAACTAAATAGTTGGCCTATTGAATCGGCCCATGGTGCATATATGCATTTTTTATATTATTTTTCATACGTAACTTTTTGTCTTAATATGTAATTAATCCTTTGTGGTCGTATGTTTACTCTCCGCCTCCAACGTTTTTTTACCGTTAAAGTCTTATGCTTTCAGCCACCACAGCAAAGAACCATAGAATTTGAAATAATATATTACATAAATTGTGTTTAAGTGTAACTAGGCATTTTAGTTTAATACTCTAATAAATCGGCAAAAAGAAATTTACCAAGTGTACCGTGAAATTGAAAGTAGCGATGACGAATTTTACTTCCAACTCTTGATACAGGAACTGACTTTGATACAGAAAGTGATAATGGTTGTTTTGAAAATATATATAATAGTGACTAAGTTCCAGTGAAGCGACGAGTTACACAATTAAAAAATTTCAGTGATAGTGAATTAGAAGAAAATGATGATCAATAGCTACATCTTATAGAAGGAGTCAGCTAGAAGAGAAAACAAGACGCCCATGTCACATTTTATGTTTGTCCAGTCGCAATATGGTGATTTTTGCGATGGAGCATCTTCAAAATCAGGAAGACCATCCTCCTCTGATGAAGGGGAAAGGCTTAGTGGCAAACTACATATATTGCAGAGCTATAAAATTGTTCTGTAGGTTCAAACAGAAGACGCCAAACTAATTATTTTTGCAACTCATGTTCTCGAAAACCAGAGCTTCATATTAGTGACTGCTTTGAAAGATACCACACAATCGAGAACTATAAAATATAATTTTTACGTAAAATTAAAACTTATTATGTTCCATATATCTAAAGTTTAAAAAAGAATTAATGAATTTTATTTTTCCTTCATAATCTTGCATATTATGTATTCTTTCAACAAAAATCAATTCCGACCATCACAATACCCATGTAACTAACTTAAAACGACTGCAAAGGGTTAAAGCACATTTTATAAAATTTCAATGCTTGGACTAGATTTACATGAAGTAAACTTTGTCTACAATTAAAGTTTGATAGTTAAAAAGAGACTGTGCCTTAAAACTCAAAAGTAGATCTGTAATAATGGACGAAAAGAAATGCAGAAAATGAAGATGCTAGAAACTATTGCAAAAAAAAAAAAACAAGAAGAAATATTTACCTTTCATTCCAGTACCATCCTGATTAAAGACATCTTTGTTGTCATCTTTTTGACTTTCACTGCCACTACCAGAGGATGTGACGCTGCTTTGTGGAGATAATGGAGCATGATCTACATCAAAATTCTGATGTTCCAGAACACTAGAAGATATGGAGAGACCATTATGAGGTATAGGAGGGGTGAGGCTTGTGCTTCGTTTGATGCGCGAATGTGGCATAGGAAGCGTTTGTGTACCATCTGAAATAAACAAAATTTCACAATTAAACAAGTTTCCAACATAGCAAAACAGTATGTAATAGGTTTTTCCCACTCATTTACAGAAAAAAATTCCTGACTTTACCAGGTATACTGGGTAAATTTCCATGAAAATTGAGATCATATTTTTACCTTACCAGAAAACTTTGATTCTTTTATTTGTAATGTGAAATATTAGATTTTCTGGGGATGTAAATATTATTTAATGAGGCTGGAAACATTTCAGTTTGATTAAAATGTGAAATTTTTTATAATACAGGTTTAGACCCGATCACAAAGTCCAATCCTGTCTTTTATGCAGTAGACATGAAATAATAATTCATCTCCAATATTACATTTTAATGTAATTAAAATAAAATAATTAAAGGTTACATGAAATAAAAACATATCTCGCTGACGATCGAGAGAGAGAAAAATATCAGATGAGCAACATCTCGTGAACGAACTTGTTTATATCTAAAAAGAAACTACTGTTCACTTCAGTTCAAAGTTCGGAAGTAGAAATTGAAGTAGCAGTCTCAATCTCACAACTGCGTCAGGGGGCAGTTGTCGTTTTTGAGTTTGACTCAGCAGTGAGGATACTGCAGTACCCCCCTCCTAGTGCAACGTTACTTGAATCGTGCAGGGAAACGTACTTTACGTCCCGATCGCGTATGCTTAGCCTTGTCCTCTGCTTTTTCAACATTTGTTGTTGTTGGCTCAGTAACTTCCGGAGGTGGGCTAGGATGGTAGATCACAGGCTCTGGTTCTGACTCTGGAATGTTCAAGATGTAGGCTGGTTTTAGTCTGTCTATAGTCACAAACTTGGATTTGTTGCCGACTTGAACTTTATATACTTTGTCTGTTCTTTCCAGTACCTCGAAGGGTCCATCGTAAGCTGGCTTAAGTGGCGGTTGAACAGCATTGTGTCGGATGAAAACTTGCTTGCACGATTTGAGGTCGGTCGAGATGAATGTTCGGCTCTTAGTGTCATGATTCTTGGTTGGTGAAGGGGACAATTTTGCCATATTTTCTTTCAGGCGCTGCACAAATTCACTGGCATTGAAATCCTTTGGTGTTGGCATTAGAAATTCTCCCGGCAACTTCAAGGCAGTTCCGTAAACCAGTTCAGCTGTTGTAGCCTTTATGGATTCCCGGAATGCAGAACGCATTCCCAATAATACTGTGGGTAAGACCTCTGTCCAACGATCAGTTAGATGAGCTTTTAATGAGGCTTTCAATTGAATCTTTTTATGAGGTGCCAATTTTCAATCAAGCCATTAGAAATGGGGTGATATGCCGTCGTATGGATGTGTTTAATGCCTAATAATGTCATTAATGATTTGAATAGTTGACATTCAAATTGTTTACGCTGATCTGTTGTCACTATTTTAGGAATGCCAAATCGGGCGATCCAATTTTCGTATAACGCACTAGCTACTGTTTCGGCCGAAATGTCTGGAATTGGACGAGCCTCAACCCAACGAGTGAAACGGTCAATCATTGTCAAACAATACGAATAACCACGAGAAGGTGGAAGGGGTCCTACAATATCTATATGTATATGTTCGAATCTTTTGTCTGGGACCTTTATAGTCTGAACTGGGCTGTTTGTATGACGATATATCTTAGCTTTCTGACATGGTATACACGATCACGTCCGGGTCACCACTACAGGTTTAGACCCGATCACGAAGTCCAATCCTGTCTTTTATGCAGTAGACATGAAATAATAATTCATCTCCAATATTACATTTTAATGTAATTAAAATAAAATAATTAAAGGTTACATGAAATAAAAACATATCTCGCTGATGATCGAGAGAGAGAAAAATATCAGATGAGCAACATCTCGTGAACGAACTTGTTTATATCTAAAAAGAAACTACTGTTCACTTCAGTTCAAAGTTCGGAAGTAGAAATTGAAGTAGCAGTCTCAATCTCACAACTGCGTCAGGGGGCAGTTGTCGTTTTTGAGTTTGACTCAGCAGTGAGGATACTGCAATAACAAATAATTATAATAGATGTTAGAATTATTTAACCCTAATCTCAATAATTGATTACTGTTACTGACAATTTTAAGACTAGTTATTTTCCAGGCATAATATTGGAATATTCCAGGTTTTTGTAAAAAATTGCAACTTTCTCTGACTACGCACTGATTTTTGGAATTAAAATTCCCTGTTCTCCCTGACCCGTAGGAACCCTGCCACCATTATTCAATGGATTCTGTAGAAATCTTTATTACTGTTTGATGTTCTGTAAAATGAAATACAAAAGACAGCTTGCATATATATAGCTGGGCTATGAAAAGTCATTGAGGCTATTTAATTTTCTTCTTACAACGTCAGGGGTCTGCCAAGGTTTTTCTGAGAGGTACCTATTTTGTGAAAATGTAGACATAATTTGTGAAAACTAAACACAAAAATCTGGTAAAAATATGGATTTATCGTTTCTTACAGTATATAAGAATAAAATTTTAAGAAGAAGTATTTTGTGAAACTACCGTTTTTCCTAAAGCTGAATGTGTGAAGGTACTGCTAAAGGGTAGTAAATTTAGCCTGGACAGACACCTGAACATGGATTAAGGAACATATTCATAATAATTGTTATTATGTAAGATATGCATGGCAACTTTCAATTTTTTTAATCGAAATTTTAGAAAAGGGCTGTTTTGAATACTTTTTTCTAAAAATATTTATTTCGTCAGGCACCAATCCACTAGGAAGTTATTTAAAACAATTGTATGCAACTTTTTCATACCATAAATGAAATGAACTAACCTGGATGAGAAGACATACCACCAGCAGGCGCAGAATTCATGCTATGTAGAGCCATATGCTGACTTCCTATGCCTGGAGGTAAACTGTTACTTCCTAGATTATTAAGAACAGGAAAAGAGTTCATTTCAACAGGAGGAGAAGCCATGCCCACCAGTGTGCCAGGCCTCCACAAGTCCAAACGCGGTACAACCGTATTAAATTGGCAACCCCCAAAACTCTCTGTAGTGGGAGGCGTGGGTGGCAAAGGTCCATTACTGCCGATGTAAGGAGATACCGGAGGGGGACAATTGTGTATCCTGTCCTCGAGCTGTCTCAGCCACTGCGTCAAAGTACAGCGGTCTTCGTTGTTTATGGCCGGATGAATGAGAGAATAGGAAAGAAGTTGACGGCTCTCTTCAATATGAACACTGTGACGAATCGAATGAGCCAAGATTTTAGGAATGAGTCCAAGGTACTGTGTTTTGGCATCGTCGTTTCCAGGTTGAAGTAATGGTAAGTGTGAGAGTAACTGATGAACGGCTGTTTCTTTACTTTCGCTGCTTAGGCTGTTGATGTAACCTGCAGTAAAGAACAACTTTTAGCACCTTGCATACAGAATCATATAATAAGTAAAATTGCATACTTATTAAATACAAAAAACATTTTTAACAAGGACTAAAAAGGGAAGTTTTAGTTTTGCCACACTCAAAACAAAAAACAGTAGGAAATAGTTAAATATGAGAGTGCACACACTGTCCCGAGCAACAATTTAACCTTAGCCCCAGTTGGGCTTAATACGGGTCCTATAAGAACATGCACTGAGCAACCAATATTGGTCCAAGAATAGCCCATATAGGAACTACATTGGCCAACATAGAATTCATATTGGCTAATGGATATAAAATATCTGGCGAATCAGATAATTCTATATAAGACCGATATTGGTTGCAAAATATCGAGTGAATCAGGAAATTCTATATAGGGCCAATATTGGAAAAATAACCGCCTTTTGCAAACTTATTGAGCCAAGATTCATGAATATTGGCCCAATAAAGGCCCAAGTAGTTTTGTTTTTATATATCAAGTGATAGATAAATAGAAATGTTTCCTCTTCGAGAAGCATTGGTTTTTTAAAAAATATATTTATGTTATTCATTTAAGTTTTGAGGATGCTAGTCAAAATCAAAAAGCAGTCAAAACTTAAACTGGTGATAAGTTCTACTTAATCAAAAAAAAAAAAAAAAAAAAAAAAAAAAAAAAAAGAATGTAACTTATGACATCAACAAAAATTTAGATCTCAAAATCTTCTGGAGCTATGTTTTCCCTGGAGCTGGAGCTCTAAATTTTCCATGCTCCAGCTATTTCATTTTATCCTAGATTCAAGAGGCCTACTGTACTGTAACGGCATTGACCATTATGCAACTTGCTTTAGAAAGAAGATTCTAGACATTATAAGGCATATATAATGAATTAAGATCATATAAGAAGGATTCACTAAATTCAACTATTTTTCTTAAGATAGAACAAAAACTACTGAGAATTAAATTTGTATTTCTTTTAATGGTTTTTAAATTTAGATACAATCTTAAGTCCAAAATTTTACAATAGCAAATTTTTTTTTTTAATATATGGGGGAAAATATATAAAAATTCACCAGTCATGAATGATTTTTATTTGAAGTGACAATTTTTAAAATATGTTCTTACTTTCCCGCCTCTTAAAATTTTGTTTTTGTATTCCCCTAAGAAATGATAAATATCTGGTTAATTCCAGAATATACTAATAGGTAGCACATACTTGGTCAGATAGTGTGGTATAGTAAGCCTAACCCGTCGCTTACGCCATATTATAGCGAGATTTTTTAAAAAATTAAACAACAAGGAGCTCCCTCTGTAAATTTTACGGGAAGTTGAAATTCAAACATTATTTTAAACATTCAAACATTGTTCGACATTTATTCTAATAGATCTTAATTTTTCTTTATGAAATATCTATTTCTCTCCGTAACTTTCTTCTATATGACCGAATTTAACAATAGACAATGACTTTTAATGGATTTTTAAATTTGGATACGATTTCAAGTCCAAAACTTTACAATAGCAAAATTATTTTTGATTATATGGGGGGGGGGATATAAGAAATATAAACATTTAACAGTCATAAATATTTATTCGCAGTGACAATTTTTGAAAATATCTTTTTACTTTACCATATTTTTGTGTTGATGCTTTAATAAACTTTTTAATTTTCACAAATTATGTCTAAATTTTCACAAAATGGGTACCTCTCATAAAAACCTAGACAGACCTCTGATTATGTTATTCTCTAACGCTCTTTTTTATAAAAAAATTTCAGCAATAGAAGCTTTAGCTTATTATTTGGAGTGGAGTTGGTGCATAAAAATTGTTCCAATCAATTCCTTGATCATTAGGCAAAAAGCTTCAGTTGAAATTTCAATAGCAAGATTGGAAACGTACAAACACAACTAATTCATTAAAACATAATGGAAAAAATCAATTTTCATAATTTTGAAATACTTCGGTTCAAAAATTAATAACAAGTTGAGAACTTAACATAGCTACAATTGCAAAATTAAAGATAATATTTCATCAAAAACTACACAATTAGGAAAAAATGTTCATTAATTGGAGAAAAAAAATAAAATAATAATATACGTTGGCCTGGGAGCAACTTTTTCAAAGGAGATTTTTTTTTTTAAAAATTACCAAAAATTTGCTTTGAAAATAACTACAAATTGCGATCTATTTTAAAAAGCATTTTTAAAATGTACGAGTAAATTTGACATTTAGTCTCCAATCTATAAAATTTTTGTGTAGTCAGTCCAATATTTCTCAAATCATACATAGTTGTTTAAATTGTGAGAAATTTGAATGTTAGTTATAAAATATTTCACACAAGGAATGTAGAATTTCCCTTGTATTTTAACATTAGAGTACAGCATTCTAATAAATGGGAAAATACCACTTAAAAACTTAAGTTTCTACCTACACTTAAATAAAAAACAACTTTTAATTGTTGTGATACTAGTTAAGTAACTATGAGTATTGTTTATGTTCATTTTAAGTTACATTATTTAAGTTACATTATTTAAGTTACATTATTTAAGTTACATTATTTAAGTTACATTATTTAAGTTACAATATTTAAGTTACAATATTTAAGTTACAATATTTAAGTTACAATATTTAAGTTACAATATTTAAGTTACAATATTTAAGTTACAATATTTAAGTTACAATATTTAAGTTACAATATTTAAGTTACAATATTTAAGTTACAATATTTAAGTTACAATATTTAAGTTACAATATTTAAGTTACAATATTTAAGTTACAATATTTAAGTTACAATATTTAGGTTACAATATTTAAGTTACAATATTTAAGTTACAATATTTAAGTTACAATATTTAAGTCATATTGTTTATCAACATATTAGGGAAAATTAAAGAGTATTATTCAAGTAACACTGAACTGTTTGACAAAATAAAATAAAAAATTTAAAAAAATAAGAAAAAACAGTTCTACCACAAGATTTTTGATAATTACTAATTTTCTACAGGTATCTTTATAAATAAACAGCCATCACTAGTTAATTCATTTTGATAGCTAAATTATCGATCAAAAAATAAATGAATGAAATAAAAATTATTAACAATATATAAAATGTTCATCAATAGACATAAATTGTTCTGCTGAGAAGTGGATGTAGATAAATGGTTCTTTGTTTAGAATTCTTTCTGCTTCAGGAAACTATCAGAACATACATTATCCTTTAAGAATAAAATCATGGAATGTCATGATTTGTCAATTAATTTAATTAAAGAATTGATTTGTCAATTATATATTTCTCTACTATATGCAACATATTTATGCATCTTAAGTTTTAAAAATGCATGGCAGAATTTTTTCAAGCTATCTGCGACAAAACTCTATCACTAATATCTTTCTGCAAGATACTTTAAATAATAACAAACTTATATGCTACAAATTTAAAATAAAAAAGAAGCTGTGTTAAATGAAATAAAAAAAAAAAAAACGATATATATTTTTTTAATAAAACATGTAATAATTTTTCTTCTTCTAATATTATGGGTGATATTCTCGCATTTTGAGTGAGGGGGGGGGGGCACACACAAATTATTTCTTTCTTTGCATTTTGTAAATAATTATCAGAATAAAAAATACAATTAAAAATCATCAAATCTGTGGTAGTAATTGCTGAAAAAAAGATAGATGACGTAATCTCCTCAAATGCGTGTTTCCTTTCGAGATTACGTTGTTGTAATAAATAATGTATCACATAAAAATTATCGAATTTAAAAACTATGGAGAAATTAACAGCAATAACTGCCAAAAATTCGATAGAATTATTGCCTTAAAAAGTAAATACTCAAACGCACGATTCGGTTTTTCCATATTGTTTGAAATATATCGTGATATTTAAAATCCACGCGAAAATCAATATCAATAACTGCGGAAAATACAATCGTTTCATCGATTAACGATTCTATCGTCGTAAATTGATCACGTCAAAAAGTGATTATCTACAAATATTGCGTGTCAATTTCTGTAATTTTAAAAAAAAATCTTTTTAAAAGAAAAATCTTTCTGCAAGAATTCTGTAACGTTCTGCGACTATGTCGCTGCGATTCTGCCCCGGGGTAATCTTGCTGTAAGTCAATTTTCGTTTAGAAAGCAAAAGTAATTCCAAGAAGTTTAGCATAATTCTTGCCGCCTATTGTTCAGAAGCAGCAGCTCCAGAAAGTGGAACAAGGAGGAAAAGAAACGTTACGTAGAGGGGACAAGAAGTGTAAAAGCAGGTCATTATCCTCACTCACTAACCTACTTTATTCTCTTTTTATTATTGAAGCTTTTCTTGGGTAATGATGCATTCAACACTTTCACTTCCACTTTCCCCCTCTCAACAGGTACGATGACCGCACACTAGAAATGTTACACTTTTTTTTTTTTATTTCTGCAAAAACGCATGCACTTTCATCAGAAAAAATAATCGGTGGTTGTTTAATTGAGACTAAATTTCTTTAAAAAAAGCAAAGAAAAAAAATGGAGGCAATAACTTATTTTTAGAACTATATATCGAAAAAAAGAGATTTATAAGAAAGAATTTGTCCTGCGATCATCGCTAACGGGGGGGGGTTTAACAAAACAAATAAAGGAAGATTCTCTGTCAATAAGATAAGAGCCTGAACATCCTTATGATCACTGTCAAGGTCAAAAAATTTGAGTTCAATCTAAAATTAAAAAAAATAATAATAATAAAAATAAATTTGTCGAATTAAATTCATTAATATTACTCATTACAATAATCAATATTTCAAAAGGACAATGATTGATAAAAGGTTTGAATTTACTGCGTTAAAATGAATTTCAGAGTACTGGCAGCTTAATAATTTTAAAAATTCAGTTTTTTTTGGATAAATAATAACATTTAAAAATGATTATAAACTACAAAACCTAAGTACGTACTTTTATATATATTTTTAAAATTACACACACACAAAAAAAAAAAAAAAATTCGAACGCTATTAAACAATAACATTTTAATATATATATTTTTTTGAATACTGAAAAAGTTGGAAATGGTTCCCAAAAAAATGGGCAGCACTGCCTTAAGAGGAAGCTATACAGAGGCAGAATCTTTCCCTGACATTTTCTGTTTCACTTTTTGTCAGTTCTTATTACATAAAATTGATAAATTTATAAAAAAATTTACATGCTGTAGGATATTTTAACAGTATTTATTCCCATTTTGGTTACGGGACAAAATCCGCAGGTCATAAAATTGTTCATAAGGATATTTGAATCTGAATTATTATTTTTTTAATAATTTTTCATTGTACCAATAAGGGTAACTCCAAATATTTGTATTGACTATAGCAAAAAAATAATCTTAAACCATAAATTTTTAAGTGATAAAATTGTACCTAATCGTTAGCTTCTCAAGAGGTGAAATCAATACAGAAAGAGTTTGAAAGACAAACTGGTTAACGCAGATAGAGTTTAACATTTTATGTTGGAATTTAATTTAATACAATTTGATTTTAAATTACTATTTAAAAAAAACAACAACTCATATTTCGCAAATTATGCAATAAAATAAAATTTCGGCTTATATGAAAACTCAAATCCTTTTTTAAATTAGAATTCGGTTACATTATTTCGGGGAATTATTAGTTTTGAAACAATTCTAAGACAGGACGAATACAAGATAATAATCTACAAGTATACGGGAGGCTGGTAATCCCAAAATACAACGATATAAAACTTTATCGTTAAATAAGTTTTTAGCGTTTAAAGTTAAAATGCGAAAACATAAAAGACATACAATGAAAGTACAGTTCGCAAACAGATTTAGTTTACTGTCAGTTACGCCTGAGCTGTCACGAAACAAGTTTAAATTTAGATTACCGACTAGTGAAACAGGCTTATTTCTAAATGACTCCGTAATTAGCAATTTCGTCGAATTGACAAAGCTCTATTAACTAATTTGTAATTTTGAGTAGATTACCGCATTCGAATTAGTCATGGTATTTTTTTTTTTTTTAATATTTTGGAGACCGATACAATGATACATAAAGGTTCATTAAGGTTGATACATAAAGGTTCACTTGAGGTTCATTTAAATATTACGTACGCATCTAACGAGGTGGTTGTTCAAAATATGTTTGCGCAAGATGACTGAAAAATTATTTTTCAAGTCTAATTTCACTTGACATGGACACTCAAAAAGTCTTATTTTTATGACACGCTAAACATTCGAATATAATAGTTCAGTAAAATTAGACTTTCTTTTAATCTTTTACTAGCGAAAATCTGAATCACAAACGATTCTATTGTTTCCGAGAACCTTATCGATATTTTTGATAATTGCTAATAATTCCTGAAATTTTAAATTTATAATGAAATAGGCATAGGAAGAGGTGGTTTGAAATATCGTTCTTTTCCGCAGTTTAGAAGTCGAAAACTCTAAAAATTGGCAGCTTAAATTATAACGCATGAAGTAAATATAATTTAAGAAAGAAAGAAACTACAGGGAATGAATTTTAAAAAAGTGTATTTTAATTCGAATTAAAAGTTACATAAGCTGAATTCTCCAACAAATGCAAAAATAGAAGCAAATGTTTACATTGGCAAAGCCAAGAAAATTTTTCAAAATTGAATAAATTCCAACTACAGTTGTTTCCAACTAGATAACATCACAAGTTAAAAAGCGAAGAAACATTACGAACAAAAATCGGATGTTAATTACAACGAACAAGCACAATTCTCTAGGATCACTAGATTTACTGTTGTTGATATTAAAACTGCTGTTGATAAAAAGTAAAAACATATGAGTAAAAAAATTTTTTTTTTATTTAACTTGCTTTTGGCCGCGAGCGTTTAGTTATCGACATTTTGATTGCTTTTTGACTAGATAGTGTGCTCAAACTTCAACTGTATGCATGCTGGATAAAAATTCCAAGTTTTAACCGTTTATTGGTTTAAACCGGGGAATAATCGGTTCTGTCCTGGGACTTGTAAACTCGGATTTGATTATTTCTATCTCGGTTCAGCTTCAGTGAAGAAAAAACTAAAATTAAAGCAATGTTTTTTAAAAGGAGCTGTAATTACAAAATTAGGAATTATCAACTCCACTTCCTTTTTCGGGTAAAATGTTTTGAGTAGGGGGCACACCCGAATTTTTTTTCAACAGACCCCAGATCACCAATTGAAATTCTGATTAAGAAATAAAGTTTTTAAAAAAAGCAAGCTCTAAAGGGGTATAGAAAATAAAAATTTTGTTTTTGTCACAAATAAAACGTGAGGCACAATTTTTTTTCTATCCTTTAGTCCAGTTGAACGTGGCTTAAAAATTTTATTTTACTTTGCGCCAATATGATGGAAACAGTTAATAGATTCGAACAAAATATGAAATAAAACTTTATTCAGATTCCCCCCCCCCTTTTTTTTTGTTAGCAAAGATTTTGCAATGCGATTCTGAATGGTTGGAGACTTTTAGTAGAATATTCTTTCCCCTGTAGCTGAATTTTTTCGGCTTTCTGCGACATGCCTCTCTAATACTAATATTTTTTTGAAAGATATTTTTAAAAATAAAAAATATACATGTCACTAATTTAAAGTAACAGAAGTGTAAACTTCAAATATGAATTAATAATTTTTCGGTTAAATTAATATAGTATAACTTTTCTTTAATTGAATATGTAATTTGTTATTTTTTATTCTAATATAATGGCCGATATTCTCGCATTTTGTAGGGAGAAACACAATAATTATTCCCTTTTTCGTATTTTGTAAATCATCATTGCATTAAAAAAATATTTTTAAAAAAATCGTGAATTCCGTAGCCAGTAACTAGTGAAAAAAAGATAGACGGTGAAATCATGCGAGTCGGACTCTTCGAAAAGGGTGAAATACTAAATGAGTGTTTTCATTTCAAGTTTCAGTTGTTATAAACAATATCGTACTAAAAATAAAAGGATTTCAAAAACTATGTGGAAATCAATAGCAATAACTGCATTAGGAGAATAGAATGAAAATTTCTGCAGGAAAGAAATCCAAAATTTCTTTACTTTCCAAAGGAAAAATCCTTCTTCAAGAATTCGGTAACATTCTGCGACAATGTCGCCACTGGGATTCTTTCCACGGCGATTTTTGCCCCAAGAGAAGAATCCTGCAAACCCAAGCTTTGGATTAGAAATTAAAGTAAGGATTCTGACCCCCAAATCCTTTACTTTGGAAGGCCACGAGGGTTACCACTATGAGGGTTATTTTCAGCCTGTTTTATTGAATCTGTGTAGAACATCTACATACATGGCACACAAAAAAATTTATTGGAAAAACTCAAGCTCTGCTGAAGGATTGGTTTTAAGAGGCCAATAATTTTTGACATCACAAGTGGTTAAAATTTTCAGGGGGAAAAAAAAAAAAACCCTTAAAAGGTCACACTTAAGAAACTCCTTATTAAAAGGAAGATACAGTTTTATGATACAAAATCTCAATTAACTTTCAACTGTTAAAAAACCTATGCATAAGGTGTTATGTATAATGTTAAGGTATGTAGAAAGATGTTAAAAAATAATACATCCGAGGTTTTTAGTGGCAGGCATTTAACAAAGTTTATGACATTAAGGTTTTATGCCTATGGTAAAAGCCGTCAAAACCCTGGCGTTGTTTTGCCCGGTCCGTTTAGCAAGTGAAATCACGAAAAGACAAACAACTTTTCTGAGAAGCTTTAAAAGGTAGATGATAAGCGATGCAAAAATAAAAGATGCAGATACACATCCGCTTGATAGTCAGTCCCAAGAAACGACTACAACTAACAGTAAGCTAGAAAAATCATCTAAATTTAGTGAAAGGAAGTCCCTAAAATTTCCATGACGCATCATCAGCAGGATGTTTTCTGCAGCAGCGATTGGGGACATCTTTCTCTCTACAAGAGAGAGTCCTATTTTTAAAGTTCACACACCCACCCAAGATTTGCAGCTTCGTACACACCCACAGAACTCTGAGAAAGCAACACCAATTAAAGACGGAGGAAATAAGCACTTATTTTCACGACGCTTAGAATTTGTCAGGGTTCTCGTGACTTGTTTGCTAAAGTACCGCAGAGATTCTGTTTTCACCTCCACTGGTATTTCAAAATTTGAGAAAAATGAGTACAAAAATAAATAAATAAATAAAACGCCTAGAGTAAACTATGAAGTTCAGGGGTTATTTAGTGTTAGCCCAACTCAAAAATCCTGAAAATTTCTTGAGTAAAATCATTAATGACCCACTTAAAATGTCTTGAAAAATTTAAATCATTGATATTTTCAAAACATGAAATTCTAAATAAATCATATGCAGCATAATTTTATTTTTATATTTTTATTTTATTTTATATCCCTTCGTTGAACAGCCGACCCAACTTTGGGTTTACAACTACTTATGTTCAACTCCATAGCCTTGTCATTTTGAACCAATCCAGAAGACAAAGAAACTCATGGATCAGTACCCCCAGAGGTGCTGATAAAAATAAAAATGCTGATCAAAATAAAAGTTAACATTGTCCTTAGAATCTAAAAATGTAACATTGAAAATAACAGTTTATGTTACCGGTTAAATCTGTTAACAATAAAAGAATAATACCTATCAGAAACGCTACATTAAAATGCAGAGCTGTACTCAAAATTTAAAACAAAAACGATTATCTGAATATCATTTTAAAAAATTCAGCTGTACAAAACTCGCTAGAATCAATATTAAGTAATCTAGTTTCGATTCATCAAGTTTCGTTTTCCCATTTGCCTTTCAGACTTGGCTAGTTCTATAACTTCACAAATACGTGTAAAAACTATCTTTAATCATGCATAGTAAAAATAAAATTTTAGATTATTTTTATTAACTCAATTCAAATTCCGAAGAAAAAAAATTATTTTATTTTAGAACCGTCGATCCATTTTTTTGGGTATACGACTACCAATGTTCAACTTAGTATTCGTGTAATTTTGAATCCAATCCAAAAGACAAGGGAACTTCTGGATTAAGTATTGAGAGAAATGTTGCCTTCGTGGAGGATTTTTGATGGAACTAAGTCGCATTTGCGTTGCACGGAGAGGAAAACCACCCAAACCTCCCACGGTAAGTCTGACGGCAAGGGGAATCTAACCCATGATCCGTCTAATACTGAGAATATTTTACGTCAGCACTGTGGTAAGTGCGAGCCGGGTGCGAAATTCGTATTGAACAGCCTTAGCTAGGATTCGAACCCTGTTCAGATCATTGGGAGGCGAAAGCTTTATCACTTGAGCCACCAGGGCAAAAAAATTGTCGAAAAATACTTTGCCAAGTATTCGACAAAATGACCGAATATTTGTTAAACCCCTACTGAATATATAGGTTTTAATGATATCAAATAGAATCTTAGAAAAGTAAGTTCCCACCCCTTAAGTTTCGTTTGCTTCTCTTTAAAACCTAAGTTTTTTTTAAAAATTAAATTAAAATTTTTTGCTTTTGCATTCAATTAAATATTACATAAGCATAACAAGATCATTTTTGGACTTTTTCCCTCCTATCAGCAAAACTAAGCAATTTACAAAACCACTTCCCATGCTTACGTGGGAGTCATAACCCCCCCTCCCCGGTTTTTGCTATAACTTTTATTAAAGCTATCTAATTTCAAACATTTTAAGATTAACTTTAACTGTGACATGGCATAAAGCAAAATTTACATTTATTTCATTTTATAAAAGTTTGCAACTCGTTCGAAAAATTTTATAAACCTTACTTTTCCCTAGTTAAACTTCGATTTCAAATTTGTCCAAGTGTCTTTCACCCAATTTTTTTTGTTACATTTTCGTGCATTAAGAATCAGAAAATAGCTTAGGGTGTTGCGTGAGTAAGCATTATTGATTATACACCCTTCACCTCCTTATCAGCAAAAATAAACAAATCACAACCTCCCCCCCCCCTCTGTTTTGGTGCTTGCGTAATATATGAACTGTGTGCAGAGGGATTAGCAATAATAAACATTAAACAAATTTATCAAATATTCCTTTTTTTCTTAATTCTTAATTTAATTCTTTTTTAGTAATAGGTAAAGAATTGTATGCATTATATGAGTCTGCCATGAAGTTTAAAAAAAAAAAAAATTTTTTTTTAAATTGTTTTCATAAGTCAATAAATTACGACAGAATTATTTCCCTACTCTGTATTCCTGTTATAATTTGCATACAATGACATTTTGAAAAACATATGACTTAACGAAGAAGTTTCTATTTTCCACGACAAAAACGCAACAATAAATTTAAAAAACATTAATTGAAATTTTAAGTATAACCAAACTGTTATACTCTGCGTCTTCATATTTATAGATTTTAAATTTAAAAAACAGTAAAGAAAGAGTTGACGAAAAAAATATCTGAAAAAAATACAAAAGCAAACAATTTTTTGTTCTTTTTTTCTGCAGAATTATATTCTAAAGATACTTTTCTGTTCATCCGGAAGGAAAGAAATATTCCCGATTTTTCTGTTCTCATTTCGGAACATAAAAAGAATTAGCCAATGACTGGCTTGCTTTAGCTAGAATTTTAAATTGATAAAATAAAAATAAAATATTAACAAAAATTCTGAAATCACAGAAGTTAATTGGCTCTAGAGATAATGTGTTTTTTTTTTTTTTTTTTTTTTTGAAAGAGCACTATAATTTTTAAGGAACATGATAAAAACATCTTACACTTTAATAAAATATGACTGAGTGAGGATTTTGTTAGGAATTCAGATATTCGGAACACCATGAAATTAGAGGGGGGGGGGGGTAAGTTCCATTTTAAAAATTAGATTTTTCGGAGACCCAAATCCATGACTTTCCATGATTTTTTTAAAAAATAAAGTTAAAATCATGACAATTTTTGTTCACTACCGAAATTCATGACTTTCCAGGAGCACAGATACCCTATATTCAGCTTTTCACAGATTTTTTTAAAAATTTTTTAAAAATATGAATTTAAAAAACGCTAGTTCTAAAAATAGGGAGTCTTTCTTAATCACGAGTGAAAAAGGTAACATTCATTTTATAACCCAGACTTCTTTAAAATTCTTTCCCGGTTTGCAGTCGAAACTTTTTTTTTTGGCACCAGTCCGGATGACAAATGCAAGCTAAATCGAGACATTCACAAGGAACAACCTGCTTGCTACTTAGCCAACAGTTGGCTGCTCTGGCGTTATCATTCATAGTTGATGCTAAATATTCCTTAAGTGCCAGAAAAAGTTTCTAAGCGGATACGTAAATAGTTACTGCAATTTGATTTACTCAAAGCAAAATTATCAAAGATGAGGCCATCTACAACACAGTGCGCAGCCAAATCTTTCAACGAAATATAAGCACCTTTTAAGCACTATACACATTAACAAAAGGCAAAATAATTTTTTTAAAACTAGTTGACTTAACATGATCATGATAAAATAACCAGTTTCTGACAAAGAACTCTTTTCTTGATTATATTAGCCATTATAAAAATATGAAGAGGTTTTTCGTTTAGATATCAGAGGGTGGAAAATAAAAGAATATCTTGCAAAATGCAGTACATGAGAGTGCAATAATCTCACCGAACCTAGCTCAGTAAACGCACATGCGGTGACTCCCAAGTATTTCATCAAACTTGTATAATGATGGGGGCTTTCATACGCTATGGACCGCCGGTACACCGAAATGCATTGTGGTTGAATGAATTGTGTTAATGTTGAATAGAACAATCAGCGCCGTTCCTGGCGGGTATGCAGCGAATGCCCCGCACGCAGGCGCCCAATTTAAGGGGCGCCAAATTCAACTATTCGAAAAAAATCAAATTATAGCAAATTATTAAAATTCAAATTATTAAAAATCAAATTATAGCAAAGCTGTAAACTTTGATTACAGGAAGAAACAGTAAACTAATATAATAACCTTGTTATTTGATAATTAGGTACTTAGGTATTAGACAGATCTTGCACATTTTCAAGTTAACGGATTTGTTTGCGTTGAGCGGCGTTTGAGAGTTTTAACTCAATTCACTCAGTTGAGTGAATTGAGTTATATTAGATTTTTTGTTAATTTCCGAATGGACGTGTTTTATTTATGACCTATATTGTACGTTAATAGTCTACGTTAATAGTACGTTATAGTCTAAAAAAAAAAAAATTTTTTTTTTAAAATTGTTTTCATAAGTCAATAAATTACGGCAGATTTATTTCCCTACTCTGTATTCCTGCCATAATTTGCATGCAATGACATTTTGAAAAATCATTTGCAGAATTTAAAATTTCATGCCTTACATAAGCTTATTTTGTTCTATACTTTTGATTATTTATGAAGCCGAAAGAGAATTAACCATGAAAGGTTTTTCCCCACGTGATCTCTTTATTTACTCTACAGTAAGGCTCCTATACTATGTCTAATTCAGGGGCTCTACTCTACAGCAGTAACTAAGCAGCACTATAAACAGTGAAAAATTCTGACGAAAATTAATTCCCCCCCCCCCAATGACAACTGAATATAAAAGCAGAGCTTCTCTGTAATTCAGCCATCGGAAGAAAAACAACAAATATATATGTAAAAAAATTAGAGTCAATTCCTAAATTAAAGCAATATTTGAAAAAACTGCATTGACATCAAGTGACATCCACTACAAGTTTAAAAAAAATGTATTTGAGCTTTAATGTATGAATAAAAAGTTTTTTATTAAAGGTTGAAAATTTGAACTATATATATATATATATATATATATATATATATATATATATATATATATATATATATATATATATATATATATATATATATATATATATATATATATATATACAGGCTTCGAGGTATCAGACAACTATAAAAGTATAAATTTTGTGACGTGGATCACTTTTTTTTTGTTCAAACAGAGCTATAAGTTAGAAATGATCACTGGTGTTATTTTTAAAATATGTGAAAAACTGAATGGCTTATGGTAAAATTGAAAACAATGACTAATATTTAACCCATCAGAAAATTCCATTTCGTTTCTCACTCCTCCCTCTATTTAATGAATGAATTAATATGTGAAAAAACTGTATTAACATCAAGTGTCATCCTCTACAAATTCAAAAATAAGCATTTGAACTTAAGTGAATGAATAAAAAGTATTTTATTAACGATTGAAAATTGGAACAAGAAAGAGGGACAGCGTGAACTAATAGTAGGAATTGAAAAAAGCATATTTAAACACCATACATCAATTTTTTCGTCCAGCACAATTATTTTCCGCGCTTTCAATTGTAAAGAAGTACACGAAATTTCTACTAGAAGTTTAAAAGGGAAAATAAACCCAGTTGACAGTGTCTCTAATTGTCTTCATAAATTAAATACGACTAGCAAGTTACACAACTAAGTTTTCATTATCATGAACAACACTGTTTTTTATTGTTATGATCAGCAGGAAGCATAGAATAATAATTTTTTCAACCAATTCTTAACAGAAAACGATTTTTAATAGAAAGATGCTTAATAAACAGCTAATTTCTTCTTATATCTTCAATTTAAATGTGCTTCATGTAACTGTTATATTAACGATATCTTAAAATGCTGACATCGTTGTTTATTTAATGATTACTGGAAATTACTCGACATTATAGTATTGTAAATTACTTCTAACTGAAACTTTGAACAAGAGTGAGAGCGTGAATTAATAGGAATTGAAAAAAGGCGTAAAAAAAAGAAAAAAAGACACTTTTACAAAAACTTGAAAGAAATACTTTGTTTAAGTAGGATATTAGAAAGAAAAAATGGATTTATGGGAATTAAATGAAAAAGAGTTATATTTAGAGGAAGGAGGGGGGGGGGATCGATAAAGTGGCATACCTTTCTCTTTCTAATAGTGTAATGAGGTAGCTTTTTAAAGTGTGCCAATCACCTCTAGATAGAGACTTTCTTTTCGTGCCCTCATAACTCCGTGGCCGATCGATTCAGCGGCCAACAAGTGGAACGAGAGAGTGGAAGAAAGGGCCAACGAACCGGCGACACACTTTCTCGGGACAGCGGTGCTTTCGCTAAAGGGTTACCCCACAACAACGGAAAGGAAATCGCTATGTGAATTAATTGCCCGAAGAAAAAAAAAAAAAAGCGGAAAAAAGAGCTAATTGTTTGATAAAATTAGCCGTTATTTTAAAACTTTTAAGCTTTTTTTGTGTGTGTGTGTGGTTATTTTGAAATTAAAGGAAATGTATACGTTGCTGTCGTGGATCGAACATTTTTTTTTCTTCTTCTGAAGCGTATACAAATTATTTAACAAATCTTAAGATATTCGCGGAAATGAAGTCACTTAACGGGGAATTATACTCAGAACTAGATTCATAAAAATAGAAGTAAAGGAAGTACAAAATTTTTTTTATTGTAAAAACACATTTTTTAATTTATTTTTTTTTAAAACATTTTCATAATTTTAACCGTTTCCCTTGCCATTATTTTTTGGAAAAAAAAGTGCAAAAAAAATTTTAAATTTTTTTTTAAATTTTTGAATAAATACAAGGAACTGAAACAAAACGTAAACGTTTTAAGTTGAAATTTCAATTTTTTTCCCTTCTTTTTTGTGTGTAAAAAACATTTAATTTACCATCAGTCTTCTATCCCCAGTTATCTTTGTATAATGATTTTTAAAACAAGGGAGAATACAAAGTGATACTTTCCAACACTTGTTACTTGTATAGAAAATTTAACAACAGAATGATTTTAGAATAACAAACATCTATTACTCATTCACTGATCTTAAATTAATTAATTTTATCTGACTGTTGTTTAAATTCTCTGATTTAAGATTGATAAAATTTCCCGATTTATAACAGATTAATAAAATTCTTTAACTTTTCCACATTGTTTCCTAATTCCCATGTTCTTTGGCCACCCTGATTAGGTCATCTTATTTTACACTAAGTAATTCGAAGTAGTGTAAAAAAAAAATTTATTCAATTTTTCTATATGTAATTCAATAAATACAATCTTTATATTAAAAAATCGTGAAGGTCCCGTCCCGCAAAAGCAATATGCCACAACAAACTTTTACATGTTTCACGGTAACGAAAAATAACAGGTCAATAGAAATAGGACTGTCATAAGTTACAAAATCATTCCATCAAACGCTGGCTAGTTTTACAATTTACTCATAATTTTCCAACACTCAAACAAATTTTTTTTATTTTTAAAGGATATATTTTAGGTGACCCATTGTCCAATATATTGTACAATTACAATTTGGTACAATTTTATCAGTAAAAATATCAGTTTTTTTTCCTCCAATTTATACGCTTTTACAATAAAATGGTCTATGTAAAAATATAATTTAATTTACCCATATAGATCAGGAAGGTATGTTTCCAAATAGCTTCACTTTAAAAAAAATCTTTTTGTCACCATACTATTCATAAGCAAATATTAACATCATTGATGTTTTAATTCATGTAACTAAATAGTTTTAAAAAATTACATTGTTGTAGTTCATTTACGTCGCACTAGATTTGCACAATGGGCTATTGGCGACGGTCAGGGAAAATCCCTGAGGACGATCCGAAGACATGCCATCGCAATTTTAGACCTCTGTAGAGAGGATGGATCCCCTGCTTTGGTAGCTCGACGACCTGCGCGAAGTCTAGCACTTTACGGTAGAACAGTTTACCGCGCACCCTCGGTCCCTAACGCAGGCTGATCAAAGCGGTCACCCAGCCGCTTACAGACCGAAGAGTCTTGACTTCCTACCGAGAACCGTGTCTCTACTCTGATCTGAGTTAATTGCAATGAAAAATTGTAAGAAAAAGAAATTCATTTTAAGTAACCTTTTGCAGAGTTTTATGGCTTATTACTTATCTAAAAGGTTTTTGTTCCCTTTCTAAAATAAAATGAAGAAAAACACTTTTAAAAAAATCTTACATTATGCAAAAATTCTAAATAATTTTTTAAATGTAATAATTAAAAAAACAAAAAGTTAATTCAATTAAATTTTTTAATTTATTCAGTTAAGTTAATTCAGTTAAAAGTCTATTCATTTTATGAGTTTGAGGAATAGGGGATTTAATTTTCGACAATGTCAACCTTCATATCTCAAAAGGTACCTCTTGACAGAATCTAGTTAACATGTCTTATATACTAGAGAATTGGCATTTAATATTTATAGTGGTAAGTTACACCACAAGTTCTAAGCAAAAATCTAGTGACTCACCTGGATCGTTAGCTTCCTGTTCCTGTAGTTGGAGTTCCATACATTCAGCGATATTCTGTTCTAATACGAGGGCGAGGAAGCGAGCGTGAATTGGACCAATTTTTTGGATGAGAGAATAGAGGGCCACAGTCTGCTCACAACTGTTCCACTGATCGAACCAGCCAGTGATCACGGTCAGCTGGTCCCTGAAATGGTGGCTAGATTTCATGGTGCCAACTGAAACAATAAAAGAAATACACTCTTACTAGACGTCTTAAGAAGTAGCCAAATCTTTCAACAAAAAATAAGCACCTTTAAAGTACTTTTTAAGCACTATATACATTAACAAAATGCAAAATAATTCTCAAAGACTTTACATAATCATGATAAAATAAGTAGTTTCTGACAAAGAACTCGTCTTGATTATATTAGCCACTATAAAATAATCAAGAGATTTTTCGGTTCGATATCAGAGGGTGGAAAATGAAGTCTGAAAAATGCAGCAGAGTTGCACATGAGAGTGCAATAATCTCACAGAACCCAGCTTAGCATGTACGCACATACGGACTGGCATGTATTTCATCAAACATGTAAAATGATTGGCGCTTTCATACGACGCTATAGACCGACGTTACGCCGAAGTAGATGGTTGAATGAATTGTAAAAACGTTGAATAGAACAATGCGAAAAGCACGCTTTTGCATAAGACGCGACAAAAATCGACATGGTAAAGAAAGAAAAAATCTAATTTTCGAAATGGGAAAAATTGAGCACTCTTTAAAAACACACAAATAAAATAAAAACACCTTTAAGTACTTTTTAAAAACGTTACTCAGCAAGTACATAGTATTAAATTCTGTCATCTAAAAATTGGAAGCATTCCCTCAGCAACCAGTCAAGGGAGCTTCACATTGGGCCGCCTTTACTTCCCAGACAAGCTGGCACCCAGTAGGGATGAGATGGGCTCGTTTAGTAAAAAAAGGTTTCAGGCTCGGACACACGATAAAGTTTTCACAAACTTTTTGTTCAGTATATAGGTATAAAAAATGTCAAATTTAGAAGGTATAAAAAGTAAGGATCTGCTATTAGGCGCTTTTGTTTTGAGAGGCTTAAGATTGACTGTCATTTTGAAATTTTCGTCGGTACTAGAATGATACCAAATGTGGGTCGACGTGAGCGACATGCAGATATAGTAAGTGTAACCAGTTTACGGCGTTCTAATGATGCAATGAGAGAATATATTTAGTCAGGTAGTAAAAAGTAATCATCAATATATCGTGAATGATGTGAATTGAGCACCGTTCAGGGGTTTTCGATCTTTAGTGAGACCCCTTTCCGGTTGCCACTCAAATCTAGTGGGGGGAAAAAATCCCCTGCATATATTATGCACAATATATTAAGAGGAAACAAAATTACTGTGCTCTTGTGTGAGCTACATAGGGCTAACAGGGGTCTGTCCAGACATTTTGCGAAGGATCCGTTTTTGTAAAATTGTGAAAAAATGACTCGTAATTTGTGAATATAAAATAAACGTTATGTCACATTCTTTCAACCTTTTGCGAATTTGTGCTGTCACAATTCGCAAAAGGTTGAAAGAAAGCTGGTTTTTGTTATTGCAAAAATCTTTTTCAAGGAGTTTTTAAATTGTAAAAAGATACAAGATTATGCTCAACGCTGTAAAATTTAATTTTTAAAAAAATTAAATTTTAAAAGATAAACAATATTGCTGCTGCTCAATTAGAGAAGCAACATACAAATATTTAGTATTCAGCCCACCTGTACTGCTGAACGCAGAAAATTCATTTCGGAAGAATAAAGGAAGAAGCGTCTGCGGAAGACAAAACTTAATTCGTTTACATGTCTTCCCCCCCCCCTCCTGGGAAGGGTTTATTCGATTCATAAAACAATAATGAAGATAAACAAATTTGTGAAGGGTCCGTTAACGTACCCAAATTTCTTCTAAACAGACCCCTGGCTAACTATACTAGTTTTAATTGCTCTAAAAACTTAGAGAAAAAAAGAAACAGCCGAACATACTTAAATAATGCTGTAATTAATGAAATAGTTTAGTATAGCTGAAATATCTTTAACTATCCCATAGATAACACTTTGAGTGGTTAAAATTTTTTAAAAGACGATAAGAAACAAATTTCCTGCATTTTCCAGGGGAAAATGCAGAGAATTCCCTGGTGATTTTTTAATTCACTGTATTTTCCAATATTAGTTTTTCCTATTCTCCATGTGAAGTGGTAACCACGCCCCAGCATATATAAGTTCTTGTTTGTTGAAGTACGATCTAACAGAATTATCCGACGTATATCTCTGGCTCTTGTTAGATCAGAGTAAAATTCTTCGGGCTCGGGATTTCCAAAAGTGAGCCCGAACTCATCTTTTGTACCCATCGATTGTGACTCAAGCCTCCACTGGAGACCAAACCCCTAGAAAGCGGACATCATTTGTGGACAGTCCTTTTACTAAAACACAACTGTTTATTTTTGTTATATGGTTTAGGAATAATAAAGTTTTTTTTTTTAATTAAAAATATTTGTCTAAATAGTAGGGTTCACGCATTAAGCACCGCAGGATATAATACGATTGCAGAAAAAAATGAATAAAGACTAGCAATTTAAAAATTAGTTCTCAAGCACAATTGAAGACCATTAATTGTTTAGTCCATGAAAGCTGATTTTAAAATAAAACGAATGTGAAGTTTTGAGATCTTTCAGAAACAAATATTTGATTCAAATATTTGTTTACATCACCTAAACATTTAAAAACAAAATTTAAAATTTTTTGATGTTGAAAAAAAATTGTTATTCGGGCTGCACAAGAACCATATTTTCTTCAAGATTCTTCTTATACAATCTTTCTAGTATTCCCATAGTCTTCTCTTACTACTCTTCTTTTTTTTTCCCCCTACGTTCTTGTCTATGTGTGCACTTCTTAAAAAATATTGGGATATGCGGATTAATAGAACCTTTTTCTTCCAATTGCTTGAAAGTGCTTCATATATTGATCAAATAACTAAGCTCGTGAAAAAGAACTCTTTTTCTTGAAAACAATTTAAGCACAATTTTAAATATATTCAATATTGAGTGACTTATTCCATTTATTAAATTAAAAATTACTTTACTTAATTTCTGCAAAAGAATTTAATTTCAAAATCATAATTTAACTATTTAAAAAGGTTATCAAGTGTATTTTTCAGATTTAAATTCTAGTCATATTTAATACATATTCAACATAGCATTCACAAGATTAACATTAGGGATCATACTGAATTTATAAAGATATGTAAAGAATTCAGCAAACTATACAAAATTCATATTACAAATGAATGGCCCCTAATAGATCTTTTTTTATTAAATTAAATGTATAAAAAGGAGATTGAGGGGATGAAGCTTTTGATTTTTTATTGCTCCGGGGATTCGCGTGAAAATACGTAATTAGTTATAATTCGAGTTAATACGAGATTCTAATTCGAGTATTTAATATTTCCGGAACATTTTGATTGAAGTAAATTTTTGAAAACTGATGCATAGGCGAAGTGAAATCACGCAGGGAATTAAAAATATCCTCTAATTTCACAAATGTAAAGGAAAAGAAAATGAAATCCGGTCAATATTTCATAGAAAGCGGAAGAAGTTAGATAAATACAATAGACAATTACTAGTTTCATCTGTGTTCATCGTCACTTAATGCCTGAGTCACAGAAAGGTTCAAGTCAAGTTCATGGTTTCTGGTTTTGATCTATAAGTAGAAGAGCGCGAGAAAGCTTGCCAGTGACGATAGCGCTGCACCAACGATGAAATTAAAAAGAGAAATAAAATATTCTTTTGCTACTAGGGAAGAAAAAAAAAATTGGCAATATTTAGGCAGTCCCAGTGATTAACAAAAATTCGAGAGATTTTTCCGTTCCATTTCAGAAGAGAGAATTGAAGCTTGAAATTCAGAATAGCTTTCAAAATGCAACAGAGTTGCACATGAGAGTGCAAGAATTCTTCCCACCTAAAGCAACACAGAATACGCATATGCGGAGACGAGGGTATTTCATTAAACATTTAAAATAATTGGCGCTTTCATACGCTACAGACCGACGGTACACCGAAATAGATTGTGTTGAATGGTGCAATGTGAAAAAATCACACTTTTAGAGTTAATTCGTGGCGAAAATAGACAGGGTGAACAAAAAACCTATTTAAAGGGGAGAAATTTTGCACTTTTTAAAAGCACCCAATGAAAAATGCATAAGGGTTTTTAAAAACTGAAATAAAAAATAAGCACCTTTAAGCAATTTTCAAAAACGCTATTTTTTCTAGTACGGTCTATCTTTACTGTGTAATAACTCTAGGGTATAACCGAATTTAAACTTTGATTTGTCAAAAATCCTCAATGACGATCGTCATTTTTGAAAATCTCGAATTTTGACGTAAATCCTCGGTCTTTTAAGCAAAACTCCTCAACAATACATGTATACCACAAAATAAATTAATTAAAAAATAAATTCTGTACATCAAAATAAATTTTGTGTTTAACATCTGTTTAAAAAAATGACACATTCTCAGAATTAACTTAAATACAAAAAGACAACATTGATTAAACGAAAGGGACCATTTTTTGATTCTTTAAACTGGATTTTTGATAAGTTGTCAAGAATCGAAACTCTTATCCCTCGGCAAAAAAAAAAAAAAAAAAAAAAAAATAATCACTTTGTAATCAATATTTTTTAATTTTAATCTCTAATAGACTTAATATTAAAATTTTCTTAAGGAGCTATTTAAAAGAGATTTTATAAATTAATTCCCCATGCCTATAAAAATTTTAAAAAAACTTTCGTAACAAAAAGTATTAAGTTATGTCAAGAGACTTAAGAAGTTGAGGAATATTTTTTTATATACATTAAAATACATAGTACTAAATTAATGATACATATTGTTAAACTTTTGGGTTTACGACTAATGTTAAACTCCGTAGCCTTGTAACTTTGATCCCAATTCAGCAGATAAGGGAACTCCCGGACTTAGTATTTTGAAAAAAATTGCCTTCGTGGAAGACTTTTAGATGAAACTAACCAGCATTTACGTTACATGGAGAGGAAAAACACGTTAACTCCCACGGTCAACCTGAGGACCTAACCCATGATCCGTCTACCACTGAGGATATTTTACGTTAGCACTATGCCTGGGGCGAGCCGGGTGAGGAAATCGTATCGACCAGACATAGCTGGGATTCGAACCCGGTTCACCTTATTGAAAAGTGAACGCTCTATCCCCAGATCCATTACTAACAATTGCGATATTTTCCTAATGATACATATCGTTATCATTAATGATCACAATATTGTCAGATTTGATACAGTTATGCGTGTTATCGGTGTCCTATTACAGAACCCGGAATTCGTCGTTGCTGCTACGTGTCGGCAAAATTAATTTTCAATCCCCATAACCGATAAATAACCAAAAATTCTTTTTTTAATTTAGTTGAAAATGTTATAAGACAATTATCTCTTTTTCAGAAGAAAAAAAAGTAGAAATTTTCACCTTGACTTAACATACATTTATGAACACTTAACATGTAATAGCAAATTCATCACCTTAACAGTATCTTAAATAGACAATGACTATTAATAAAAACAAAATTATTTAGTAAGATTTCAATAGCAATGGTGTTCTACTCAATGTCATGCGTAACAAGACGATAAAGATTTCTTAGGGAACTATACATGGAATTGACTTTTAACCTTCTTTAAATGCATTCACCGAAAACAAATCAACAGCAGAAGATTTTTTTTAGTAGAACAAAGTTGAATTATTTAAGATCTGGCAGGGTGCCCGAAAACAGAGCTCCCACCTTTGTCTTGACATTATTTACAAGTAGAGACATCATGGGCGATAATCACTTGCTCATGAATCGAAAACAAGCTTTTAAAAGAAATTGATTTTTCTATAAAAAAATAAAGTGTTAAGAACAAATAAGGGAAACAAGAATATTCTCAATGTAATGCGCAATTCATTCAATAAAAAAGATTTCTTCGAGAACTTTTCCTTCAATGTGTCATTTATGTGTGTGTAATAGTGCAGGACAATAATGGGATTTTAATATTCCGTACATACCATTGGGTATTCCCTATCTTTCTTCCTAATATATCGCGATATTTTTTTTCACTTTTTAACATGGGTCAATATTTTTTTCATTGCTCGAATGAAATTTGCTCTTATTAAAAGGAATTCGTAATAAAGTTGATATTAATTATCGCCATTTTATCCCTCACAATATTCATCGTTGTCAAAAATGATTTCTAAATTATAGTTTTATTTCATAACAGACATTGAACAGCCGATCTGCGGTATGTTCTACTTCGTAGAATTTATTTATTTAATATTTTATATCCGTAGTTGAACAGCCGGCCCAATTTTGGGTTTACGACTGTTAATGTTCAACTCCGAAGCCTTGTAATTTTGAACCAATCCAGAAGACAAGGAAACCCTTGTATCAGTACCACCAGAGGTATTGATTTGTTATGGGAACACGGAGGACTCTGCTACTCGAGAGATTTAACGTGCATCAGTTACCATTTACTACACGGCTGGCGGGGATCGAACCCACGAACCCTTGGACATGGGCCCAGTGCCCTACCAACCAGGCTATCCCGGCCTTACTACGTAGCCTTGCAATTTTAAATCCAAGCAGGAAGACAAGGAAATTCCAGGATCAAGCACTAGAAAAATTGAATTCCACAGAGGAGTTTTCGATGCCATCTACGCTTCATTGTGAAGAAAACCACGATGTACACATTATATTCATTGGCGATATATTTGTAAATACCAACACCGAGAGAAGTTTACAATCGCTTTCGAAACAAACTATGAAGCCTTTGTGATCAGAATAACTCCAATGAGAGGAACAAAGTGTTTTTTTATTCAAAAATGGAAATAAACAATGTTTATTCTTAGAACTAATGACTTCCTAGACGAGAAATAATCAATGTTTCTTTTAAAAGATGAAAAGAGGTGATTACACCAACGAAAAGGTACATCTATAAATTAGATTGAATGGTCTCGGAAGAATATTTATTATTGGCATTACTAGTCTCTTCAGATATTACTTTTCTAGCAACAAAAAAAAAAAAAAAAAAAAAAAAAAAAAAAAAAAATTCAAATTCTTATTGTTACTCGTTCATTTTAATGCAACATTTCTATAATATATATATATTTTTTTTAATTCACTTGCTGATAGTCGCAATATTTTTTTATCATAACTTTTGCAATATTTATCATCAAAGATTTCTAAAAATTTTCTGCTCGAAATAGTGTACCATTTTTCTTACATTAAAAAAAAAAAAAACATGCATTATTTCTGTAGTAGAAATAAGGTTATTGTTATTTCGTCTTTGGAGAAAATTAAACTTGAATGATAAATATTAGTTTATAGTGTTGGTGTATGATAATAACAGTTTTGAGGGCATAGATTAATGGTTATTTTTCCTCATAAAAATTCTATTTACTGTTTTCCTCCGAAGCTAAGATTAAAGAACATTATGACACTCACGCCTTTAACAGAAGTTATCACCAAAAATAACTTCTGTTCCATTATAAGTGTGATCAATTTTCTCTAAGGAAGTAAATTCTGTGTATGGACAATTCCAAGTCACTCAACAACGAAGACTAAGAGGGTTCATTAGAGCAGTGATTCTCAACCTTTTTTTTGTGGCGGCACAATTTTAACGATTTCGAAATTTGACGGCACACAATGAAAAAAAATTAGTTTAAAAGTTGTTTACTTACCTATAATACACTGTGTTAAATAGTTTGTGATAATAATTTTGAATGTGAAATAAAATAATATGTACTACAAATGCACGTTTATTAAGGGATTAATTATTTCTTTCGATTAATTTTTTATTAGTTGGGAACAGTTATTTATTTTTTTGCTAGTTATTAATTGTTAGCTTGTTTTCCATAGTTATTAACTGTTAGCTTTTCTACATTGTTATTTTTTTTGTGATTTCTTGTTAACTAGTTTTTTTTGCTAATTATTAATTGTTAGCACATTTTTTTGTTAGTTATTGTTAATTTGCTTTTATAACTATTAATTGCATAGCTTACTTTAATGATTAGCTTTAATTTCCGTTTGAAAGTCATATTTAGCTTTCTTTCTTTCTTTTGTTATTTAATAATTTTAATGGCCATTAAGTTTTCTACTTATTTCGACAATTTTTAAAATTGCCATTGACAATTTAAACGCTTCCTCCTTATTTCAACTTACTTTAAGATTGTCAGAGACAAGACAATCAAAGATTTTCTCGCGGTTAAAGACCGGAAAAATTATAATATATATATATATATATATATATATATATATATATATATACACACACAATATTATGTATGTATATATAATATTATATATAATATACACTTTTCTTTACTTTAAACTTTACTCGAAATAAAAAAAAGTATTATAATTTTTATTGTATCATTTCTAATATTTGGCGGCACATTTTAAGAATTTGGCGTCACACAAAAGTGCCGCGGCACAGTGGTTGAGAATCACTGCATTAGAGCCTCCATGGCGTTGTAAGATGGGTTATTGGCGTAATTTTGGAAATGCTCAATTCAAATAAAACTTATATTAAATTTTCGAAATTCGATTTATAAAAGGATTCTTTCTCGGGAAATTGATGCATGTCAACATTTTCTTGTCCTAAATGATGTTGAGGGAAAAAGAAAATCTCTTTAAATAATGTTCAATGTAAGTATTAAATCTGAGACATATTTTGCGAAAGTTAGCTCGAAAATGGATAGAATTTAGCAAGATAGCTTGAAATGAAACTGGACATTTTCGCATTATGGGATAACTGCAAGTAACGTAGTGTGGGTATCCCGATCCTGATTGGTTGCTGAAACGTGGCTATTGTTTATGTTAGCAACTGTTATTCCCACTATTTTTCTAGTAAACCAATTCCGTTAAGTATCAATTCTCTATATTCTTTCACAAAGATTTCTAATCTTTCACTACATATTTTTTACTTAACACAAAGACAGGCACAAAGCCATCTAGAACATAAACTAATGATGCATCGAAGTTGACAGGTACACAAAACAAAAATATATAACGGTTACAATAATATGCATAAATAATAAAAGTAAAATACTAGGAAGAATATTTCAACAAATTCGATGTGCTGCTATACTGGGCTGTATTTAATCAGCTTCATGTTAGTTAAGATTCTGCCGAATGTGACGAAACTTTACACCATTTTTCTTATAAACGATTAGCTGGAGCTGACGTTATAGGTCATGTGTGGATATTGTGATCTTAAAGTGCAAGAGGTTATTTTGTAATGCCATGCTTTCAATTTTTTGCCCATCTTGCATTAACCACAATTTTCCATGCAGGTAATATGTTTGTTAGAAATACAGAAAACCCGTCAAACATCAATCTGGGAATAATACTATGGAACAGTTTTTAAAAGTCACTCAGGAAAAAAGGGTGCCTCAGTACTATATTGCCATGAGCTTTTCAATTGAAAACCAGGGTTGGCAGGTTTTTGACATGTGACAGTTTTTGACAGTTTAAACCATGGTTTAAACCGTCACGTCAAAAACCTCACTGTCAAAAATGTCGAAAATGTCAAAAACCTATATTCATATGTGAAATTTAATTAATACGTAAAATTTATGTATTTTTTATAAAGGATAGTGTTTCTAAATATGTTCTAGAAAAAATAAATTTAAAATTTTGAAGAAACACTTATATTTTGAATAGTAACCAAAATCTTGTACTTAAAACTCACATCTTTTGTAATATTATGTATTCATTTTCATGTGTTATTGAAAATCTGCAGTGATATTATTAAGAAATTTATTTATAACCAAATTTAGCGTATAGTATAGATTATACTAAAAATTAGACATTTTTAAAGATAAACATTAGCAGTTTTGTACATTAGACATCTTCTTTTAAAGAAAAATCTTTTTAATATTCTTTTAAATCTTCTTAATAATCTTTTTAACATAAGACAATACAAATTTAAGTGCTTTCTGTTAAATACACAGAGTAGTTAGTGTCAATTTACAGTATATTCAGCCTATTCATTTACTATGCTGAAAATTTAGTTTATCCAAATACTTGTGAATTTCATTTTGCTGAATACGATATAGTTTTGTTGAATATCTAAATATTCAGCTGTTGAATAATTACTTCTTGCTTTCAAGATATGCATTATTTGTATTCTTAATACAAGTGGAGAAAAAAAAATTAAGAGATAAAAATTGTTTTAAAATGATAAGTGTAATAATTATAAATAAATATAATAAACAATATGAATTATATTTATCATTATTCATAAATATAACTACTTTTAAATTCAAATTAACATACTGGATAATAAAGATATTCGGTATAACATTAAAAAAAAAAAAATTTTATACACTTGTATCAAGTTTGAATTTATACAACATAACTTGTAAGTTCCTTATAAATATTAGTTATATGTTCCTTATATGTCAAAAATGCATAGTAATAAACTTTTAATTTTCTTAAGTATCAAAAAAAAAAAAAAAAAAAAAAAAAAAAAAAAAAAAAAAAAACAATTTTTTTAAATATGAATATTTAAACAACTTTTGTGCAAAATTTTTCTGCACATGCATTTGAATATGAATTTCTGAGATTTTAAATCTGTTATTTTACCTTAATTTTAATTAAAAAATATTTTAAAACCTGCTGATTACCTATAGTGTAATTAAATTTCAATCTAATGCATGGCAACTGTTGGTAGTTTTGAAGTTTATATATTTTCTTGGCAAACTTCAGTTTTTGACATTTTTGACGGGTTTTTGACGGTTTAAACCAGTATTATACCCTTGTCATGTCAAAAACAACTTTTTGACGTCAAAAACCCAACCCTGTTGAAAACTGATAAATTTTTGGAGAAAAATAATAATTGGCCAAGTCCAGAATTCAATGTTAAGTTTCACATTTTTTTATGTAATAGAGTATGTTTCAAAAGCTAAATAATTTTGTAATTCCTGACCATCCAACTCTCAGATATATTCCTTGAAAATTTCTTATCCAATTTGATAGGAACAAACATTCGGTATTTATTTAAATATAAAAAGGTAACTTCTACCAAAAAAAAAAAAAAAAAAAAATTGATTCAAACTAGTACAGTAAAAAATATAGAACTAGAAAATTTTAGACCCTTGAATACAATAAATTCAATTCTTAAATTACACAATAAATCAAACCTATAATTTCTTATTTTAAAGCGGCATTCATTGTTTAGATTTATAAGAGAGCGATTTTTAACTCCTCAGATCAATAAATCTTCTGCTAGCAAAAAATTTAAATTCATAGTGAATATCTGACTTAATTCGGACGACACCGAATATTCCTGAGAACACATATTCGATATTATTTCTTCGACTAGAAAAAGCAGATAAATAAACAACGCTTTGAGCGGCGTAAAATAATTCCTTTGGGCAAAAACACAGTAAACTAGATCTCGAAATTTTTAGATCTTTGAATACTATATTGAAAGTCCATTTTTATAAAACAAAAACAATATAGATAAAACCTATAATTTCTTATTTCGAAGTGGCATTCATTGTTCAGGAATCTCTTGCCACTACATGTCACCCCAACACTTATATTATTGATGGAGGCCTGTTTATCTTCAAAGACTATTCGAAGAGATTGTTATGAAAGAAAGAAAAAAAAAAACTATTGTTTTCCGAAACGTAAATTTCGTCACACACAAACAACTCACCTCGGCCGGCAGTTAGGTAGGTGTTGAGACCAAGGCCATGCAACAGCTGCATGGCTGCGAGCATCCAGCAGACGTAATCCGAAACACAATTTGACACTCAATCACAACTCCATTCCACTCCCGCGTATTAAAACAAAGAAATTAGTTTTTTTTACAAGTGAAAAAATGGCATCCGAAGAGGCACATAAGCACGTGCTTCTGTTTTTCCGAAGCAGAGAGGAATCGTTTGCAGAAATGTTGTGGGAAAAGAAGCGGAGGGGACCATGTGATTCAGGAGGTGGAGTTAACGGTCGGTCCCACCAATTAGAAGGAAATGAATTTGGGGGAAGAAAGTTTCGTTCTCGTTTTCATAGCTTTGTGTAGGTTTCTGTTTTCAGTAGCTGGAAGTATGAGGACACGAGAACGTCACCGTCTACCTTTTTGGTATTCTAACTTTCTTAGGACTAATCCAAGGTCGAAGTAAGTCGTCGGCGGCGATGAAAACAATTGAAAGCGAACCATTCGTTTAATGAGGCGGAGAGTTTTCCTTATGGAAGAAATTATTTGCATTGATACTGAGCAGCATGTGATATTTCCTTCTCAACAATTCCCAAGATTGAAGGCAGGGTAAACAAACCAATTCAGCGAGATAATACATATGATTACCTTAGGCGAGTGTTACGATCAAATTAGTCAAAACAACAGCATCAAAATTTCTACAATAGGTGGAAAGTAGTCTAGAACATCTTACGATAATAAAATTTCTAAAAATTGTTCTTAAGGCGAATACAGATGACAAACTCATTTTATTATATCTAACTATATATATAAATATATATCTAACTATATATATAAATATCAGCGACAAAACTGTCTATCACTAATATCTTTCTGCAAGATACTTTTAACAATAACATTTTTGTAACTAATTTAATTAACTACTAATTAACTATTAATAATCACTACTTTAATAAATAATTAGCTAAAGTGCTGTGTTTACAAAAAACAAGTAATTTTTTTAATTGAACATGTAATATTTTTTTATTCTAATATTATGGGTGATATTCTCGAATTTTGTTAAGAGGGGAGGGGGGTTACGCACAAATTATTTGCTTCTTCGCATTTTGTAAATAATCATCACAATAAAATAATAATTAAAAATCATGAAATCCGAGCTATCGAAAAATAAAAGATCCGCGATAAAATCACGCGAATTGGACTCCTCAAAAAGGGGATACTCAAATGTATAACAAATACAGTGGAGCATCGTTTATACGACGCCGAAGGGACCATCGAAAAACGTCGTATAAACGATAACGTCGTATAATCGATTTTTACTTCTAAAACTGAAACTAACTCTGTTTTCAGTTAATTTTAATGTTTAACGTGTTGATTTACATAAGTTTCTAAATTAGACAAAGCAAAACAAACAAATAACCAAAGGAGAAAAATTGCAGTGAGCCATTTGAATGTATGTTACCTTTAATTATATTTTCTTGCTATTATTCTCTACAATGTTTTGAATAGCGAGTTGAAGTTACTGCTTTCTATGATGCAATTTTAAATTTCTAATCACGGCCAAATCTAATGGCTGAAGCGCACTTGTGCAATTTTCAGGAAAAAAGAGAGCTTTTACAATTTCCAAAATAATTAGTATCGATGGGTGAGCTGGACATTGGTCGATGAATAGCAACATTTTTCGTTTTTTCCTCTTCATAACATTGTCTAGTTTTTTCAGCCATCTAGTAAAAATTACGGTCGTCATCCAAGCATTCTTGCTGACACCCTTTTCTGTATCATTCATGTTGGCAAATTCCACCCTTTTTTAAAATACACAAGAAAAAATAAAAAATTAAATAAAGAACAAAATATAAAAATCGACGTATAACCGATTCTGTGCGTCGTATAAACGATATATTTTTACATTAAAATGAATAGGAATGATTTGGGACCACACTAAAACGTCGTATAAATGTAAACGTCGTATAAGTGATCGTCGTATAAACGATGCTCCACTGTAATTGTAATATCGCATAAAAAATATCGGATTTAAAAACTATTTAAAAAAAAATACTCAAATGCACGATTCGAATTTTCCATATTGTTTGAAATCCATGGAGAAATTTAAAAAACACGTGGAAATCAATAGCAATAACTGTCGAAAATACAATCAAACATTACATAGATTTACGATACTATCGGCGTAAATTAAGTACATCAAAAAGTGATTATCTAAATTCATGCTTCAAATATTACGTGTAAATTTCTGTAGAAAAGAAAACTAAGATTTTTTACTTTTCAAAAGAAAAATCTTTCTGTAAGAATTCTGTAACGTTAAAAAAATTAATGTGTCCCTTAGTTTTCTTGAAAAAAAAGTAGTTTTTGACGACATGCTAAGTGTTAATTTGTTGACATGGCAAAATAGTCAAAATTTCGATTGGAGTTAAACTTTGCTGGATCCATTTGAAATTTATGCACTCTGGTGGTTGAGTAGGAAAGTGATCAAAATTTTTGAGTCACGAAAATTTTTTTATGGTCATTTTCACAGAGCTCTAAATAAAACTCGAACACACAAGTGAGTCAAAATGTTGGTTGACGATCTGTGGTGATAATATGAAGTAAAATTCTGCTCGTAGACCTGATGAGCTTTCAGCACTTCCGTAGTCGAAATTCTGATATTCGTTTCGGCTATAAACTGACGATAATTCTGCTAATAGCGATCAGGAAACGATTGAAACTTGTATCTAATTAAATGAAAAACAAGTTACACTGGGAGTTAATTGCAAGTCCTTTACTATTCATATTGTTTTATTGGGTTAACACAATTATAAATGTGGAAGGCTTAAAAAAGCGACATCAACGAATAATTATTTGGAAATCTATCTGAAAACAAGTGCTTGTTATTAGTTTGAAACGTGGTTCCACAAACCTAAATAATGTAAAATCAATGCTATTTGTGGTAATAAAATTTAGTTATATAATAGTATCTAAGGGACAAATAAATCGAAAAATTGTTTTTTTGTGAAGAAAAAAGTTTCTCCAACCTTGACGATATCAAAACTATATCAGGGCGCGCAACCAAATCTTTCAACAAAAAATAAGCACCTTTTAAGTATTGTTTAAGCACTCAAAAATATTTTTAAGCACTACACACGTTAACAAAACGCAAAATAATTTTCAAAGACTTAACTCTTGACATAACTCTTTCCTTAATTATATTAAGCCATTATAAAATGATCACGAGATTTTTCGACTCGATATCAAAGGATGGAAAATGAAGTCTGAAATAGAGAATATTTTGTCAACTGCAGCAGAGTTGCAATAATCTCGCCGAACACAGCTCAGTAAAAGCACATGCAGACTCGCAAGTATTTCATCATACATGTAAAATTATCGGAGCTTTAATATGTTAGTTATGTACCGACGGTAAGCTGAAATGGATTGTTGTTGAATGAATTGTAAAAATGTTAGATAGAACAATATAAAAAGCACGCTTTTGTATAATACGTGGCGAAAAATCGTCATGGTAAAGAAAAAAAAATCTCATTTTCAAAAAGGGAAAATTACGCACTGAAAGAGCACCTTTAAACACTTTTTAAAAAAGCTACGCACCCTGTTTAAAGAATGACGAGTCCTCTGCCTGGCTTTTAATATACCTATTTAAATTAATTATATGTAGAAATAGACAAAACTTTGAATCTTTTATTTTATTAAAATAATACATTAACTTCCTTGTGACCACTGGAAGAAATACTTTCTGAAACTACGAAAACTCCGTATATGGAGGGTACGTACCTCCTCAAAATCTTTGAAAGCCGGTCTGAAATCTTTGGTCGTAACTTTTAACAAGAACTTATAATACCTCAATTCAAAACCCCAATTAAACACTAAAAGCCGGTATTTTTTAAAAACCATTTAAGAGGAAAAAATTTGGTCTAGATAAAAAAAAAAAAATTACAAGCATTGAAATAAAAAAAAAAAGAGCTTTACATCGTTTGAAATATATTTTTAACGTCATACGTTTTACGATAAAATATACAGCTGCTAAAATATACAGATCGTTACGGTAAGTGTTTGGTGATAAAAATAAAATTTTATGTATTCCATAAATCCCCGCTCAAATCCCGCGACATAAAATGTTTCCTACTCAATGCCCCAAAACAAGTCACCTAAAAAAAAAAAATAGAACTGCCAGCAGTTTTCTAATCAAAGTGTACCGATACAATTTCGTATCCCTGATTGGGTAACAATCGCAGTCAGTTTAATAACTCGCTAATATTCTCCATTTGCAATAAGTTTTACTTCAATTACAATTTTTTAAACTTACTAGTTCCATATGCTTAATCAGGTTGCGTAGCCGAATTATTCAACAAAAAATAAGCACCTTTTAGCACTTTTCTAGCGCTCAAAAATTATTTTTAAGCACCTTAAAAAAATATAATTAGGCAGGATTGGAAAGTTTTTGACAACTGACAGTTTTTTCTTGTTTTAACAGTCGTATAAAAAAAATTCTTTTGGCATTGTTTTTGACAATTGTCAAAAATCAGGAAATTTTTAATAGTGTAGAACGAATGGCGTTTTCATACACTACGGACGCTTATTAATTATGAAAACGTTGAACAGAACAGTGTGAACTGTGTCTTTTTGCATAATTCGAAGCGAAAATCAACACAGAAAAGGAAAAATCTCATTTTGAAAAAGGGAAAATTAAGCACTTTTTAAAAACACTCAATGAAAAAACACCTTTAAAGGCTTTTAAAAATCGAAAATAAGCACCTTTAAGCACTTTTTAAAAACGCTATGCAGCCTGTCAATCTGTCACGAAAAAATGGTGCTAGAAGGTTCAGGAACTCATATTTGCCCCCCCCCCCCTCTCCCTCATGAAATCCATAGGATGAAGACCTTTGAACATTTCATTCAGCTAGTATTTTAGGATAAATTAAAATTACTTCAGGGCACGAAGCCAGACTTTTAAACAAAAAATAAGTACCTTTCAAACACTCAAAAAATATTTTTAATCACCTTTCAAAAAAAAAAAAAAAAAAAAAATCATAATTAGAATCTGTGCAGCAACAAAAAAAATTTTCCTATTGTTTAAAGTTCTTAATTTATAAACATAAAATCAATAAAATTGAAAAATATTTTCAAATGCTTTACATAATAATGATAAAATAACTAATTCCTGATGAAAATTGCAGAGAAAATAGTGAAAATCATGTATTTTTTGTAATTTAGAATGACAATCGACACGGAAAAAAAAAAACTTTTTTTAAAAGATAGAAAATTAAACCCTTTTTACAAACCACGAATTTAAAAAAAAAAAAAAAAAAAAAAAAAAAAAAAAAAAAAAAACTTTTAAGGGCTTTTAAGAAACCTAAATGAAAAATAGGCATCCTTAAGTACTTTTTCAAAACGCTATGCAACCTGTCCTTTGAAATGCGTATAATATAAATTTCTGGTTAACTACTAAATAAAAAGAATTAAATTCGTGAAAAAGCAAAAAGTTTTTGTTTAAATTTGACACCTGCAGCAAATTAAGTTTCTTGTAAATCATTTCAAAAAATTTAGACGTAACGTTTTTTAAAACAGAAAATACCAGATTCAACGTTCCTTGAGTTTAAAAAAAAAATAATAATAATCCGAAGATAAAATACAAATTTGTGATTTAAATCTCCATCAATTTTAAAATAAACATTAATTTGAGACATAATAAGCACCGAAACGGAACATAAGTTATGACAAACTGGTTGATATTAATAAGTTGAATAATAAGAGAATTCTTGCGGCTAAGCCGGAAACGAGATTATCAAAAAAGAAAGACCGGTTTGAAAGGATCTTAAAAAGCAAACAGACGGACTTCGTGTGGTCAGTCCAAACAATGCTCAAGAAAAAGTAGGTCACTATATCATTCTCAAACGGGTACAACTATTTAGATATAAATAATGTAGGTGGCTAGTAAGACAATTATGGGACTCAGACAGTATGTCCTTTTTATTTTAGGAGATGAAAGGGATTACAGAGGACTGAAAAAATTTCTGAATGAAGATTAACAAAAGGACTTATCAACAAACTATTTGTGTGACCAAATGATATTAAGTCCACTTAAATTTTTTAATAAAATTCAGCAAAGATTCCGACTCAAGAGAAATTTTAAAAGACGAAAATAATGCTAACATTCAGCCGATGGATTGTAACTCAGCACACATTTAAGACTGTGAGCAGTGTTGCCAGGACTTCAAGATTAAAAAGTAGCGAATGGGAGCTCCAAAAGTTACCGATTCGAACATTTTGTAGCCCCCCAAAAATTCGATTTTTAATTATCATTTATAAATATATATATAGCAAATAGTATAAAAGGATTTCGTATGATTCTATTAAATTCTGTTAGTAAACATAATTAATGTTGCTTCGTGATTTTTTCAAATAATATTAAGCATACATAGTCAACAAATTTCGTGAATTTTTAACCATAATTTAATATTTTCGCTTTAAACACAAATAATGAGTGCATCACGTTATGCATAAAGCAGATTGCGAAGTTATAAATCATAACGAATCTCTTTAACAGTGATTTATAAAAGCATATAAATGCATTTTATACCAAAATTGACACTAAAACTGTTGTGAACACTAAAACACCGAATAAAATAAATTTATCCTAAAATGTAGCGCGATAAGGTAATATCGTAAAATAAACTCCTTTTTTTTTAAACTCTTAATTTAGAAAACAAAATAAAAAACATATTAATAGACTAAAATAGGAAAAATTAATATCACAGGTAAATACTTTTAAATTTGGGATACAAAAATATTTTGCAAGAAAGCAATACCTTTATGACTCAATTTTATACTGACGGCAAAAAAACCATAGAAATAAATGTGGATTAATTTTTTATCGTAAAAATGAAGTCACAAATTATACTTTAAAAACGGACCCTTCACAACGTAGTTTAACTTAAATTTGAATTTCTTAAAGTAATTTACCTTAAAAACGAAACAGACACAAAATATTTCTGAATAAAGTAATTAATTTTTTTAAATGGACTCTACGAAATTCTTTCGAAAAATGGAGTCTAATTCATAATTTAGAAATAAACTTTTTAAAATACTTAGTTTTTTTTTCTTCACAAAAACAGAATCTTGGCAGAAAATATGCAATTCTAGGTTAACTTTGGATTCAGAAAATCATGAGTAAATTTTGAAAAAATTCACTAAGCAGGAATTATAAACTGGGTGGACCACAGGTTCAAAACACCTAATTTTCAAACTATTATCATCAGACTTTTCGCTATTTCACAAAAACAGGACTTTCTAGAAGAAGACTAATCTAGAAGAACACATGCAATTTCAAGCATAACTATGGGAAACTTAATACGGAAACCAGAATGCTAAAATTCTATTTCAAATACAACTCAAATTTTAATACGCATAATAAATACGCATTTAAATATGTCTCAGAATGAAAAATTAATTTGTATTTAAATCAAACAACTTCATTCATAAGCTAAATTTTTGTTTTTAAGATTTTCACACATTATAATCATTAGTGAAAAAATAAAGCGATAAAAAAATCACTCTATTATGGCACAAATTTGCGATAAAGTTACGCAAAGATAAAGTTGAGCTTACTAACAAAATTATTTCAGCAAAAGAAAAACGCAATAAAAAATAAGCAATACATAAAAACGCATACGGAAATGCGACACAAAGTATAAAAATCGTGATGCGTTGAAATAAAGGAAAGAAAAACAATAAATCAAGACATTTGAAGCATTAAAAATGCTGTTGCAACTTAAAAACGAAATACAACAGAAATAAACGTGAATTTGAAAGAATCGATTATAAATTATAATTGACGCAATACTCACAATAATCATGAATGAAATCCACGTAGTCATCGGCATCCGACAAGCGCGATATTCCAGAATATTTATCTAAATTTGAGGGCATTTTCAGAGATATCTCAGTCATATATTTAAAAACACACAAGCACCAGAATATTTCGAAACGACACAGTGAAATTAAATGGGATTTTCAAACACCTCCCGAAATTCGTGGAGTTGAGATGTTTAAAAACTTAGCTAATCAATTTTTGAAGTTAGCTCGCATAAATATTACGTCACTCAGTAACAATGAGATGATCCGTGCCCTGAACAAAATCACATGCGAGTGCAAAATTGAAGCGACATCCAACTTAAACCCCATAGTCGAGAGGTTATTGTCATTTCTTCATACGTTTGAAGAACAGAGGTAGAGGGTTCGATTTCCGCTATATTGAATTAATCTATGTGATGCCCCAGTATCTGTTTAGTTGGACATGGGCTTATTAGCATTTCTGGTACAGATTTATGAATGATGGATTACATAAAAGACTACGGGACATGAACCTTCTTCGAAAGTCTTTCCAATAGTTATCGATATATGTAAATAATTCTTTTAATTGCAGGTTTAAGTTTAAAAAAATATTAACCAGAAGCATTTAATCAGCACAGGTAATTCAAGTTCTTCGTCCTGGGACAAGGTTCGATTCTGATTCCTTATAGAAAGTTAGCCTGGTCCTCCCGTTAGCGCTGAGAGGCTGATCTCACTGAAATATACTTCTTACTGGGACATTTTATATCCAGCGTCAAACAGCCGCTCCGATTTTGGGCTTTCGACTACGTTCAACTCTGTAGCTTTGTAATTTTTAACTCAATTCATAAGACAAGAAAACTTGTGGATCAAGCATCAGAACAAACTAGCCACCATAGAGAGCTTTATCATGGAATGAAACTGAATTTGCGCTACATGATGAGGAAAGCATCCTATTGCTAGACACAGAAAGGGAGATCTAACCCATAACTTCTCCACTACTGAGGATATTTAACGTTAGCACTGTGCTTGGTGCGAGCCGGGAACAGAATTCGTATCTAGCAGCCATTGCTATGAATCAAATCTTGGTGGTTACCTCATTGGGAGAAGGGTGATCTATCCGTTGAGCCACCACGACTCCTTATTAAGAGATTGCTGTGAATGGCTCAAACATGACGGTTAGGTTTGACATTAAATTTGAGATAATCAACTTGTGAGAGCCATTATTATTATTTAGACCGTCATTGATCACGCAAGATTTTTATGTATTTATTGATAATTATTTACTGCAACAGACAAATGACGAATTTTTGCAATTTGGCTACTGGCCATAGATTTTATATTTTATTTTATAACCGTCGTTGAACAGCTGACCCAACTTCATGGGTTTACGACTACTAACGTTCAACTCCGTAGCCTTGTAATTTTGAACTAATCCAGAAGACAAGGAAACTCCTGGATCAGTACCCCCAGAGGTATTGATTTGTTGTGGGAACATGGAGGACTTTGAGACTCGACAGATTTAACGTGCATCAGTTACCATTTACGGCCGGCGAGGATCGAACCCACGACCTCTTGGATATGGGCCCAGCGCCCTACCGACCAGGCTATCCCGGCCTACTGGCCATAGATTGTGAAATGACAAATTTTCGTCATACGGACGGGTATATCCTAAAAACGTACACATACTTAACTTTCTGTTGAATTGGTGGTAATCGCCGAGATTCGCAATTTTAAGTAACATTCCGTTTGTAAGTTTTGCGCTTGCTCGTAAGCTTCTTTATGACTTTTCAGCGCTAATTAGTTAGCCAGAACATGAAGAAGCAAATCGTTTTATAGCTCAGGCAACATACCACACCATGGAAGATAGTAGACGATGAAAGAAACTGATTTTGAATAGAGGTCATTTACCTCAAGATTAATTAAACAAATTAAATAAGTTTCTTTCAAATACAAAATTATTTTTCGGAAGACGCTTAAAATACGAAACAAACCTGGATTTAAACTTTAAAATATATATAATTTAAGAAAAAACATTAGATTTCAATTGTATTTATAATTTTGTTTTTAACTTTTTTTCTCTCTCGATTAGAAACTATTTTATTTAGGATAACTATAACCAAGGTTGGCAGGTATTAAACATAAACCAGTTTTTGAGAGTTTTAACCACATGGTTTAAGCAAACATTTCAGGTGGTTTCAAATGTGTCGCTCAATTGCGATAGAGGCAATCTAGAAAATCGTTTTCTCTTCTTCTTAGAGAAAGCTGTATTATCTGTCAAAATAGTAATCAAAACTAAGGTTTACGATGTTAAAACACAATATAAAAAGGCAACGATTTTAACCAAAAATCCAAGATGGCAATTTGTAGAGGGCAGCATTGACTGCCACAAGCAACCTAAAGCAAATATATCGCATCTGTTGATATATTTAAAATTACAACTTTTTGGAAGAAAATTTTTCTTTCGAAAAAGAAAACCTTTTAATTATGAAAGGAAAACTAGAATTTCTTCCAGCTTTTAGGTCAAATTTTTATATTTCTCAATTTTTTTATGCCACATTCAAATTTCCACGGTCCTTTTTTTCTTCCTATTTCTTCCCGAGGAGCATGAATATTATGATTTAATGTTCTGAAACAAAAAGAAATCAGTGTTCTGTCCTTTGTGTTAAAAAAGGTTGCGTAGCCAAATTATTCAACAAAAAATAAGCACCATTTAGGCACTTTTCTAGCACTCAAAAAATATTTTTAAGCACTTTAAAAATATAGATATGCAGGGTTGGAAAGTTTTTGACAATTGACTGTTTTATCTGGTTTTAACAATCGTGTCAAAAAAAAAAAAAAAAAAAAAAACTTTTGGCATTGTTTTTGACAATTGCTAAAAATCATGAAATTTTGAATCAATTAAAACGAATGGCGTTTTCACGTGCTACGAATCGACAATGCGCCGAAATAGATTAGAGTTGAATGAATCGTGATATAGCTGAATAGTACAATGTGAACTTTGTCTTTTTGCATAATTCGTAGAGAAAATCAATATGGAAAAGGAAAAATTTCATTTTGGAAAAGGGAACAATTAGCACTTTTTAAAAAGCCCCAATGAAAAAAAGCACTTTAAAGGGATTTCAAAAGTCGAAAATAAGCACCTTTAAAAACGCTAGGCACCCTGCTTAAGAAGGATGGCACACTCAACCTGTCTTTGAAACGATCCTGCTCAGGAGAGCTTCCTTCCCTAGTTAAATAAATGTCTATATCAGTGGTGCCTAAATAATGTTCTAAGGGTTCTGTGGAAGAATTAAAATGGTACCGACAGTATATTTTTTTCACCAGCAATAATTTTAGAAACCTTTAATTATATCTCGCCCCAATCTATTAATAATTTAATATTTCTAGGGTATCTGCTACATTTTAGAATTTCAAATTCATGACTTTCCATGACTAATTCCAAGGATTTTTCATGATTTCACGAAGTTACTATTTTCACCGACAAAAACACAACAGTAAGTTTAAAAAAGCATTGTAATAACATTAAAATGATAGGTATAACCCAGGGATGAGCAAACTACGGCCCGCGGATAGAATTTTAACTTGCTGATCCGTGGCGAAAATAAACAATATACATCCATTTTCTTGTCTACTTTGTTCAAAGTTATTTTTAATCTTTCTTTTTTAACAAACTACTGATGACCTTTTAACTTTCTCTAATTTTTGTTCTACAAAACAAAAATTGATGTAAATAGCTAGTAGCACAGACAGCTTCAATTGGTAAAATGTTGAAAGCTCTTCATAGAATAGCCGTAGATTGGTGCCATCTGAAGCAGTTGCTTTTAAATATGCCAAAAATTGAGTTTTACAAATCATTACCAAAAGCTGGTTTCCCTAATTTAATATTTCATGCCCAGAAAATCGGTACTATGTTTGCTTCATTTTACTTATGTGAACAAGTGTTTTCATCTTATGAACCTTAGAAAAAATCATTTCAGAAGTAGACTAACAGACAAACATTTACCCTCGTTCCTTAAAATAAGTACATCTCACTTAGAACCTCAATATACGGAACTTTCATTAAAATGAAATCACAATTTCATTCATCTCATTAAATATTTATATAAAAAATTATATATCGTTTTTTTTTTTTTTTTTTTTTTAAGAAATTTTTACTGAGCCAACCAAACTTTTCCAATTTTTGGCTCTCGACCAAAAAAGTTTGCCCATCCCTGGTATAACCAAACAGTTATACTCTGCATCTTCATATTTATAGAATTTAAATTTGAAAAACAGAGTAAAGAAAGAGTTGAAGCAATAAAACAGCTGGGGAAAAAAATACAAAATGATTCTTTTCTTCTGCAGAATTATATTCCAAAGATACTTTTCTTGTTCACCGGAAAGGAAAGAAATACTCCTGACTTTTCTGTTCTCATTTCGGAATAATAATAATAAAAAAAAAAAAAATGCCAATGACTGCTTCAGCTAGAATTTTAAATTGATAAAATAAAAAATAATAACAAAAATTCTGAAATCACAGAAGTTTAAAAGATAATTCGCTCTAGAAATGTTTTTTCTTTCATTTTTTGAAAGAACACTATAATTTAAAAAAAAAAACATAATAAAAACATTTTATATTTTAATAAAATATGACTGTGAGTGGGGGTTTTGTTACAAATGCAGATATTCGGAACACCATGAAATTGGGGGTGGGGCTAAACCCCATTTTAAAAATTAAATTTTTCGGCGACCGAAATCCATGACTTTCCAGGTGAGCAGATATCCTGTATTTCAGTTACCATTACGAAATTATTCAAAGTAAGATGCTGATAAAAAAGATAATTCTTCAAAAAAAAAAAAAAAAACATTTTTAAATACTAACTATACATTTAATAATTTATGAAGAGAACATGCATTTATAAAAAATGCATTCAAATCACGCTTTTCAAATCAAAATAAAATGACTAACTTTAAGCGTTTAGTGGATGACACCTGATGTTAATACATTTTTTTTAAAATATTAATTCATTAATTGAATTTAATTAATTAATTTTAGTTTTACATGGGATAAATTTTTTTAATTATTTAATAAAAAGTAACTAAAATAAAAAAAAATTATATTGCTTGTTACCTAGTTCAAATTCAGAAGTAAACTTATACACTCAATAAATGTAAAATCCACTCTGGATCTTAAAAGGAACAGCCTTTTGGAATAATTATTACTCTAGAAATGCAATATTCCAGATATCACAAAGAACGCTTTAACAATTCTGTTCACATGTTATAGTGTGTCAAGCATGCTAAAAATCGTACCAGGGAAGCAAAAACTAAATTATGTTGCATCCTCTGGGATGTGCAATTCTCCATTAAAAAAATAATAAAAACAATAGTCTACTCTAGCAGATTTATGATGACAGAATTAGATCAAACTTTAAAGAAAATTTTTCATTGGTGCTTTTCTTTGATCAGTTCTAATTAAAATCCTTGATTCTAAATGCAATTCTTTGTACTGTTAATCAATTGATGGAATCTTGATGAATACGCATGAATTAATATATGGATAAAGCAAAGCCGGATTATACCTTTCGTAGGCCCTAGGCATAGCCGTTTTTGGGCCCTGCCCCCCTTCCCTTACTCCTCCCCTCTTTTCAAAATATATGCTAAAATTTTCTTGCATATTTTTTTTAACATTTTTATTAATATGGATTTTAATTTACAAATTTCTTTATCGATCTTTATCTACAATACCGACATACTGCCGATATTGCAGTTGATATCGATAATACCATTATGACTAGTTCGATCGATAACTATGTAAACACTTCACGTCAACAATACAACAACAAACCAGCAAAGAAAACAGTGAAATTGATAGTGAGATTAATTACAAGAAATATTTATACTACAAATAGCTTCATAGTTTTCATGATACTACTATGATAACTAAGTGAAGGAAATTAACATTGTCAAAAGCCCAGAAGCAGAAAGTGCCTAAAACTGTGACGTACGTCGCAGAACAAACGAAATCCTGCAGAACAATTTGTATCTTGAATAAAATTCTCTTTAGCTTTTTCCACTTGCTATTTGCTCAGGAATGATTTTGCGTTAGAAGAGGAACATTTGACACCCTCACAAATTTCAGCACATTTATCAATAATCTCCCTCTCTCATATCTTTGCCATTCTGAGGAGGAAATTAATAAATTAGCTTTCAGCCATAACATTTTTATAAAATGGGTGTATCAGTTTTCAGCAGACAGCAGGAGAAATCGATTATCAAGAGAGCTTCTAAAGCAAGCCGTAAAAGAATTAAATTCAGAGATTTCCAATTTCATAAAGTTTATGACTTTCTATATTTCCATTCTCATTTCAGAAACAATTTGTGAATCGTGGGGATCCACGATTAACAACAGAGTTGTTTCTAGAAGACCAAATGCTTTCGATGGAGGTGAAAAAGTTGCTAAAACAACAGACCAGTGAATGTTTGTGTTTGCAAATGGTGCACCATCTGGGCACTTGTCCCTTAGAAAGTTTTTTAAGGCAGTCCTTATTTTAATGTTCGGACATTCATATCATAGGCATTTTATTAATAATTCATCATCATCATCGTCAATAACAAAATTTTGTACTTCAAAAGTGATTGAAAAAATCAAGAATGTTTGCTTTGGTTTAAAAAAATAATGTAGTGTATCTGTGTATGATCCTGTTTTTTAATAAATGAAAATATAGTATTTTAATGTAAAGTTGACTTTTTTTCGCTGTGAAATGCTTGCACAACATTTGTATAAATTAATAAGTCCTGTTGCAGAACATTTGAAAAAATTCTGCTTATGGGGTCAAAAGTAAATCTTTTGAAATTATTTATAAATAAATTTGCAAGGTAGGTTAAATGTTTACTAATAAAAAAAATGATTTAATACTATTTTAATAAAATGTTAGTCAATGCCAATGTTTTTTATATATATTTTTCAGGATCATAAATTATAGTCAACAATTATAGTTTACTCATCCGATTTAGAGGAAAACTTTGAAGATGAATTTTTACTATTTTCAAATTTGTATGAACATAAATCTGCACAAGAAATGTTGAAGGCTCAAATTAAAGATAAAATTGTGAACACTTTTCCTAACGTTCACATTGCATTAAGAATATATTTGTCGATTCTTGGATCAAATGCAGAAGGAGAAAAATCTTTCTCTAGATTAAAATTGATAAAAAATTATTTGCGTTCACCAATGAATTAAGATCGTTTGGCATCGCTCGCACTTATGTCCATTGAATACGACATTTTGCGTAGTTTAGAATTCGACAGCATAATACAAGATTTCGTTGAATCCAAAAAAGTAATATATTAGATCATAAGATTCTGCAAAATAATTTATTACCGAAAAATATTATATTTTTATTTGTATCTTCATAATTTTGTGCAAAATACACTTGTTTTTAAAGCTAAATTATTTTTGTCAAAAATTTTTTTTCTCGTAAGTTTTTCGTAGGCCCTAGGCACGTGCCTAGTGTGCCTATAGGTTAATCCGGCCCTGGGATAAAGAGATAAAGAATTTGCCCGGTCACTATCACAGATCTATTTGTAGTTCAAATTCGCATTACTGCTAAGTAGACAGTACCGTAAAGCTGGAGCTGTGTTTTCCTTGGAGCTCTAAATGTTCTTAAACTCCAAGGCTCTAAAAATTTCATCGTCTTCCTATTGCGTATAGGGCATTCGAGTGGTCTGTCGTCTTGTGGTGGCTTTACCCATTAGCCAAGTTGCTGTAGAAAGTTGTTTTATTATTATTATTATCAATATACTTTAATAATGATTTAAGAACAATTATGAACAAGGATTTATTGAATTCAACTCTTTTCTTAAAAATGAACAATTAACTCTGAATTAAATTTGTATTTACTGCACATTGATGATTATGTTACGTTACTAAACCACATAAATATACAGGGTGAATAGCCAAATCTTTCAACAAAGAATAAAAACCTTTCTTTATACTTTTCAAGCACTCAAAAAATATTTTTAAGCACTACATAGATTAACAAAAGGCAAAATAATTTTAGATAAGACTTTACATTCTGTAATAAGACTGTAATAAATAATTCTGTAATAAGACTGTAATAAATAATTCTGTAATAAGACTGTAATAAATAATTCTGTAATAAGACTTTCCATGATAAAATATCTAATTTCTGACAAAGAACTCGCCTTGATTATATTAGCCACCATAAAAATATCGATAGATTTTTCTGTTCGATTTCAGAGGGTGGAACATGAAGCCTGAAATTGAAAATATCTTGCAAAATGTAGCACATAAGAGTGCAAGAATCTCACCTAACTCAGGTCAGTTCAGTATACACACATGTGAACCCCCAAGTATTTCATCAAACATTTAAAACGACAGTAGCATATGTAAATAAGCATTCTTACTCTACGGACCAACAGTACACTGAAACACACTGTAATTTAATTAATTGTGAAAGCATTGAATAGAACAATGTGAAAATAATGCATGGGCATGGCGGAAATCTCATTTTCAAAACAGAAAAATTCAGCAATTTTTAAAACCATAAAATAAAAAAAGCACCTTTAAGAGCTTTTAAAAAAGGAAAAGTGAAAAAAAGCACCTTTAAGTACTTTTTAACAACGCTATGCACCATGACCATGATATTCAGTAAAATTGTCGGAACATTAGCATTTATCTACGAGCAGAATTGGAGCACCTAAAGTTTTTTAGGCCTGGGTCCCTGTTGATAAATGCTTGAAGATTATTTCATACAATCTTGTGATTTAATGCTGTAATAAATATTTTTTTGACAATAAATTTTTTAACATTTTAAAAAAATTCAAACGATTTCTAGACGTAACAGTTCATAAATGAATAGAATTCAACCACTATAAATTACATTATTAAAAAAGATATCGTTAACACATTGATAAAATTCAAGGAAAGTTCATCAATGATCCAAAGGACTTATTTTTAAAAAGTATTACTAATACAATCTATGCACATTTTCACTGGTTTGTTGGTGTGTCCTTATTGGATTTTCCTGTTCAAAAAAAGTTAACTTTAATGAAAAATAATAATACAGAGAATGTGTAATATCACAATAAAGGGGAGATTTCCATATGTGGTAGAATAAACACCAAGTCTTGGCAACTTTGGACAGCGGCCCATGAAAGACATCACAAAAATGGACCAGCATCATCAAAGAAAGGGTCCAACTCCAAAGGTATAATTTGTAGCTAACCCCATGCAAGTATCTACATAGTTATTTTAAAAAAATTTACAAGTTTAAAATCTAATTGGCACCTTGATGATAATAAATGCACAACAGATCATGATATGGAAATATCCCCATAATTATGATGATATATGCTATTTTGTGTCAAAAACACATAGCAAAACATGAAACTGAAAAACAAAAAATGTCAGCATACCATATCATTACATGGATTGGCCATCCTATGGATCACCACCCATAACTATTTTATGATGGTCTGAATCAAATTTCAATAGTTAGACCACTGTTAATATTGTGCCCTTAAACACGTCATTGATCAGTAAAAACAGTTGAGTTAAGAGATTTTTTCCCAATCAAAATTCAGTTTTGGCAAATACAGTAGAGAACCGATTATCCGGAACGATCGGGACCATCGCTATTCCGGATAACTGATTTTTCCAATTTTCTGAATCGCTACAAAAAAAACGTTTTTTCATTGTTAAACCCAACTAAAAAATACAATTTTTTGGAAATTATCTTAAAAGGAAGAAAAAACGATGAAGTAATACACTAATGATTATTTCCAAAATGATGGTAAGGTGAACATCTTTCAAAAAAGAAAAAAAAATCCTAAAATCTTATGAGGAAAAAAAATTTTTTTTTTTAAATGACGGGAATATTTATCGAATTTCGTTCCGGTTTTTTGGTTTTCCGATTTCCGGATAACGAGTTCTGTACTGTACAATATCTGCTACATTTTAGATTTTCAAATTCATGACTTTTCAGGACTAATTCCAAGAACTTTTCATGACTTAACGAAGTTACTATTTTCTCCCGACAAAAGCAGAACAAATTTAAAAATGCATTGTAATAACATTATATTGAAATGATAGGTATAACCAAAACTGTTATACTCTGATGTTCAAATTTATAGATTTGTAAAAAACAGTAAAGAAAGAGTTGAAGCAAAAGAAACAGCTGAAAAAATACAAAAGCAAACAATTTCTTCCCCGTTTTTTCTGCAGAACTATATTCTAAAGATACTTTTCTTGTTTATCGGAAAGGAAGAAATACGCCTGATTTTTTTGTTCTCATTTCGGAATAAAAAAACTCCCCAATGCCCGGCTTGCTTCAGCTAGAATTTTAAATTGATAAAATAAAATAAAAATAATAATAACAAAAATTCCGAAATCACAGAAGTTTAAAAGATAATTCACTCTAGAAATGATGTTTTTTCTTTCATTTTATGAAACACCATAAATTTCAATGAACATGATAAAAACATTCTATATTTTAATAAAATATGATTGTGATATTGATCAGATACTTGGCACACCATAAAATAGGGAGGGGGGGGGGTAAATTCCATTTTAAAAATTAGATTTTTCAGTGACCTAAATCCATGACTTTTTGACTTTCCAGGTGTGTAGATACCCTGCATATAAACAGGTCAGAGATCAATAGCAGTCATCAATAATAATTATTGGTTTTTTTCGATCAAAGACTAAATTTTCATAATTTATGTGCCCCAAAATGTCTTAAGATATTACAGCAACTATAATTTGAAATAGTAAGATCTTACTAAATTAAGTTGTCACCCTTTATCACAATATCATTCACACGAGACATAAACAATGATTTTTAGCAACACTAATACTGCCTCCCCATGTAAGAAACCCTGTTGAAACAATTTTTCAGAAAATGTAATAACTATCACAGCCTAATACATTTTCTAAACTAAAATAATTTACATGTTGTTAGTAAGACAGCACACATTTGTACCATAACCTTACCAAAGTTGTAACTTTCGTAAAAAATATCAATTCAGAATAAAAAATATCAATTCAAAATAAATAATTAAAAAAAAAAGACTTTACGGTTAACAATGTACTCATAATATACAGAGTTATTCAGGGGTAATTTTGAGCCAAACTCAAAATTTTTTTAAAGTGAAATAGGGGAGATTTCCGCATTACGATCTGTAGCAGAATAATTGCCAAGTCTCGGAAACTAAAAAAAAAACATCACAGAAAGTGTCTAACTCGAAAGGTATAGCTAGTAGTTAGCCTCGGGGAAACATTTACATATTTTTTAAAAAAATTTTGCAAGTTAGAAATCTATAAGACTCCTTGGCGATTGTAGTTGCCGCGTCAGATCATGATACGGAAATATCCCCGTAAAATCATTAATACCACATTTCAAAAAAGTAATGTCTGTAAATTTAAATCATTGATATTTGCAAAACATGAAATTCTAAATAAATTATATGCAGCATAATTTAAATAAATAATCATTTATAAGTTTACTTTTATCATTAATTCATTTATTATTCTATCAGAAAAAATATTAAATGAAAGAGATGCCAAGTATAAATTCGAGTTCTAATATTTCTAAATAATACAATAAAAATTCTATACATAAACATAATCAATAATTTCATGAAACTTCTGGACCTTGGACTTCCAGATCGCATTTACCAAAAAATCCGGAAGTCTGGATTCTTTTCTGTAAGATAGCACACTTTTGTACCATAACCCTACCAAAGTTGTGACTTTCATAAAAACTATTTCAGAATATAAATTCAGAATAAAAATAACAATTCAAAATAAGTAATAAAAACAAAACTACACGAAAAACAATGTACTTATAATATACATACACTTGTTGGATAAGTGTTTTTTTTTTTTTTTTTCTTCTAAGATCTAATAATAGCATGCATAGCTAATATCTTATACCTATACTGATAGCAATCTAAAATCCAGCTATTTCATTAATTTTTTTTATCCATTAAAAAATGCATTTCGAAACTAATTTCTAGTAAATATATGAATGATTGCAGATTCATAAATATTTTAAAGTTCAAATAATTTACTTGTAAACATTGAAATTAAGTTCGGACAATTTTGTACCATAACAAGTCCCTTTCAAAGATGTAAACAATTCATACGAAAATAAACGAACTCATTAAATATGTTATATACTTATTAGATGATTGCTATTTTTTACAAACGATCTACTGATGACATGCTTAGCTAATTTCTTATCCTGATAGCAATCTAACATCTAGAAACTACATTATAAATATAAAGATAAGATTTTGTTATGATAAGCTAATACATGACAGGTTTAAAATAAAAATTGTAATTTTTACAATATATCGTGCTCTTACGTAAGAAAATAGATAAAATTAAGCGTTGAATTAATAGATTACACCATCGCGGTGTTTACATATAAGGGAAAACAATTGTTAACGGTGTTTAAATTCTAAGCCTACTGCCATACATAAGTGGGGAAAAGGGCATTTGTACTAAAACTGATTAAATTAGTGAAACACTTACAGAATCCTCGGTTTCAAACGATATTTGTGCTTGGTCCATAAATATATGTTGTCATCCTTCGTTCCATTATACTTTTTAACACTTCCAAACTCACATGGGGTCTTTTATTTTGGACACAACAAACTCATGCTCCGTCGTTTTCATTTTGGGACATGACGTCACCGGATGGCGGGAACCCGGAACCTCTCCTTTAATTAATAAAATATTATAGTCTGAAACAATTAATTGTAATAAATAAAAGGAAAAATAAGTTGCTGAGATTTTTAAATTTATAATAATCCCAAAAGAATTTTTTTACCTAATAAACAAATATCAGATTAATATGTCTTAATCACAATGTCGAAACATGATTTGTCGTCGTGAAAATTTCTTCCAGACTTTCATTTCAAGCTAACGGGACAAAATGTAGCAGAAAGCCTAAAATGGACATGTAGCGCCATCCCTCGGAGTTTCGTAAAACTTAAGAAAGTTATAAAAAATAGTTCTCACATTTCATGGAATTGTTTGTTGATTTATTTTTATTAGAATTTCTTCGCATGATTGATTGGATAAGATAAACATTAGATTGACTGAAAATGTTCTTAATTTATTTAATAACTTCCATCAAATTTTTTTCAATTCTGAAATAGGTCGAAGAATATTTTTTAAATAAAATTAAATCGACGTAGTGTTTAATAAATTTTACACATTGTATAATTTTATATTCACGTTTTACAAAGTTTATGTCACGAAAAAAAATTGAAATACAATTCATAAATGTAATACATTTTTTTTAACAAATATACTTTTAAAAATGGAGGCAATAATTTTTAATTTGTGTAATTAATAACTAATTAGACAATTTTGGGACATCTTCGCATTTTAATTAATTATAATGCGCTTAGAACCGATTTATAAATTACAGCATTTTACTATTAAACTTTACTTATTATCGGAAATTTTTTTTTTTATGAAAAACTTTACATAATGTATTATTTGCGTTTCCTTAAATAATTTATGTTTCCAAATATCTGTATAATGATCTATAAGATCTAAAATTTATTCATAACAATTACAAAATTCGATTATCTAAATATAGTTTCATGCAAAAATTAAAAAATAACAAAAATAACATTAATAATTAATAATTTCATTTTTTAATCATTATTTTCCTTGAAAATGAGAAAAAAAATTTCTAATTACAAGGTTTAAGAAACATTTCCTTCATTTAACGCAATGGAATTTTAAGTGAGAAAATCGAAAATTGGTGGAATTAGTTCTAGAAAAATAAAGATTTAAAAATGCGACTTTTGTGACGTTTGATTGCTTATAACCGATTCTGATCAACTACTACGATTGAGAGAAAATTAAATGTAGAAGTTTGAAAAACATACAATTTAAAAAAAACTTTCGAACGTCATATTTTGTTTAATAATGAAAAAGTAATAAATATATATTTAGTGGTTGGAATTATCCTAAAATAATCGAGGTTTGAACTAAGTGCAGAAAAATCCATTAAAATAATTTTAGATATTACGCATTAAAGAAAATTAATCTTAAAACTTTCGTCAGTTTTTTTGATCGAATTTTTCAGATTGCTTCAACCTACCATAAATCTAAAAATTGCGTAATGGCCAGAAATCTAAATAAATAGAAAAGTAGGCTTTTTTAATTCAAGAAAAATGAGTTTTTGTGCCGAATTTTTCAAAATATTTTATCGTCGATGCAAACAAAAAATAGGAGTCATTATGAATTTGAGCTGAAAGGTGCTGTTTTAGTGAAAGTATGAAATAACTTGCGAATCTCAAACAAGATTAAAATCAGATCATTTCCATTAGGGTCCTGTTGTCGTTTGTCCCGTAGTGGACTGATCGTAACGACACGGTGACCAATGGAACACCGAAGTCAGGCCTCAATGGCTGCGGTCAGTAAGCTGATGCGTGACCACTTTGATCAGCCAGCGTAGGAACCGAGGGAGCGCGGCATCGGTCCTCGTTAAACAGTTCTACGTTAAAGTGCTCGACTTCGCACTTCGGGCAACCAAAGCAGAGGATCAAAATTACAATGGCTGGGATCATCCTCCCCAGGGCCGTCGCCAATAGCCCGCCATGCTGCGTTACGACGTAAAGTATCCTATCTGTAGTCGTTTTGCAAAAGAAAAAGCTTATTTTTTTAAGGGAAATATTGAGAAATATTAACAAAAATAGTTATATGAAAATAAAAAGTATTGTGACGTGTTATTTTTTTAAGGTAAAGTATTTTTTAAAAGACCTTCCTTAACGATAAAATATTTAGTGAAGACTCCATATCACGTAGCTTCAACATCCATTACCCATATTTACGAAAAGCACGGATTCTCACAGTAAAGTCATAATAAAGCTAAAAACGATCACAAGCAATCAGTGCGACCATTTTCAATTGTCTCAAGGAGGTCATAATGCGACTTTGATGTTGCTCTGTAATGTCACATAAAAGTCTTCACGATTATTTATTGAGACTTTTGTCACTTTGTAGTCACAAACTGAGACTAAAGTGACATGAGAAATTTGTTGCCTCTTTTTCGCATCCACTGAAAGCTGCATGAAAACCATTTCAAGTCTTACTAAAATTCCAGTAGTATTTTTTGCGACATTTTGTTCTCATATTTACCAAAGTCAAAATTCTTCCTCATCAAAAAATTTTAATAGTTTCAGTGCGATTCATGATGGTCCAAGATCATTTGATGGTCACCATCATCCAACATTTTCCATTAAGCGTTCATGGTGTTTGATAAGCCGACAAACTTCCATCATGTTGGAAAATGCTACTTTAATAATATGGTTAACCATCAAGAGAAATTTAAATCTCATGAATCAACAATCCATGATGATCCGTGATGGTTCCAACTATACATTTCCATGATTGTTTTTAATGGGAATTCTTGTTGGTTCTCAGGAATATACCATCAAAACAACTTTTTTTTTATGTTGGCATATCATAAGTCAGTCCGAAATCCTGAATTGGGGTGATGATGGTTTGTGATCGTTCCAACATTTGATTTCTATGAAACTATGATGGAAATTTCTGATGGTTCAACATGCACAAACCATCAAACAAGTTATTTTTCTTATGTTAGACCATCATAAATCAGTCCGAATTCCTACATTTATGTTGGTTACCATCTAAAAATATAACAGTTCATGATGGAATTATTGATGTTTTCCATCAAGATTATGTTGATCCCTCATTGGAAAACCATAAAAACCTTTGAATCGGGTACTTTTCATTGAATTTGTTTCATTGACATCGCTTATATACTTTAATGTCTCACTAAAGTTGCGATTCCAGTCTATACAGAATAGTCATTGACAAGTCTGTAGTGTGTCTACCACTATAAAATTAAAATTCCAATTCACTAGTATACAGGGTGGTCCCGAATTCATGGTACAAACTTTAATGGTAGGTACAGGACATTGTAACAATGATTTATTGTATAGGAATGTATAGTCGCAAGTGACGCGGTGAGGCGTAAACAGGGGAAATAAAAGGAAAGAGAAATGCAGTGATCGGTTGGTATCATTGCCGGTAGAGGGCAGTAGTGTGCAGTTTGGTGCTCGATGGATTGGGCGTGGTGGACCAATCCCTTGGCCACCCCGTTCTCCCGATTTATCGAGCCTCGATTACTTTTCATGGGGACATCTAAAGCATCTTGTTTTTGAGACTCCAGTTGACTCAGATGAGGATCTCGTCACTCGCATATCTGTAGCTGCTGCAGGTGTGCGTGAAATACCATGCATCTTTGAACGTGTACGCCAATGGCTCCACCGACGCTGTCAAGCATGTATCGCTTCTGGTGGACGCAATTTTGAACACTTACTGTAAACATGACACTTGTCAACAACGCTTTCAATAAAATCTCTGTTTTTCCTTTCGGCCGTTATTTCATCTGCTTACGCCTCACCGCGTCACTTGCGACTATACATGCCTATACAATAAATCATTGTTACAATGTCCTGTACTTACCATTAAAGTTTGTACCATGAATTCGGGACCACCCTGTATATAAGACATGTTAACTCGGTTCTATGTTGGGGTACCTTTTCATAGATGAAAGTTGACGAGGTCAATGATATATATATATATATATATATATATATATATATATATATATATATATATATATATATATATATACACAAGGGGTGATCAAATGAAAAGGTACGAAACGACACGGTGGGTACAAATGTACATTTTATTCAAAATATACACCATAGGCTTGTGCACAGCGATCCCACTGATGAACAAGCCGCAGGATTCCTTGTTCCCAGAATTCCTGTGGTCTTGGCGAGACCCAGTCCTTCACAGCGTCCTTGAGTATGTCGTCCGAGTAGAAGAGCTTCCCTTTCAGGTGGACCAAACACATGGAAATCGCAGGGCGACTAGTCCGGATTGTAGGGCGGATGGTCCAACGTCTCCCACTTGAACTTGGCCAGTTCCATGTGTGTGAGACTGTCGACGTGTGGACGCGCTTTGTCATGGAGCAGAACCACACTCGCCGTGAGCAGCCCCGGTCTTTTGTTCTTGATGGACCTGCGTAGGCGTCAGAGTGTCTCACAGTACACATCGGACTTAATGGCTTTTCTGTGCTCGAGGAAATCGGATAACGCCTCGCTGCTCCTCAATCGTCGAATTTTGCAACGCGAACGCCATCCAGTCCTCATACGGACTGCCGCATCATTTGGACGCCGCTTCTGATAAGAGCCTCTGCTCTCTCCTGCTCATGCGGGCACCAGCGCATGCTCCGATCCCAGTCAGAGACTCCAATCGCATCCCGAGATGTCTCGCTACGTTCTCCCATTAGCGGAATATGCAAATATTTAACTGTTACGTTTTTACGTTGATCACCCCTTGTATATATATATATATATATATATATTGCTACCGTACACTATTGCTTCATTCCCTAAAGCTCGCAGTGTCACAAAAAAGATTTTAAATGTAAAACACCCTCTGTTCAAACATCGAACAAAATTTAAATAAATTATATTTTATATTATCTATTTGAAGAAAGAATATGGATGTTTTTTTCCATCTGTTTTTAAAATAGATGTCTATGCTTACATTTTCTTTAAGAATCATGTAAAAAAATTTCAATTTTTTTACACAAATTTAATAGCCAAAGACAGACCTGATATGATTTATAATTAATTCAAAAATATTATTGCGGAGGAAAAAAAATAACGCAATTTTTATGTGAACAATTCCATAAACTAATAATTTTTGTAAGCGTTTTATAATATTTTAATGTAAAATAGAATGCTTTATTCTATTTTATTAAGGAAAATAAAATTGATAACACACACACACATATATATATATATATATTTGTGTGTATCACTGATGCCTTATGTATCACTGAGTACCAAAAAAAAAAAAAAAAAAAGGCTATGCTGAAAATTATTTTAGGAACAAAATTAGTCTTGCTTTTATTAATGAATTTGTTATTTATGAATAGAAAATTTATTACAGCATGTAAAAATTTTTCGTAGTTTAATAATTTTAGTTTTAAAAACCTAATTTTTTTGACTTTTTTGATTTTTAATAGCTCTTGTGAATTTATAAAAAGATTTCTTTCCAAGAAATTCTAAGAATCATTTTATTTACTTGAATTACTTTTTATTTGCTTCTTTTTTATAATATCCACAAATTCTAAATAATTGCGAGAGTTTCATTGAATACTCTTTTAAGAGAGGCTATAGCTGATTACAGTACTTACTGATGAGTTACACACATCACAATCTTTTTCGTAACTCATTTCTGTCTTTAATCAGTTCCTCAATCCAAAAGACACTTCGAATTGATATGATATATGGTCCTCTTACAAAATTAAAAAATAAATGAAATCAATGGTAATAACTGCATAAATTTGCGAATCAAACTTTAAAATAATTGAATTGTTGAAAGAAAAGATAAAATATAGGTAAAAAAACTCTCCATTATTGAATAATTGATTGTAAACGCTTGATTCAAATACTTTTTTTTTAACATTATCATTCATTTCAACGCCATTTTTTATAATGATAATCAATGTTTGGTTTATTATTGACTCTGTAATTTTAAATTCGCAATAACAAAGAAGCTAACTCTAAAATTTACGGGAAAAAAACTTATCTTCGTAAAACTTTAAGGGGTACCTTTTCAGAGATCAAGGTTGACTTTGTTGATAACATCTCTCCCCACAGATTCATTAAAAAAAAAATTGATTTAGAGGCGACACATATTTTAGGATGCTGTTGAAGTCAGTATCAATTGATAATATATAATTTATAATATCTAATCTATAATATCTAATCTATAAAATATAATATATAATCTATAATAAGAAAATGAAGAGCTTTCTTTGACTGTTTGTCTCTTTTAAAGAGCGATTGTAGCGGTAATTGTAGGCCCTGATCCTAAAAGTTATCCAAAAATTTCGATTGAATCATTTGGGAGAAACGTTTTAAAAATTTCATACATATAATGTAATAAAATACGTAATATTATAAAAAGTATAGTTACCCCGGCAACAATAGAACCATAACATTAAAACAAACAGCTTCATGGTACATTTACCTCACTTGCTCATTTGAAAACAATCTAAATCTAAAAATTTATCTTAGCCCACACAATGGTTCATCTGAGCATGCTGATTGGTTTCCATCGAGTATGGCGAGTACCTTGAAATGAAATTTCGAAAAATGCTGCCCGGAAAATGTTTTTGTTGCTTGAACAGCAGCTTCTCTGACAGCACTGTCTGATGCATCCACTTGAGGCAGTGTTCCCCAACCCCCGGTCCACGGACCGTTACCGGTCCGTGGTACAAATGGTACCGGGCCGTCCATTTCATTGAAACTGAATTTAAATTCCTAGGTTTATACCCCAAATTAAAAATATCTGGTAAGGAATGGATGTGCGACCCATTTGTCAACAAATCGGGCGAATCTAGTATGTGTGTGCAAGAAGATCAACTGCTGGAGATTGCAAATGACGACGGCAGCCTTAAAACTACGTTCGAGACAACAACTCTGTCGGTGTTCTGGATTAAAGACCTGACAGAATACCCCGAAATTGCCACCACAGCACTTAAATCCCTATTGCCATTTCCGACTACCTATCTGTGCGAAACTGGGTTTTCTGCAGTAACAGCTACCAAAACAAAGCAATGGAATAAACTGGACATAAGCAACACACTTCGGGAGTCATTGTATCCGATTACCCCCGGATGGAACAGTCTCACTGCAAAGAAAAAAAGCTCAGGGTTCTCATTGATTTAAAGCTCTAGTAAGTTAAAATGTTAAATCACTTTATATTTATTTTTTGGCGTAACGGCATTTTATTTTGAAGGCATGTTTAAATACAATTAAATTAAAATTAATAAATCGAAATAATCTAAAATATAAACAATCAACGTCCCCCCCCCACACACACACCACCAGCTGGCCGCGATAAAATTATCAAACGATCCGCGGTGATGAAAAGGTTGGGGAACACTGCACTAAGGTATAACCACTGCAACCTTTGCAACTACAATTTGCAAACGAGAGCAAAAACAGATAGCAACAAAAACACTTTCCACATCCACAACACCTTATTGAAAAAAAGAAAAAAAAAAGTGAGGGGAGAATCACTCAAGATACACTTTAACAAATGATAAAAGCTTTACCTTACAATTTTTATTCTTATTTTCGTCATTGAAAAATATTGATACAGAATTATCTGTAACCATACCTTATTTATCTGTAAATAATAAGTTTTCAATTTAGTCATTTAAAATATCTTATTTAAAAAGTATAATTTTAATTTTATTTTGCATATTTGTCGACAAAGCAAAGTTCGTAACATATTCCATTTCTAGAAAAATATGTCTGGAAAAAAAAATAATTGATTGGGCGTGGCATTTTTATTTTATGTATTTAATCACCTATTTATTTTTTTAAACATGATATTTACAAAAACAAACAAATAGTTGTTGATAATTCAAGCATTTCTTAAAATCTGTGATGTATTTCCATCAAATTTGCAGATTTTATCTCTATCAAATGCAAATTTTCATCGATCAATATTAAATTCGATATAAAAAAAAATAATCATTAAAAATAATGATTCGCATGGGATCATGATTATACATTTGATTGAATTTTAAGTATTTGACTTTTATGAAATTCATTTTCTCAGGAACTATTCGATCGATTATCGCTAAAATTTTTCATTGTGCCATCTAAAATTACATTCTTTAAAATGATGCGAAAAATTGTATACCTTACAAGTCAAAATTTTGTCTATCATTCTTAAATAAAATTAATATTTAGTAAAAGTTATTTTTTGCATGAAATTTTCATTGAAAAACAAATTTTTTAATTGTGTGTAAAAAATTTCAATTAGCTTAAAATGTTCGAGATATAGCGAAAGATGAAAAAAGTAAAATTATCATTAAGGAGTCCAAACTATTGGGACCCTATTTCCCAGATTGTGGCTCCCTCTATTTTGGAGATCAGAAATACAAATCAGTCGGAAAAAAAAGGTACGTTTATTCAGAGAATAAACATACTCAGAATTACGTTTCTGTGTCTGATTTCGTAACTTGAAATATCGTCTGCACTAAATAATTAGCATACTTAAAGTCACCCCCTTCGAACCATTAAAATTGGGTCCTAGAACGTTAAGATCCGATCATTAGATCAAAAATTATTCAGGGTGGTCCGTTTTTTTTCATTTTTGGCGCACTGTATATTAATATGTGTACTTTAGTTTGTGTCAGTTTCATTTAATTCTGCATGTTAACTTTTTGAATCAGTCATTTTTGTAATTTTTATTTTACGATAATCAGTGTGTATCTCAAAGCACTGTTGTAGTGTTATTATTATTATTTTTTTTTACCGGAACGCAAGTCCTTGCATTGTAGGGAAGGCAGAATCAAAAATTATAAAAAATAATATCTGATGTACTTTTGTCAAATCATTTGAAGCTATTGAAGCGGTTTTTTTTCTTTACTTAAGTTTGCTTATTTCTATAGCTTCTATAGCTTTCTCATTTCCCCCAAAACAATTCTAAAAATATTTTTATTTGCACATTTTTACTTTTTCTCAGTTAAAAATAAATTTATAAATGTAGGAGAGTTGTTGTAGTTGTAGTTCATTTGCGTCGCACTGGAGCTGCACAATGGGCTATTGGCGACAGTCTGGGAAACATCCCTGAGGATGATCCAAAGACAAGCTATCACAATTTTGATCCTCTGCAGAAGGGATGGCACCCCCGCTTCGGTAGCCCAACTACATGCACGCGAAGTCGAGCACTTTACGGTAGAACAGTTTAAAGAGGACCAGTATCGCCCACCCTCGGTCCTTACTCAGACTGATCCAAGTGGTCACCCACCCGCACACTGACCGCAGCTAGTGATGCTTGACTTCGGTGATCTGCTGGGAACCTTGTCTTAACGATTAGTCCACTGCGGGACCGTGTAGTCCGTGTAGGAGAGCTTGCAGGCTTATGAATTATTTTGAATAAAACTTACGAACTCTTGTAAACAATTTAAAATATTTCCATATTAAGTGTTTTTTTTTGCCCAACCACGAAACTACCCTTGTACCTACCTATACCACGTAGAGGGAGCTATTAGAGAATAAATCGTATTATGTACCCTTGTAACTACTACGCAGAGAGAGCTATTAGAGAATAAATCGTATTATGTACCCTTGTAACCTACTACGCAGAGAGAGCTATTAGAGAATAAATCGTATTATGTACCCTTGTAGCCTACTACGCAGAGAGAGCTATTAGAGAATAAATCGTATTATGTACCCTTGTAACCTACTACGTAGAGGGAGCTATTAGAGAATAAATCGTATTATGTACCCTTGTAACCTACTACGCAGAGAGAGCTATTAGAGAATAAATCGTATTATGTACCCTTGTAACCTACTACGCAGAGAGAGCTATTAGAGAATAAATCGTATTATGTACCCTTGTAACCTACTACGCAGAGAGAGCTATTAGAGAATAAATCGTATTATGTACCCTTGTAACCTACTACGTAGAGGGAGCTATTAGAGAATAAATCGTATTATGTACCCTTGTAACCTACTACGCAGAGGGAGCTATTAGAGAATAAATCGTATTATGTACCCTTGTAACCTACTACGTAGAGGGAGCTATTAGAGAATAAATCGTATTATGTACCCTTGTAACCTACTACGTAGAGGGAGCTATTAGAAAATAAATCGTATTATATGGGAACAATAAAATTTCAGTTTAAAAGTAGGTTTATATAGATGGGTATTTTCGCTATTGGCAATAGTCCTATTCTCTCTCGATTGCTTTCAAACTTAACACGTTAGCTTTCAATTTGTAAGTTTTAAGAGTGGATTAAACCAAAGCCACTTTTTTATTTAAAAATATATATATAGTTTTTGAAAGGGAAAATTAGTATTATGTTTGCTAAGTCTCAGAATACGTTTCCGTCCGATTCAAAAGTACCAACAGCACTACATCCCTGTGCACATCAGCATAGTTGAAGTTATAAAATTACAGTATTGTTAAAGTAAGAAAGTGTATTTAATTCTATCAACTAATTTGCTAATAATTGTCCCTTTAGATGTCGAAAAATTAATTCTTGGTTAATTTTCTAATTATATTAACACTAAACATACCAACACTACCTATTTCTACCATAGCTAAACAAATGACCGGACTATATGTTTCTTGATTGAATGTATGAAATATGGATGTCAGGAAGGATATAAACTAAAAAAAAAAAACTTTATTAAAATTGAGCAAAATTGTATATTGACAATTTTTATCTATTACAAACACAAATAATAAGAATTTTTAATTCATTGTTTAACGCCTTTTTTTTTCTTCCATATACAGGGTGTTTCCCTTGTGCATTTTCCGCAAACCTATTTCTTCTAATTATTATTATTTCTGTAATTCTTATAATTGTTCTTATAATTATTCTTATAATTAATATTTCTTCTAAGAACTTGTGCTGCATCTATTGTTTCGACATTTTTCTGGGTAAAAACTAACAGTTAGTTAGAAATGAAGAAAAGCTATCAAAATAAAATATAAACTACTTACCAAAACATTACGTTTTTGTCATTTTTTCTGACACAAAAATGCCTATCTAAAATTTTAGGTACTTACATGTAATCTGAATTCAATGAATTTATTTAAATTCATTGTTTAATTACTGAGTTTAGATGTCAATACATTTTATTTCTTCTCTTTTTATTCAGATCAATAGAGATTTACATTTGAAACCAAAAATAGAAAGGAAAAAAAAAAAATTATTTGCGAATTTTTATCAATCTTTCTTTACGTTAACGCATGAATGAGTAACAATAAGTTATTTCTTCTTTTGTTTCATATGCTCTACTTTTACGCATTCATTTCTTATGCGTTACTTTTCTTATGCCACTGGTCTTAATTACTTTTGTGCGTTACTTTTAAGCGTTTGCTTTGATTATGCGTTGTTTTTACTTGTATACGTTTTTTGAGTAATAAATTTTGACTATTTTTAAGCGTTTCTTTTCATAATGCGTAACTTTTTACGTTTATGCGTTCTTTAACTTTTTCTGCGTTCATTTTACTCTTATACTTTACTTTAACCTTCAACGTATTTACATTACGCGTTAATGCTTTACATTTTATTGTTACGTGTTACTTTTATTAGCTTTTTACTTTTCTTATTTTACACATTTTTTAATGTATAATTTTAAATTATTTTTAATGAGTTACATTTACGCTTCTTTTCTATGAGTTTTTTACACCTTTTCATTTTTAGGTTTCGTATATTTAGAGTAGCAATTATTTAAGTTTTGTTTTAATTTCAGTTAATTTTATGCGTTTTTCTTTTATTACTTTTAAGTGTTTTACATTGAATTTTATTATTAAGTATTTATTTTTTATGCATTACTTTTACCTGTATGCGTCATACACATTTTATTTTACACTTTAACTTTCATTATGTGTAACATTTTGGTGTTCTACGCTTTAATTTGTCGCATTATTTTTCAATGAGTTTACTTTCCTTATGCTTTATTTACCAAACTTTTTATTGTATATTTAATGCATTAGTAATTTTATGCATTTGTGCTAAATTAACGTGTGTTTGCTTTTACTTTTCTTATAAGTTTTCAAGTGTATTTTACGCGTCGCTTTTTATCGTTATAATGTTTTGAGTGTTACATTTCATTATGCGTTACTTTTAAGCTTTTAATTTTATGATGCAGCTTTACTTTTCTTATGTGTTCTCTACGCGTTACTTTAACCAATATAAAATTGAGTGTAATTATAACAATATACTTTTACTTTCTTTTATGCGTTTATTTTATTATGCGTTACTTTTACGTCTTACTTTTTGTAATTCTTAAAATTGCATATTTAATAGTTATACTTGAGTTAATATCTTCTGTAGAAAATACTATATATATTTTTCATTTTATTATTAGCAGTCGTTGCAGAACTAAATAATTTTTCGCTTGAAGAAAAAGTCGTGAATAATACAGATTGTGGTTACAATAATTCAAATGAATAGTGTAAGAAGAAGATTCGAAATAATTTAACTAACTTTAATTTATTTTTTTAAAAGAAAAAAAAAACAATCGATGCTTGAAAGAAGTATAAAATTTAAAAAATATAATTCATTAAATGATTATAGATTTTGATAATATCTATCGAAATGATAGATCTTGCCCAAAAATAAAAATAGTTTAGAGATCAACTGGCAAAATAATGCGCAATATTTACATATGAAGATAGCGAAAAGAATTTTAAATTTTTTTAATCCATAAATAAAACTCTTAATAAAATTAAGTACATACACATTATTTTAAATATATATAAAAAATTGCGCTGAAATAAACATTATGTAATCAATAAAATTTTGATCTGAGGTAACATTTAAACTACACAATAATCTGCATCAAATAACTTTGTAAATCAGGAAATTTAGAATTTTAAAACCCTGAATATTTGGAAAAAATTTGATCATTTGGAAGAGATTAAATAGCTTAAAACTATATGAAGTTAAAATGCCCGTCTTTAGTTGTCATTTTTATTACATAGCCTGACTACTGATATATTTCCATTTACAATTATCTAAATTAAATTTTTAAGGGCATGATTTTTTTTAAATTTTGAAAGTTTTTAAATATTTGCTCCGATTGTGTGATATTTTTCTTTAAAAAATTTTTCATCAAAACCCAGACTGCAATTCTCTCTATCAAGAACAGATGGCAGCAGAGTAATAGTCATTTAAGACTTCTGAATAATATGAATGATGAACGTGTTGATTTACGCTTATCTGAGCTTAGAAGTTTATTTCATACAATTTCATTTAGAATTTTTTAAAAAAGAAAATTATTCTCAAAATGGTTTAAATTATCGATAATATGTTATGAAGGAAAAAAAAATAGATTAAAAATGCGAATGATGTTGGCATAATCCCCTTGATCATTGTGTAAAATAAAAGTATTAAATAATTGTGTGAAATAAAAGTATTTTTAATTGAATTTCTGTTACATTTCTGTGGTTTGCTTGCGGCTTTATGATATCCATAATAATAAAATATCTAAATTCATAATAATTAAGCTTGGATCCTTTTGTTCATCAATAGAAGTCAGTTAGGAAAATGAAACTAAACATCTTTTTCATTTGTCGAGTAAAAGAAGGATTCAAATTTAATTACTAAATGCAATTTTTTTCTTCTTTCAATAGAAATTTTTTTTTAAAAATAGTAACGAAAATAGAAAACAAACACTGTTAATAAGGTCAAGCAAGCCACCAGTATAAGTAACAGCGAGTTAGCAACCAGCAAGTTAGCTTAAGAAACCAGGGCTTTTCTACTCGAGGTCAAAGTTTCCAAGGAGTTTCGCAATAAGGTTAGAGTCAACTGTGAATACTGAGGTAAGTGAATCAATTGAACAGTTGATTTTATTCAGTAAATTTTGTTCTGTTGAACCTAGTCTCAAAATGCTAATAAAAAAATTTTATATTGGATTCTGAAAGTTTTAAAAATGCTCTGAAAAACTTTAGTAGTCTAATCTTTAAATGCAAAAACTGCTTAAATTTGGTAACCAGGTACATAAAGAGATTTCAATGAATAAAAAGAATTACATAAAATAACGGAATTTAGCTTGATAATGCTAGTACACAATGAGAAAAATTCTCTAACCGACGCAGATCGGACACCGGTATTATTTATTTTCAAGCTCTCTAATTAAAAGTAAAATATATATTTTGAATTCGAGAAACAATGCAATAGTTACTGAAAAATCGGTACTTCATGCTAAAATATAAAGTCCAATTACAAAATAGTCAGTCATATTTCAGAAATTTAATTTTATAAATTACCTGTAATATTGGAAAATTAGGATTGATAGTTAATAATGGTTTTAAAAAGATCTCAGTCCCCCCCCCACCCCCGGCATTTGGAAAATTCTGAAGCAACGAAGGAAACCCTTTGAGCAGTTAATTTAATTCTTTAAATTTTGTTCTATTGAACCAAGTCACAAAATTTTACTCAAAATATTTTTGAAAGTTTTTAATTTAAACTTTAAGTAACTTTATTAGTCTAATCTTTAAATACAAAAACTTTTTAAATTTGGAAACTAGGTGTAAAAGATCTTTCAATGAATAAAAAGAATTACATAAAATAACGAAACTTACTACAAATACGCAATTCCTTAACCTTTGACGCAGATGAGACAGTTTCCCTTTTTTATATTTTTGACACCTTAATTGCAAGTAAAAATATTTTTCGGTATAAAAAATCATAAAATCAATCTAATATCTACTAAAAAATCTCAAATAATCTGAAATCTATTCTGAAATATATAATCCAAAAAGTAGTTTTAATTTTTTAAATTTATAGTCAAAAATTTAATAGTTGATTTTGTTAATTAAAGAAACTTCAATGATGAATTACTATTTCTTAGATATAATTAATTTCTAATAAGTGTAAATTTAGAAGTGAGCAGCGTTACAAGAATTTTACCTTTACAAAAAAAAAAAAAAAAAAAACGTTGACGTTCTCTATTTCATAACCATAAATGATCAAAATGCTAAATATTTTATTTTCATTTGTTTTGACTTTACTTTTTAATGAAAAATAAAAGAGTCTCTTCATTAACTTTATTGGAAGTGTGTACACATTAGTCAGTAGAATGCTTATCATAATGGAGAACTTACATAACTAAAATATTACGTTCTAATAATAATGGAAAATTGAAATTGAAATTTAATAAAGGTTTCGACAAGATCTCTTCCCAGCCCTTCAGCATTTGGAAAATTAGAATTCTGTAGAAAGTAAGTGAGCCATTTGAACAGTTGATTTCATTTAGTAAATTTTGTTCCATTTAACCTATTCATAAAATTTAAATTTTTTTAAAGTTTTTGAAAGTTTTAAACATGATTTAAAATTTAAGAAACTTTATTAGTCTAATCTTTAAATACAAAAGCTTTTTAAATTTGATAACTTGGTTCAGATGAGATGTCAGTGAACAAAAAGAATTGGATAAAATAACGGAATTTAGTTTGCTAACCAACTAATACACAATGAAAAAAATTCTTTAACCTTTGACGCAGATGGGACATCGGTATCCCTTTTATATATTTTTAAATCTCTCTAATTACAAGTAAAAATATATTTTGTTACTTTTAATTCTATAAACAGTTTAGTAGTGACTAAAAAGATTCGGTTAGATTATCGGTACTTGATACTAAAATAAAAAATCCAGATAAAAAATTCGTCATATTTCAAAAATTATACATTACATAAATTTAAATGATGAATAACTTTCTTTAGATCTAATTGACTGCAAATGAAAGCAAATTTGTAATTGGAAATGAGCCGAGGTTTAAAAATTTTACCTTTACAGGAGCAAAAAGTACTGTCTCATTCTGTATTTTATAATAAAAAATTAAAATGCTTAATATATTTTTATTCGTTTTGAACTTAATACAATTAAAAGGTATGAAATATATCTATATAACAAATTTTTTGACACAGTTTTCCATTGTTGTCGGAGCACTTATTGGCTGGAAAAATCATGTGGTAGGATTTAGTTTTTCTATATTGTTATCAGCATAAAAAGTCAAAGGTATTTTTTTCTCTATAAATATGTCTGTATCCCTGATTTAAATGTATTTTTCTCTACTGCTGTTATGCTTTTAATTTCAATTCAAGAGTTTAAAACTAGGAGAATTATTTTATTTTATTATTACAACGAAATTCTAAACTACATTTTTAAATAAAGTTTATAAAAAAAAAATTTTTGTTATAAATACAGTTAGAGATTCTTTAAATGATTTAAAACCTGAACAATGTGATTCAAGCAAAAATGGTATTTATTAAACATATCCGCCCGTTGGGTAAGCGGAAATATTAAATAATTGTCGTGGACTCAAATTTGTTTGAGCAACAAAATGTTTGAACAATATACACGTTAGTTTAAAAACTGATTACATCTGTTCACCAATAGATCTAAATATTTATAATACTAATAGATAATATTTGGACATGGAAATAGAGGCATAAGCGTAAGCAAACGGAATTACTTTTAGTACGTATATGTAAATGAATAATTTTAACTTTAGAATAAATACTGTTTCCTATCAATCAATAACAATTATTACGAAGTAATCGGCAGTGTCTGTTTAATAAAAATTGTGCGTCGAAGAACATAATCTGGATCTCAATTCTCAAGAGTATATCAGATAAAAGCACATATTCTTGTTAGTAGGGAGAATTTTACTGCCTATGTTACTTTTCTGAATTCGATTTTTCACAAAGACTAAGAAAAGTTCTTTAAAAACTGTACATGTTGACAGGCATAAAAATTCTTCTAAATATTTGTCTAGTGTCTCAACATTTAACTAAATTCGGTTCTGATAAAATCTACATTTGCTTTGGAAACTATTCGTAAAGTATTTAGAGACTAGTCCAAGTAACATAATATTTCCCTAAAATCTACAGATATTAATGATATTCACAAATTTATCTTGAAAGTGGTAGTTTAAAACTGAACTTATTAGTCCGGAAAAAGAAATTCTTATATAAACGAAAAATAAAACTAACCAATTTGTCCATCAAATAATTTTATTAAAATACTTATAATTACATACATTTCAAATTAGTTTTAAAACAATATCGTCCTTATTTTACATGGAGCTCTAACACCATTTACAATGTTTTCTTTTAGCAACATTTCACATTAAACTTGCGCTTTATTTACACATCAAAATTTTAACATGGATTTCTTACAGTATACAATAAGCTATCATATATACCATATATCTTTGATATTTAATTACACAATGCAAGAGTCATGAATATTTATAATCTATAGAAAATTCTCCTTGTAAAAATATGTATCAGAACAAAAACAATTAACCTGTATGCATTAAAATTTAATTCTCAAATTTTGTCATTTTAAACAGTATCTAAAAAAAATCTCCAAAAATTTTTGAAAAAGATTTTAATTTTAAAATAAGAAGTCTCTATTGCACCTGAAACTTAATTTCTGAAAAATTTTAAAAATTTAATTTGTCAAAATATAACTTAAAACAAATTTATATGAAAGGCAGATTTGCGCATTGAGTTTTTCACTAGATTAGATTTTAGACTGCAGTTTTACATAAAATTGGCACTACATTTCACTTTCAGTTCAAGTTATAAGGCTGCATAAAATTTAAACTGTTAATTTATAACTTTCAGAAGAGGGCACAGTTGAAAAAGTAAATTTAACAAAAATTAGCTGCATTTTCTAACGAATTTTTTCACTTTTAGTCTGGTGTATAGTAAAATCCTGAAGATTTACAGCTACTTAGTGTTTTGAGCAAAAAATAGTTTGATTTTTGAAAACATCGGTATAGCGTCTGAAGAAATCGGGGAACTCTTGCATTCGAAAAGTCAGTTGTATCCTATTTATTCTGTTTGGAGTCAAAGCTGCACGAGTGCATATCAAAAAAGAATAACTAGTTTCAAGTTCTTAAAGAAAGACTGCCGTTAAAGATTTCTACACAGCACAAGGATACTGATCCACTACAGAAGGGCACATGTGTGAATCGAGAAGTTCCGAAACGGCTGGACGAGTGTGAAACATGACGAGAAAGCAGAACGGCCGACTACCACCCCCACGTCATTATCCACACTAGTCTAGAACATTCCGAAGCCTCCGATTCACACTTGCACACTCATGCAGCAGATCGATATCCCCAAATTGTGTAGATCTGCTATATCATCGACTATAAATGCGGTAGTACTGACTGTTTTTCATTTATCTGTGTTTCAATCGAAGTCTTAATATTTGCGTACCATTAAGTTTAAATTTCGTTCTAGACATTTATAAAATGACACAGTTGCAATTTCGATGTAGTATCGCAAAATTTACCCGAAAGGATCAGATGTTCATGATGGTATCTCTAATGGCATTACCACGTGAATTTGGTTACTATGCTGTTCTTTGTCTTGCTTTGAGTTAAGCGGTGCTATATTAACCGTTTGAGTGAGGTGAAGAGCTATCGCGCTTTGCTTGTTATGTGCCAAAAATGCGGAGAAGCGCTATTGTACCGAAAATGCTGAGACGCTGCTGTTGGTTAGCAGTTGGTTGGTAGTAGTTAGTTAGTATATTTGTTAGTAGTGTTGTACGCATTTCATTCCGCCCTATTAGCATATATAAGAAAGCTCTTCAGCACTCAAACGGTTAAAAGTGGAACCTACATCTTAAAGTAGATAATGAGAATTTCATAGAAATTATAGTGACAATTTAACTTAATATAGGTAAACACTATTAGCGATTCCAAAAGTTAGTTTAACGTTTTGAATTATATGACCCTGATTTCGCATCATTTATGACATCTAATATATATAATTCTCTTACGTGGCTCCCGAATTTTGGCTGTATTTCATTTCCACCGGTGGCAACGTTTGCTTTGTTTTTTTACGTTACTATCTCTTACACGGTGAATCGACTAATGATTGCCGCTAAAAATGTCACATGCCAAATCTAGATGAGGTGGCTCAACATTTAGCGCATTTAAAAACGGAAATAACCAGAGCGCATCAGCTGCGGCAGTCTCATACTATTAAGCTAGGCAGAAGTGAGTAGTCTGTTTTTTTCACGAATTTATGTATTACGAATTTATTAGACGATTTTTGATTTATATCACGAATTATACTATAGCACATTTCTAATAGGTTTAACGAATTACATGTCATTTATTTGAATTCATATTTATTTTAATGACTTAGTATTTAAAAAAAAAATTACATCTTTTTAGTAAAAAGTTGTTATATTGATTTGAATGATTGTTTTGAATTCTTAGAATTTTGTGCATTTGCAATGTACCTAAGTTAGTAGCGAGTGAGCTTGGTTTGCGAAGCAAACCATATAAGATTGCGTGGTAATTTTCTGGGATTTGCGAGCGCGAGCGAGCAGGGGGCGCAGCCCACTAGTTTTATTGAATTTATATTTGCACAGAACATGTCTCACCAGTTTTAACAATGATCCGCTTAGGATAGAACGCAAATCAATGAATTTTAAGACTAAAAAACACATTTCTCGAAATTTGCAAATCTGCTTTTCATATAGTTCAAAACACACAACATTTAATGATTAAATTAGCTTATTGTTATCTATGTCATTGGTTCTTAAAGTATTCAACGCAATTGCAACTTACTATGAGAATCTGAAAATTATTCAAAATTTTGCTGTTAGATTAAAAATGAAGACATTAAGAAAGTTTGTTTATACTTTACCTCATGGATTATTCGGGTATCTGTTCAAATAGTAGATTCAAACTTCTATCCGAAATTTTTGCCCTCTCTGACCAAGAACCTATATTTGTAGCCCTTTTGCACAAGATCGGTATAGTTAAAAGAAATAGTTTAGTTTAAAAATAAGAGTTAGAGAACTTTTGAGACACTCATTTGAGTCGAAATCTATATATTTACTTAGCACCAAACTTACAATTTTTCAAATGTTAAATTGGCAACATTTAATTTATACGTGAATACGTTGAACGTATTTTTTTAAAACACATAAACACATATTTCATTTTATTAGAAACATATGAATGTTGAAGAATTTAAATCCCTTGCTTAAAAATATATTTTAAAATTTTAATAAATTATCTTGAATTTGGATAGGTCGAATAAATCTGGTATTTATACTAAGTTAACATTCTCAACTGAAATGGTTTTAAATTTTCGAAGAGATTTGAAGAGACTTTTGCTGCAATATAAAATTTAAGTTCTAATTTTGTCATCCAACTTATATTTAAACTTTGTTTTGAAATAAATTTTATAATTAATTTGGAACATTAAGTACCTTATAGTTTATGTACCCATTTTCGAAATTATCAATTAAAACAAGTTTTGTTTATCAGGATTATGGAATATTCTGCATCCCGTAACGATTAATTTATGTACGAACCTTTAAAATAAGCTCTACCACTTATGCTTTGAAAACTAATTTGTCTAGTACCCAAGTACTTTCCAGGATGTGGATGGACGGCTCTACGTGTAAAACGTCGTTAACCTATAATTTTGAGTCATACTTAATCGAGAACAATTTACAACGAAACTAGTTTAATACACAAGATAGAACGTTTTTGAAGTCTACCCGTTATACAGCGGGATTTCAGCCACGATAGTTAGCTGGACTGCAAAAACTAACATTTGACTAAAGTCTGCGAATACCTTTGGGTTTTGACAACTACAATCAACAAAAATTCAACGATATTTTGACTTAAATACCTGCCGATTCGAAACTTCACATTAAACTAAGATTTGTTTTTATTAATTTATACACTAAACGTATAACGATTTCATATACCCGCTAATCAATTCTGCACTGCTACGCTCTGCCAACGCGTTAAATTAAGATTTTTTGCGTAACTTTGTAGAGCTAAAATATTACTTAACTAAGGCCTGGCCAGTCAGGATCGGGAATTTAACATTTGGAGCTGTGCATCCACTATGAGAATGTTATGGTTTGTGATAAGATTAACTCTGCAAAAGAGTTAATCCGGGAAAAATTTCAACCACACTTCATTTTAACATGTTTTATTTTTGATCAAATTTTACAGCCAATTAACATTCTTTCCTGAATTGCGCATATATGACCATTATTTAACACTTCACTTTTAATAAAATATTGACTAATTCAACATTTAATAAAAAATTATAAAATTTTAAACGTTTATTTATATTTTATTCTTCAAAAATCTTACTGTAAGAAAACAATTCAGAAATGTGCGAGAGGATGGACAATTACAAGACTATGCATTTAAAAAAGATTCATGAACTAAGACTGTTTCAGGGTATTTATTGTTTATGTTGCTCAAGAGATCTTCAAAATTAAAGCTAAAAAGTTTAATTTGTGTTTTATTAATTTTAGCTTTTTGGTATTCCAGTCTTAGTACAAATCACTAGTTCTAAAATGTCTTTCGAGTTAAGAATTCGTTTTAGTTAACAAAATAAAAATACTTTGTAAATAGTTATTAAAATAGATGCACGTTTTTAAAACTTTGTTGGTATCTTTAATGCTCCTGTAACAAAATTTTATTTTATCCGAATTAGAAGTTTCAAAATTCGAACAAAGCTGAATTTCAGTATTTCTAAAATATTTTTAAAAGTTTTTTCCATGCAATTTTCACTAAACTTAATAAAAATAACTGAAAATGATCGAAACTGCATAACCTTAATTAAAAAAAATTACTATCTCATAGTTGATAAAAATTTAATTTTAAGTATACTTTTAATATTATAACTTTTACCGCGTAACTATGCCCCATTGTTTAAACTTATTTAGCCGCCGAGTCAATGAATTAATGTTAGATTATGGTTAAAATATTTGTTATAGTTAGTCGTATGTTAGTAGTTAGCCAGAAATAGCATGATGAATGAATATGAATGCATAACTCAATTCCTTAAACATGAATTGCTTCAAATTTGCTCATCCAGGCATATTTACATTAAAAGGGGAAAATTTTCTAAATTTATTTACTTTTTGAAACTATGGCTCGATAGTGTCAGATTCTTTTAAATTTTTAAGATATCCTTTTATCACGTGCTATGCTCATAGCCAGTTTCGAATAACTAAACTAGCCGAAGCATCCGTAATAAATATTGCTCAGTGTTAAAATTTTTATTTGAACAGATACTTTTGACACTGAATATGTACCAAAACAGCTAAAAATATTTAAGAGGTGATATGAAGCAAATTGAGGCAAATCCATTTAAAGATTATCGTTATGCAAATAGACTCGGCGGAGAAATAAGATTAAAAACAAGACTAGTTTTGTAGAGACCCATTTATTAATGTATTAAAAATATCTTATTAGAAATATAATTTCAGTTTATCTTAAGAAATCAACTGGTAAGTTGAAATATTTTATTTACCAAAATTCTAACTTATCTAACATTTTCAGTGCATGCGATAATGTGTATAATTAGTTCGATCTACAGATAAAAATTACTGTTACGCCAAATCGTGTTAGCGACCAGTTTTCTTTTGAGTAGCAAAATTAGAACATTTCTTGAGCAAACGTAACGCGTTCCACTACGCTAACTTAATTACTAGACTCTTGATTTTTCATAAATTTTTGATTTAATAGTTTCGTTCTCAAACTTTATATAAAGCACATTCTTTTAAATTTGGAATAAATACCTAGAATGGTTATTACCTACACTATATAAATGATCGACAAATTATAAATTTAAATTTGTTTTGTGAAATTTATCTCAATACAATTACGTAAATGAAAATAAGACCTAATGTGTGAAGTGCCAACTTAACTATACAACATTAATTGCTTTCCATCAAAGCTAACTAAGATTAGGACAAAAATAAAATTTGAAAAATGCGATACTATGACGAGACAGCTAGACGTTATTGCATGAATGGTTTTAAATAATTTAAGTGATGGGTGCACAGACAGACAGATCCGGAATAGTAAGATAAAATTGGTATTTCGAACAGTACGGGATAACTTAAATTCGAAAACTGGTATTTAATAAGTATTTTACTGGTGAGGTGGGGATTAATTGATAACTATCAATTTCATACCGTGTGTTTTATTAAGGTAACACTAAATTTGTGATATTTTATGTACTAGTTTTCCGGTTTCTAAGCATCTCGTTACCTCAAAGAGTTTTAAAATTTTGATTTAATAAATACCGGTTTTTATCTGAACCCTGGAATTTTTTAAAGATCAATTTAGATCAATTTATTAATTTTTAAAGATCAATTATTTTAAAGATCAAGACAAATTTAAGAGTTAGTTTATTTTAATAATATCCTACAAAATTTGAGATACGAATTTTGTCTATTAGATACAACTTCCTCAAATCTTTTTTACTTAAGTTTTGCTTAAACTTCAGATTAAGTGTATTTTAACAGTAGATTTTTAAATTAACTAACCCCCCCCCCCAACCACACAATTATTTCAACAGATTCTAAAATATGAAAGTAACGCATGATGTATTTGGTGGAAATATATTGAAAAGGAATATTTAAATATTTGTAATACCGAAATTGAATCCGATATAAAGTATTATTCATCTAAATAAGTTTCGTTTGAGAATCAAATGAAAGTATTTTAATTTTTAACAATTCTGAATTTAATGATTTGAATTTAAACACCAAAACAATTCTTTTGAATAATACAATTTAGATTTTAGTTAGTGTACTAGACAATAGTTCCGAGGAAAAATAATAAGTCAAAGTTAGTTCTTTTGCGCTAATATTTAATTTTTCTTAAATATTATTTCATAGCTGATAACGAGCAATAGATAACAATAAGCTTGTCTTAATATTTTTAAGACAATTTACAGTACGTATATAGACATTAGAGAAGGTGCATAAATTTTTTAGAGACTGAATTTAATTTAAAATATTTAATGGGTAAATATGGCTCAAAGTAATTTAAGACTAAAAACTTCCAGGTATGATAAAAAGGAATAATTTGCTAAATAAGATTTAATTATTCTTTACGTTTAAGAAAAACTTCTGAAATAAACTTTTAAGCAATGTACACTTAAATTTCATATAATTTATAAATATGTGTTTAGATTTAATTTAAAATATTTATAGAACTTAATTTTTATAAGAGAAAAATTTTAGTTTAAATAATCAAAATATTGAAAATGGAATTTTCATATTCAAGGAGAATGTAAAATAAACCTCTTTTTCAGATGAAGTTGATTTTTAGTTGAAGACATACGATCAGCGTTTCTGTTACGTCATGACGACTAGGCAACTGAAGTAAGTCATCTTGGCAAACTACGATCCTCATGGCAGGTAGGTCAGCAGTGGACATCTTGGCAAACTACGATCCTCATGGCAGATAGGTCAAGCAGTGGACATCTTGGCAAACTACGATCCTCATGGCAGGTAGGTCAAGCAGTGGACATCTTGGCAAACTACGATCCTCATGGCAGGTAGGTCAAGCAGTGGACATCTTGGCAAACTACGATCCTCATGGCAGGTAGGTCAAGCAGTGGACATCTTGGCAAACTACGATCCTCATGGCAGGTAGGTCAAGCAGTGGACATCTTGACAGACTACGATCCTCATGGCAGGTAGGTCAAGCAGTGGACATCTTGACAGACTGATCCTCATGGCAGGTAGGTCAAGCAGTGGACATCTTGACAGACTGATCCTCATGGCAGGTAGGTCAAGCAGTGGACATCTTGACAGACTGATCCTCATGGCAGGTAGGTCAAGCAGTGGACATCTTGACAGACTGATCCTCATGGCAGATAGGTCAAGCAGTGGACATCTTGACAGACTGTTCGTAATGGAAGATAGGTCAAGCAGTGGACATCTTGACAGACTGATCCTCATGGCAGATAGGTCAAGCAGTGGACATCTTGACAGACTGATCCTCATGGCAGATAGGTCAAGCAGTGGACATCTTGACAGACTGATCCTCATGGCAGATAGGTCAAGCAGTGGACATCTTGACAGACTGATCCTCATGGCAGATAGGTCAAGCAGTGGACATCTTGACAGACTGATCCTCATGGCAGATAGGTCAAGCAGTGGACATCTTGACAGACTGATCCTCATGGCAGATAGGTCAAGCAGTGGACATCTTGACAGACTGATCCTCATGGCAGATAGGTCAAGCAGTGGACATCTTGACAGACTGATCCTCATGGCAGATAGGTCAAGCAGTGGACATCTTGACAGACTGATCCTCATGGCAGATAGGTCAAGCAGTGGACATCTTGACAGACTGATCCTCATGGCAGATAGGTCAAGCAGTGGACATCTTGACAGACTGATCCTCATGGCAGATAGGTCAAGCAGTGGACATCTTGACAGACTGATCCTCATGGCAGATAGGTCAGCAGTGGACATCTTTGAAAATATGCTCCCCAAGGTGACTTAATGACGATGAAGTACTCAATGCAAAGCCTAGTTTTAAACATAAAACAAAATGTCTTTACTCCCATGGTCAAATCAACAAAGGGATTTTACTTTAGTTAGAGGCAGTGTTACAAAATCTTTATCATTTTACAAAATTCTTAAAAACTTGTAACGATGTTCATATCAGTCCGAACATTTTAATTCCTACACACAGGACCTCTGAGCTATGTGCGTGCTTTTCAAATATCTATCACAGAAGTCTATATTAACAAATGCTGACGAAGTTTAAATGTAAACGAAATTTCAATTACCAAAAACTTTAAATAACCACGGAATTAAGAAATTTACAGTCGTAAAAGTTATTTTGGAGGTTTGGTGATATGAGCAAATTTCATTAGCCTCTTATCATTAGGAGCTCTTATCAGCAGAAGTTAACACCCCCCATACAACCAAGTATTTAAATGAAACAAATATTTTACACTGCTCAATTCTTAAAAAATACTGCTACATTGCTGTAACTTGTTTATATTTAGAGAGAATATTAAAAAATAATTTTATACATAATTCATGCTATAACAAGAAAAATTTTAATTTCTTAGAAAAAATTGTCAATTTTTAAGTTTAAATAAGATCTTTGCACTAAATTTCTCTTTAAATTTTAAGATTTGATAATTTTAACTCCATATTTCTTTTTAAAATGTAGGGAAAATCTAGACAATTTTCAACTAATTTCCATACTGAGTAGAAAAAGCAAGTTTCGGCAAAAAAACATGAAAATAGTCCCTTTATTAACGTTTTGGAACATTGAAATTACTATAAAATATGTTGCAGTGAGAAAATTTCAAAATAAGTTGCCAAAAGTTTTTATTGGTCTAGAGTGTCAAAAAAGTTTCGTGGAATAGTCAAAATTATAGAGCATGGAACTAAATCAATTTTCAGTTCAATGCAAAATTTTTATTGAGAAAAACTTTTTCCTAATAAAAAGCAAAATACTAATATTGTCAAATGTTTTACAAATTCTTGATTTTATTATGCTTTTTATATCATTTAATTATAAAATGGTCAGAGTTAGAAAATCGACTTAATAGAGTTTCACGATTTTGGGAGTAGTTCACTGTAGCCTTAAAAAAAAAACAATTAAAAGCCGTGGTGCCCCCCCCTGAGCGTAAGCCTTCCAATGATACTACTACCTTAGCATAGGCTGATAGATACCAATTCTGCTCTTCACTGTAACCGACCACAGTTCTGACGTAAAATATCCTCAGTCCATCATCCATCAAAATATCCTTCATGATTTAGAAGCTCGTTACCATCAGACTGATCGTGGAAGGATTTACGCAATTTTTAAGACTTTTAAAATTAAATTTAACGTAAAGATTAAAATGTATAAAATATTAGTCAAAATAAGTTCAAAACTACACATGTTTCATGCCACGCTAACGGCTCTACAGTAAATTCTAATTCCTAAATTTCAAAATACCTAAATTAATGTTATTACCCGAGTTTTTGACTAATTTATAATTTCAAAAAGACTTAACTACACATTAATATTGAATTTTTAATGAAAAATTTAATATTCTTAAAGCTTGATAAAAATAACTAATTCACACTTGCACCCTAGCTCTTAGTTCATCGCCAACATTACACAAAATCTACATGCAAAGTTTCAAGCAAGTCTAAAGTAAACTGTTATGTGTGCTGGAGTAAAATATCTCCAAATCTACGTTCTGGAAATGCATTTAAATTGTAACAAAATTCTGAGAGCAAAAACTCGAAACTTTCAGAAAATGCTATGTCTTTATATAAAGTTTATATAATATGTAATAAATTGAAAATTTAATCTTTTAATTTATTCAGACAAAAAGGTTAAATTTTCAAAGCTTAAAAATATTCAAGTGTCTTTATGAGTCTACTTTCATTTTCATTTGTGAGTGCGAAAAAATTAATATGATTTCAAAAGATGGATCAAAAATTTAAAAAGGTTTTCAGAAGCTAATGAATAAAACGTTCTAACGATGAAATGTTAAACAGTAGACTCAAGGAATAAAATTTCTATTAAACAATGCATTGATCAGATCAAAATAATTCTTAACTTCCTTACCCAATCTAAATCGGATAATGATGACCAACAACATCTATTTTCAGGTAGCTTCTTGGATCCTGCAAGAAAATAGGAAACCTGTCATTAAAAATATAAAATTTGTTGCATACACAGTGGAGTATGTTTTTATACTTTTACGTAATATACTGTAAGTTCGTTGATGAACGTTGTATACTTATTACTAATAGATAGATAATATTAAACTAATACTACGACAATATTAGAGTTCGATATTATATATTCAGGAGGTTAAATTAAAATCTTTAATTCTGAGAAGAATTGGAAAAATTAAAGACTTAATATTTTGGTTCATTTTTCAGTTCTCTGACAAATTTCTTGTCTGAATGAGATTTTAACTGTTTCGAATCTGTTTAACTTCAGAAGCCCTGAAAAAATTATTAGTTTCTGACAATTGCAGAAGAACCTAACGAAATTTTAGATTGATATTCATAGCTAGATGTGGTTGACCTACGAATGAAATTTAAAGTGCGCAGTAAACTCCCCAACCTCATAGGAAGTTACCGCGCATTTCTTAACATCGAATAAAATCATGAAATAGATTATTTTCATTTTATGTATAATCTAACAACATAACATAAGCTACCATGCTAAATCTTTAGTTTACAGTCACTAGCCAAACTATTAGACGCACTATAAGATTCTATGTAAAATCTTAATTATCAAGTGATACAGCTGTATTATTTTTACGTAGCTGAAATCTGTTTGCACTTTTTTTACCATCGTTTGTAAATTTATTACCATTGTTATGCAATACGGTAAAAAATTATTAATGCAAATAGGACTATATAAAAATCTCCTAAATAAAACCCATTACATGTGTGTTTAAATATAAAAATATTGCATATAAAGTCGTGCAAAACATGTTAAAAAACTACAGCGCGTCTAATAATTTGGTCTAATTATTATAACATACTAAGACTTTATAGAATAAATATTCTATATTTATATAATAAATAGCCTAATTTATCCTATCCTCGAGTTTATATTATTTATAGTCTAATTCAGCCAATTGATACACGAACGTAAACGTGTACAAACAGGTTGCAGTCGCATAAAAACAATAATGCTGTATGTGATAATCAAGATTTTACATAAAATCTTAGAATGCGTCTAATGATGTAAGAAAATAATAAATTCATCGGTGATATCTGGGCCCCATCTCAAAGTTTTTAAACGGAAGCTCAATCTGGGCAACTAGCTAAGAGAGACTTTTTATTTCCCGAAGTTATATTAAATACCCTCAAGTTAATAAATAAAAGCTTAATTAATAAGATGGATTGAAGAAACTACGTTTTGAGTTTGAAAGCAGATTTCTAGATTTCAGTGCCAGTAAAATAGAATTAGATACCTTGCCTTTCAACGTAAATTGTGGAACAGTGAGGTTGGATTTGCAGCTTTAATTAATTTAGTTTCAATGTAACAATCTGAAACAGTTGCTTCTAAATATGCCACAGTTACAAATTACCAAACGCTAGTTTCCCAAATCTAAACTCTCATGCCCAGAAAATCAGTACTATGCTTGCTTCATTTTATATGCGTATACAAGTGTTTTTAACTAGCAAACCTTTGAAAAAAATAACTTCAGAAGTAGACTAACAGATAAGCATTTACCCTCGTACCTTAAAATAAGTACACCTCACTTCGACACTCAATATATGTAACTTTTAAAAATTAAATCGTAATTTCATTCATCTTAAATATTTTAAAACTGTTTAAAGTTTTGTATTTTAGAAGATTTTCCTTAGCCCACTAAACTTTTCAGATTTGTTGAAAAAGCGCTCATCCCTGCTCTAGGGCTAACAAAATAGACCGGAAAAAAAGATTGCCCTTTCTCTCGTCGACCAGAGACAAATCCTGTTCTAAACAACGACCCCACACTTAAACTTGAAATAGTTATACCTCGTTACAGTAGTCACCGTCACGGGTTCAAACGAATGGCTAGGGGAGTTCTTACTTTAGACAAACTATAGCTTAACCCCTTAACAGTGACATATATCAGAAAAAATGACGAAAAATGGAAAATTTAACTCTTTAACTTTGCTCTTTATATTATTATAAAAGTTAAAATGGTTTTATTACAAAAATAATATTTTAAATGCAACAACTACTGTATTTATAATTTTTGCATACGCATAAAAGGTAATGGATTACACACACATCTTATGCAATTAAAACAAATTAAACAAAATTTTGAAGCTAAATATAATATAACTAGTATAATATAAAAATACAATTTTCAATACATAAATTTTACAAGTCTTTTACTGTATGGTATATCCCAAAACCCCCACCCACATTTCCTTCCCTCGACTGAAGTCATTATCGGTGAAAAACTAGAAATCATCTTATCAGGTAAATAGTGAGTTCAGTATTCTAAGGTAGAAATTAGCTAAGCTCGGGCTTCACAAAGATTTTGTTAAACAAAATTAAAAGTTTATGCAACCTAAATTTTGAAGAAAAAAATTTATAGCACTAAACTACATAATTAAGCTTGAATATACAATATTTTGGAATTGAGTGGGAAGTCTATTAAGTTTGAAACTGTCACAAAACTTTTTAAGTAAATTCAATATCGGAGGGGGGAAAATAACAAAGTTTTAAAAGCAGACTGTTCGATATAGTATTCAAAGTGCGTGCAATGTTTAGTATTCAAAAGCTAATAATCACGTTAAATCCCGTGGGAAAAAAATTTATATATAACACATTAAAACTATTATTTCATAAAACTTTAGTTTCACTGTTCTTCGTCAACAAGGAATCGCAATTTTATTTCAAGTCGTTTTTACTCAATAATCTAAAAAGAATTTTAACTAAGCGAAATTGATAATTTTAAAAGTAATACTTTAAATAAGCAAATACCACATCAAAATATTCGAAAAAGAACCATTTTTGAATTTCACAAAAGAACCAAGTTAATAAAAGAGGTATATTAATCATACTTAAAGCAATCCCGAATTTTAGACAATTACAAGCATACCATCAAGCATCTCGAAAAACTTTAAGTGTATGTAAAAGTAGGGAAAATTAGAAAAAAACGTACTGTAAAGTTCTGTAAAATTAACAGCAGACTTATAAAACACATCATAATCCTTTTTTGTATCTAAAACTAGACCAAATACAAGAGTCTACCAACTCATAAAAAAAAAACTCACAACAACAAAACAGAGATTCGAAGAACTCGGTTGGTACAAGTCTTGCCCCGTATTTTATATCCTTTAATATCGATAACGATTGGCAACTATTGTCTATCAAAGTCGAATTGAGTTGATGATGAAGAGGATCCACGATACTCGCGTTCTTTGGGGCCTCCCTGTGCCGAGCGTTATCACTTGCCAAAAGTTCTGTAGTGTGGAGGTAGCGGGTTCGAATCCCGTCCTACCATGGATGTGTCTTCGTTCTGTCCTTATTTAAATTGTACTATCTGTCTTTCTACTTGATAAAGGTTCCGCAGTGGACTGATCGTTGAGGCATACTTCCTAGCAGATCACCGAACTCAAGCATCACTGGCTGCGGTCAGTGAGCGGGCGGGTGACCATTTGGATTAGTCTGAGTAGGGACCGAGGGTGTGCTGCATGGCTCCTCGTTAAGCTGTTCCACCGTAAAGTGCTTGATTTCGCATGCAGGTCGTCGGGCTACCGAAGCGGGGGTGTCATCCCTTCTAAAGAGGATCAAAATTGTGAGGGCATGTCTTCGAATTATCCTCAGGGATGTTTCCCAGACCGTCGCCAATTGTGCAGCTCTAGTGTGACGTAAATAAAGTACCTGCGTATCTACTTCATAAAGACTTAAAACCAGTGCTTGCGTAATTAAATGTATAGCATGTAATTGGGAACAAGCATGCATGTATCAATGAATAAAATATTCGTTTGTAATATATCTTCTGTGAGCTGAGTAAGATAAGGTGACTTTTCGGGGTTGGGAAAAATTCTGGCAAAAGTTGCTGAGGAAATAAGACATTTTTACAGAACGATAAAAGGGGCCTCCCCGGATAAGTGGTCTCACCATTTCACCAAACGCTCTCTCACTTGAAAGTAACGGATTGCACAGCCATCCTGAATCTATCATTGCAATATCATTCGCGAGTTTTTGTCCAGCAGTGGACTAATCGTAAAGACACGGTTCCCAATAGAATATCGAAGTCAAGTATTACTGATTGAGGTCAGTAAGCGGGTAGGTGACCGCTTTGATCAGCCGGCGTATGAACCGATTGTGCGCGATATCAGTCCTCGTGAAACTGTTCTACCGAAAAGTGCATGACTTCAGGTGCAAGCCGTCCCTCTGCAGAGGATTAAAATTGTGATGATAGGTCTTCAAATCATCCTTAGGGAGGTTTCCCAGACCGTTGCTAATAACCCGTTGTGCAGCTCTAGTACGACGTAAATTAAATACCCATCTACCCATATCAAGCTTGGGCTATTTGTTCTTGATATTGACAAGGGTTGATAAGTCGTACTTTTAAATTAGCATACAAGCTTGTATATGCATGTGAAGATAATAAATAAATTAATAGAACGATACAATATTTTAATAGACAACAGTTTGGTTGTTGAGCTCAGGGAATAGAGCGTTCGCCTTCCAATGAGGTGAACCGGTTTTGAATCCCACCAATGACTGGTCGATACGAATCCGCATTCGGTTTGCACCGACCACATTGGTGACGTGAAATATCCTCAGTGGTAGACGGATCACTGGTTAGAGTCCCTTTGCCGTCAGGCTAACCATGGGAGGTTCTCGTGGTCTTCCTCTCCATGTAACGCAAATGGGGTTAGTTCCATCAAAAAGTCCTCCACGAAGGCAAAATTTCTCCCAATACTTGATCTAGGAATCCCCTTTGTCTTCTGGATTGGATTTTAAATTACAAGGATACGGAGTTGAACATCAGAAGTCGTATACCCAAAAATTGGGTCGGCTGTTTAACGACGGTTATAATATAAAATAGTCTGGTTGTTAAAATCACACTAGAGCTTCTCTAATGTTCTAATGGTGACGATCTGCGATTCATCCTCACTCATGATTCGAATTCACGTGCATTACACTACCACAGTTTAAATCGGACAGATGAAAGTAATCGCCCTATCTTTGCCCCACGCTCCCCAGCCGTTGAATCATGCCTGTACTGTTCCAGTTCTTAACTTCACATTATATTCAAGTAAAGATTTGTCCCGCAGTGGACTGATCGTTAAGACACGGTTCTCATCAGATCACCGAAGTCAAGCATCACTGGCTGCGGTCAGTGTGCGGGTGGGTGACCCACTTGGATCAGTCTGCGTAAGGACCGAGGGTGTGCGGTATTGGTCCTCGTTAAACTGTGCTACCGTAAAGTGCTCGACTTCGTGTGCAGGTCGTTGGGCTACCGAAGCGGGGGTGCCCTCCCCTCTGCAGAGGATCAAAATTGTGATGGCATGTCTTCGGATCATCCTCAGGGATGTTTCCCAGACCGTCGCCAATAGCCCATTGTGCAGCTCTAGTGCGACGTAAATCAACAACAACAACAATCAAGTAAAGATTTGAAAATTATATTGCCCCAAATTGTAAGATGATAAATAACATATATTGCTGTTGTCTGTTCACTTCGGTTAACCTTTCATTCAATGCTTGTGGTGAGAAGAAGGTGATGATTTTGATTTCGGTTGTATAACCGGCTTGAAGTCATTATCTCCATGTAGTTGGTGTTGGTTCCACTCCGTTAAAGAGCTGAGATCTTTTAGTAACTTTAGACACAAAATTGAAACCTTCTGTTCTGCCGCTCGAGACATTAGTTACTCAGTTGCCTTCCCTATTAAGTCTGTGCCTTTTCTCTAATCGTTTTAGTCAAGATACATGTCCTCCTGCCGAATACTTTGAAGCGCAGAGTTATCGGGTTCGAATTCCGTTCTCACCCTGATTGTAACTTTATCGAATTTGTGCTATCTGTTCTTTGATTTGACAAAAGTCAAATTGAATAAAATTAAGGGTTTGATTGAATTTTCATTTTATGCATGTGAATAAATCAAATCAAATTTAGCAGGGTAGCAAAGAAACAAAAATTCCGTATGATGATATGAACAGATTCGTTCCCCGAAATCTCTGAAATACCACTACGACAAAAGGACCGGAATATAAATTTTTTGTATCGAATAACCATATTTTCTAATGAGTAAACAAGTCAGTGTACGCATTTGAAACTTTAAAGCAATTCATAGCGTCAGATGGATTATTTCAGAAACTAGATCGAGATATTATATCCTCATATATTAACGTTAGGCAGACCGAAAAATAGTTTTAACCTCTTGAGTTAGCAAAGGAATGTGACCTATATTTTACAACTTGAGGGAAAATTATAGCTGAGAAAAGAACTGAACTAAGGGTTTATAACAACAAATATATTTTGAATGATTAGAAAAATAATAATTAAGATATCATGGTGAGTAGCGTTTTTTAAAAGTGCTTATTTCCGATTTTCGTTTTTAAAAGCACTTAAAGGTGCTTTTTACATTGGGTGTTTTTAAAAAGTGCTCAATTTTTCCTGTTTGAAAAATACATTTTTTTTCTTATGTCGATTTTCGTCAAGTATAGTGGGCTTTTCACATTGTTTTGTCCCGCAGTGGACTGATCGTTAAGACACGGTTCCCAGCAGATCACCAAAGTCACGCATCACTGGCTGCGGTCAGTGTGCGGATGGGTGACCAATTGGATCAGTCTGCGTAGGGACCGAGGGTGTGCGGTATGGGTCCTCGTTAAACTGTTCTGCAGTAAAGTGCTCGACTTCGCGTGCAGATCGTCGGACTGCCTAGTTTCTGGTAAAGAACTCTTTTTCTAGAATACATTACTGAGGAGAATTCAAAGACATGCTATCACAATTTTGATCCTCTGCAGAGGGGATGGCATCCCCGCTTCGGCAGTCCGACGACCTGCACGCGAAGTCGAGCACTTTACGGTAGCACAGTTTAACGAGGACCAATACCGCACACCCTCGGTCCCTACGCAGACTGATCCAAGTGGTCACCCACCCGCACACTGACAGTAGCCAGTGATGCTTGACTTCGGTGATCTGCTGGGAACCGTGTCTTAACGATAAGGCCACTGCGGGACCATAAGTAACCATCACCCTGATGTCAGAATTCGGACTGATTTATGATGGTCCAACATAAGAATAGCAACTTGTTGTTTTGATGGTTCGTTCAGGTTGAACCATCAGAAATTGCCATCATAGTTTCATGAAATCAAATGTCGGAACGGTCATGAACAACCACCATTCCAAAGTAGGAATACGGACTGATTTATGATGGATCAACATTAAAAACAAAACAAAATTGAATCAATGGTATATTCCATCAAGAATTCCCATTATAACATCATAGAAATATATAGTTGGAAACATCACAGATCATCATGGATTATTGGTTCATGCTCTTTTCTTGATGGTTAACCACCAATAGTATTAAAGCATTATTTTTTTTTAGTTGAGACGTTTAAGAACTTTTAATTTCGCCATTGAAATCGATGCCGTCTCTTGTAACTTTAAACAGAGAAGAAGGGAAAAAAATGCACAAGGTCAAAAAAAAAAATCCTGAACTTCAAAAGCGAAAGTTATTAATGCTTAAAAATTCTTTCGATTTAATAATATATTTTTTAATGTCATTATTCAAAATATTTACGTGTTTTAATTATAACGCCTTAATTTTCAATATTTATGATCGAGTGTAATATTTCCATTATTATATGCTCAAAAGATTATTTTTTTAGTAATTACCATTTAAGAGTTTTGCTTCCTAGTGAAAATGTATACAAAACAATTGCTATTGCAATTGGGTATAATATGAAAAAAACACAACTACTTCGATTTAGTAGGAACAACATATGACGCAATGCTAAACGAATGGAATTTAGTTGTTGTTTATTTAGTTATTGTTATTAGTAGTTGTTGTTATTTGTTTTAGTTGTTGTTGTTTATTTATTTGCATTTAGTTTCAATAACTTTTCTTTATAATGCAATAAAATCTGGCGAGCAGCTATTTAAACGATCGAACACTTCGTTTGTTTATTTGTGGCTTGAAGTTAGGCTCGCAGAAAATGCCGTTCATGGGTTAAATTTAGTAGGAACAACACAACCTGTGACGTAGGCTATATTATACCCAATTATAAATAAGAAACTATATTAAAATTAGGCATCCCAATTAATAAAATATAAGGACACTTCGTACTTTAAAAGTTTTCTTATATACTTTCATTTATTAAACAGTAAAAGTTAAAAACTTAGATAAGAAAAAGATTACGACAACCATTGCAATATTTCTCTAACTTTAAAATATTTTTTTTCATTCTTTTTTTAAATTATTTAATACTATAAGGAATACTAAGAAAACGTATGAATACTATATTTTTTTGAAATAATTTGTTGGCAGTGTAAAGTTTGACAGCTATTATCAGAAAAGTGTCGAACATTCAACTCATTTCTTCAAAAGATTATTTAAATCGTCTGCAAACTAGACCTAAATGGAATAAGGGAAACGAAGAGTTTAAAGAAAATGAAGTGGTTTTAGTGAAAGTTGAGGATAATTCAAGGGTACTGAATTGGAATCTTGCTGAAATAATTAAGGTTCACCCTGGCGATGATAATATAATTAGAGTGGTGACATTAAAAACAAATAAAGGTAACGATAAAAGACCTGTAAATAAAATTGCGAAATTATACATTATTTCTAACTAAATTTAAGTGTATTTTGAATTATATATTGTACTGTAATTTATGTTTTATTTTATAACCGTCGTTGAGCAGCCGACCCAATTTCATGGGCTTACGACTTCAACTCCGATCTTCAACTCCGCAGTCTTGTAATTTTGAACCCAATCCAGAAGACAAGGGAACTCCTGGATCGAGTATTGAGAGAAATTTGCCTTCGTGGAGGACTTTTTGATGGAACTAATCCGCATTTGCGTTACATGGAGAGGAAGATCACGAGAACCTCCTTCGGTTAACCTGACGGAAAGGGGACTCTAACCATAGCCACCGAGAAATAAGGCCGTTGAGATCATCAAGGACTTTTAGTGAAGTCACATACTGTGGTGATATGCGATTAGCCACCAATTTCAAATATTTATCCTTCATATAGTATGAATCTTTCGAATACAGATGAATTGTTTTTGTGTTACCTTATTTTGATGCCTGAAATAATTTGGCAACAAAAAATTATTATTAAATTGTTATGTTATTATTTTCCTTATTATTTTTTGATGTACCATATAAGAATCTATACTAAAACTAAAAAAGAAACATTCTTTTTTTTAAGTATATTTATTTTCGAAAATAATAAAAACTATTTTAAAGTTTCAGAATCTTAATGATCGAAATACTTTGCTAGATTTCTTGTAATTTTTTTATTATTATTACTTTATAATTAATGCTTAGCTAAATTATTTTGTACTATTTGAATATTATATGCGTCATTTGTTTGTAAATAATTGCAGTATTTATGTTTGTATTATTTCCACTTGGAATTTGAATGTGTATCATAGGATTCTGAAAGAATTCTTTAGAACGTATTTTAAAATAAAAATTTTATGAATGTAACAATAAAAATATAATTTCTTTATTTGTCTCTTTTCTGCCATGATATAAACATATTTTTATTTGTCTCGTATTCGTTTCCTTATAAAAATGTGTCATTTCTTATTTTCAAATATACGATTAAATCTAATATTTAATTACATATTAGAAAATAATAAATTATACACTTAAATAAGGTTTATTCTTTTGATATTAAAAATAGTTATGATGAATCAAGAATTCTTATTAAATTTCATTTTTATTGAAAAACATCAAGCAGTCCTACATGTTCATTATATTGAGTTATAATTTTATAAATAACATTGATTTATTTAATTAAAAAGCTAAAAATTCACCACTTAAAAAAATTAAGTGCTATTAAATTAGCTAAAGCAAAATGATATTACGTCGCTCAAGCGATTTATTATAGTTTTCTCTTAATAGAAATCCGAATACCACGTCATCTTATGGTTCGTTAACACTTCAGAGGATGACGTCACAAATATACTGAGAGGCCTTGACTTTCGGTGGTAATGTTCTAACCCATGATCCGTCTACCACTGAGGATATTTCACGTCAACACTGTGGTCGGTGCAAGCCGGATGCGAAATTCGTATCGATTGGGATTCAAACCTGGTTCGCCGCATTGGAAGGCGAACGCTCTATCCCCTGAGCCATCGCGGCTGTAATTTACGTTTGTATCTGTTGAAAAATTTTTGTTTTTGTAAAATTGTGAAGGCGGGTGGTATGTTGTGCCCAGCCACTGTAAAAGCTGCGCTGCAGTCGCAGGAAGGAAAGTAAGAGATCGAGAGTGTTAATTGAAGAGGAGAGAGTGAAAGAAATACAGTCCATCTGGGGTTTTCACAATTCGAAAAGTATTTAAAAATTGAGAGTTATCGAGGGCCAAAACAACAAGCTTGTTCAATTTTTGTGATCTGCTGGACAAATTGTATCATTTTTGTCACCGAGGGATTCATAAGAAAGAATAGACACCTTTTTTTAAAAAAATAGCTTGGTCTGCAATGAATTGCTTGTTGAAAATTTTAAAGGCAGAACGAAAATAAATTCTGCTTGCTGGCATTATAAACGGGAAAGGATTTCTTGTAAAGATTTATGTCCTTTAGCTAGTACTAAATAGTTCGAATGCAAAATACTATCCTCACAAACACGAAAATGAATTAATAAAAACGAAGTCAATTATAGGTTATTTTGTGTTATAGCCCATTATTGAACTGCCGACCCAATTTTTGACTTTACTACAACCGTGTTTAACTCCGTAGCCTTATAATTTTTATCCCGGGCTTCTCTTTAGGAGGCGAGCATTCCATCCCCTGAGCCACCATGGCTCTAATTGCAGGTTATTTTTATTCTATAACGACCAAGGCAATGATTTTGAACAACCGATACAATGATTTTGAATCAATCCAGAAGACAAGGGAACTCCTGGATCAAATATTGGGTGAAATTTGCCTCCGTGGAGGACTTTTTGATGAAACTAACCAGCATTTGTGTTACACGGCGAGGCAAAGCACGAAAACCTCCCTCGGTTAGCCTGACAGCAAAGGGACTCTAATCTATGATCCGTCTACCGCTGTCTTACGACAGCACTATGGTCGGTTTCGACCCGGGTGCAGGATTCGCTCCGTGTTCACCTCATTGGAAGGCAAACGCTCTATTCCCTGAGCCACTACGGCTTATTGCAGGGTATTTTATTTATAGCCGTCGGCGAACAGCCAATCCGAATTTGAGTTAACTGCTACCAATCTTTAATTTTGTAGTTTGAAATTTAGAACTCAACCCAGAAGACAAGGAAACTCCTGGATCTAGTATTGGGACAAATTTGGTTTTGTGGAGGACTTTTTGATGGAACTAACCCGCATTTGCGTTACACGGCGAGGAAAACTTCCCATAGTTAGCCTGTCGGTAAGAGGACTCTAACCCATGATCTATATACCACTGAGGATAAATTACGTAACAATGCAGGTTATTAGGGAGTTACCATTATAAAATCGGGAGGGAAAAAAACCCTTACTAAATAGATATTTTTATAATAGTTTATTGACGACCTGTTTTACGTGAAATAAGCTTTCGAAAAGTTTAAATGTGGTTTGACTTATAGATAAATTCATGTTTAACACATAAATTCATGTAACAGAATGTTTAACTTATGCATGTTTTGAACGTAGCGTACTTTTTTTGTTTATTGAATTTTAAATTTTTTGCTTATTTGGCTGAATGATTTAAATAGAAATTCGGCATTGTTTTTCTTTCACCCATGAGTGCTTTGACAACCCTAAAAGACAAAATATTTTGCTACACTTGGCAGTTTGCCAAACTAAGTTCGGTTCATCCGTTGATTCTTCTCTTTAGTTTAACCTTCAGTTTAAAATTTAATGATATCGAGTAAATTTTAAAACTGAGTTAAAATTGATATATTTTTAAGATTATTAAATTTAATTTTTATGTGTTTTTTTGGTAATTCCAAATATATAAATTAAAATAACTTATGGTAGAATTTCAAACCTTTAATGGTTCAGGGTCGTCCCTAACCTTTGAAAACTTTAAATCTTGTTGCCGAGAATGAAAAATCGCATGAACAAAACATCTCTAAAGTTATTAAATAATCTTTGAAGTATTTCTTGAGGAATATAAAAAAAATGACAAAAACGGAAAGTGTCTCTTCTATTGTAGGTTTAGTGTACATGGCCCTAAATAATTTCTATTACCACATAACTTTTACATTCGGTGGAGTGTTACGTTATAACTAACCACTTACACAACTTGTTCTAAGTCAGATACGACTGGTAGGGTTTAGTGGTATGAAGGCACAAACTGCTAGTTCCGAGGGACCGGACGTGTTCCATATTGAAAAACTATATTTAGTTAAACAAAAAATTTGTGTATTTATTTTTATGGATTGAAACGCATACTTAAAAGTATTATTTTTAAATTATTCCTATACTTTTAAGTATTATTTTTTCCTTTATTATGTATTATTTTTTCCTTTATATTTACTTCTAACTTTCAAACTCAGACAGGTATTATATTATAGCATTCTCTAATATAGAGAGAAATCACAATGTTGCACAAAATGGTCCCATTGGTAAACCGCAGACATTTTTCATAAACTTTTTTCACAAATCGAACAATCAGACGGTGGCCGGTAGTGCTAAGTGACATGAAACCGAAAATCATAAGATTCGAGGTTACTTGGTTTGAATCCTGAATATGGTCATTATTTAACAATATTGTAAAGTAAATAAAATATTGCTTTATTTATTTATTTTTCTTTTCTAAGGGCGTATAATACTATAAGCTTTAAAATGAATGCGTTGCTTGAATAGTGTGTGTGTGTCTATATACATATATATGCCCCACGTGTGCCCTTAACAATTATCTATAATTTTGAAACTCAGCTAGGTATTATATAACATGCTATATTACAGTGTTGTAGGAAATAATTATAATAAAATTAGTGGGACCAAAATGTGCACAATATGCAAGTATAAATTTTTTAAGTGCGTATAATGACATTAAAATAGAGAAATTGTTGCTCACACATATATATATATATATATATATATATATATATGGGCCATATCGCTAATTAATATTAAGCTGAAATTTTCAAACTCGGTTAGGTGTTGTATTATTACATACTATACTACCATTTTAAAGGATATAATTATAGACAAATATATCTGGGCTCGATCCTCGCACATGATCAATTTTAAAAATTATATTTAATAAAAAAAAAATTTTAAATTTATTTTACAATCTCTTAACGTAAATAAAATATTCCTAAAATTTTTCTCTTTGTCTAAGTACTTATATTACCAAAAGCATTAAAAGGAAGAATATGTTGCTTGTGTACTGTATCCAAATCTACCCTTAGCATTAACGTATATTTTTCTAACTCTTTCAGGTATATTATAATATACTATACTACCATACTTAAGAAACGATTGAAATAGGAAAATTTCAAAAAAAGAATGGTGAAAGCATGGTCCTATAACATGGTCCATGGTACTTGGAGCAAGGAACTAGCACGATAGGACTATAAGCGTGGTCCAACGGCTAAGACCATGTGCTAGTGACTTACACTTTGAGGCAGTGGGCAAGGATTCGATCCCCGGCTGTGGTCAACTTTTAAAATTTCTTCTTTTTTTTCTCTCTTGTTTATTTTACATTATATTATTTATTAAACGTGTTTTTCGATAAATTAAAGGATCCTATTTATAAAAAATAATTTTTTTTTGTTCGGGTATTTTCAAATAATGCTTAAAAGCTGGAAAAATCCCGGAAAATTAGTTTATTTATAGCTTATTATTTTTTTAAACCTGTTTTACAATACTTTCACGATAGTTTATCATACCAAAGGTGTCTTTTATATAAAATCAATTGTATTTCTTAGTGAAAGAACGTATAATGGAATAAAAAATAAAATAAAATAAAATGGCGGGAAAAATTTGAAATTTCAAGTCCGCCTAGCTCCCTTTAATATTAAGCTATAATTTTCTAACTTGGGTCGAAAGTTGGTATCCATCAGCTGAACCAACCTACCTAGAAACATTTTTTATAGATAAATTAGGGGTTCCACAGTGGCCCCTTAAATCTTTTGCTTATCTAGCTGGGAGAGGGTACTTGAAGCTATGCAGTAGCACGATTCCCGTATAAGCGTGGTCCAACGGCTAAAGCCACGTGCTAGTGATCTGGAGCGAGGAAGCAAGAGTTCGATCCCCTTCTGTGGTCGATTTTTAAAATTTTTTCTTCTTTTTTCTCTTTTGTTTATTTTACATTATATAGTTTATTTAATGTGTTTTTCGATAAATTAAAGGATCCTATATATAAAAAATAATTTTTTTTTGTTCTAGAATTTTCAAATAATGCTTAAATGCTTTAAAAATCCCGGAAAATTAGTTTATTTATAGCTTATTATTTTTTTGAACTTGTTTTACAATACTTTCACGATACTTTATCATACCAAAGGTGTCTTTTATATAAAATCAATTGTATTTCTTTGTGAAAGAAAGTATAAAGGAATAAAAAATAAAATAAAATAAAATGGCGGGAAAAAGTTTGAAATTTCAAGACCGCCTAGCTCCCTTTAATATTAAGCTATAATTTTCAAACTCGGTCCGAAAGTTGGTATCCATCAGCTGAACCAATCTACCTAAAGACATTTTTTATAGATAAATTAGGGGTTCCACAGTGGCCCCTTAAATCTTTTGTTTATCTAGCCGGAAGAGGGTACTTGAAGCTATGCAGTAGCACGGTCCCCGTATAAGCGTAGTCCAACGGCTAAGACCATGTGCTAGTCACTTTCGCGAGGAGCGAGGGAGCAAGGGTTCGAACCCCGACTGTGGTCGATTTTTAAAATTTTTTCTTCTTTTTTCTCGTTTGTTCACATTGCATTTTATTGTTTATTTAATGTGTTTTTCGATAAATTAAAGGATCCTATATATAAAAAATAATTTTTTTTTGTTCGGGAATTTTCAAATAATGCTTAAAAGCTTGAAAAATCCCGGAAAATTAGCTTATTTATAGCTTATAATTTTTTTGAACTTGTATCACAATACTTTCACGATAGCTTATCATGCCAAAGGTGTCTTTTGTATGAAATCAATTGTCTTTCGTTTTGAAAGAACGTATAATGGAAAAAAAAAAAAGTGAAATAAAATAAAATGGCGGGAAAATTTTAAAATTTAAAGACCGCCTAGCTCCCTTTAATATTAAGCTATAATTTTTAAACTCGGGTCGAAAGTTGGTATCCATCAGCTGAACCAACCTTCCTGAAAACATTTTTATAGATAAATTAGGGGTTCCACAGTGGCCCCTCAAATCTTTTGTTTATCTAACCGGGAGAGGGTACTTGAAGCTATGCAGTAGCACTATCCCCGTATAAACGTGGTCCAACGGCTAAGACCATGTGCTAGTGATTTACGCCTGGAGCGAGGGAGCAAGGGTTCAAACCCCGGCTGAGGACGATTTTTAAAATTTTTTATTCTTTTTTCTCTTTTGTTTATTTTACATTATATTGTTTATTTAATTATTTTTTCGATAAATTAAAGGATTCTATATACAAAAAATAATTTTTTTTTGATCCGGAATTTTCAAATAATGCTTAAAAGCTGGAAAAATCCCGGAAAATTAGTTTATTTATAGCTTAATATTTTTTTTAACTTGTTTCACAATACTTTCACGATAGTTTATCATACCAAAGGTGTCTTTTATATAAAATCAATTGTATTTCTTTGTGAAAGAAAGTATAATGGAATAAAAAATAAAATAAAATAAAATGGCGGTAAAAAGTTTGAAATTTCAAGACCGCCTAGCTCCCTTCAATATTAAGCTATAATTTTCAATCTCGGTCCGAAAGTTGGTATCCATCAGCTGAACCAACCTTCCTGAAAACATTTTTTATAGATAAATTAGGGGTTCCACAGTGGCCCCTCAAATCCTTTGTTTATCTAGCCGGGAGAGGGTACTTGAAGCTATGCAGTAGCACTATCCCCGTATAAACGTGGTCCAACGGCTAAGACCATGTGCTAGTGACTTACGCCGGGAGCGAGGGAGCAAGGGTTCAAACCCCGGCTGAGGACGATTTTTAAAATTTTTCTTCTTTTTTCTCGCTTGTTTATTTTACATTATATTGTTTATTTAATGTGTTTTTCGATAAATTAAAGGATCCTTAATATAAAAATAATTTTTTTTTTGTTCGGGAATTTTCAAATAATGCTTAAAAGCTGGAAAAATCCCGGAAAATTAGTTTATTTATAGCTCATTATTTTTTTAAACTTGTTTCACAATTCTTTCACGATAGTTTATGATACCAAAGGTGTCTTTTATATAAAATCAATTGTATTTCTTTGTGAAAGAAAGTATAATGGAATAAAAAATAAAATAAAATAAAATGGCGGGAAAAAGTTTGAAATTTCAAGACCGCCTAGCTCCCTTTAATATTAAGGTATAATTTTCAAACTGGGTCCGAAAGTTGGTATCCATCAGCTGAACCAACCTACCTAAAGACATTTTTTCTAGATAAATTAGGGGTTCCACAGTGGCCCCTTAAATCTTTTGTTTATCTAGCCGGAAGAGGGTACTTGAAGCTATGCAGTAGCACGATCCCCGTATAACCGTAGTCCAACGGTTAAGACCTTGTGCTAGTCACTTTCGCGAGGAGCGAGGGAGCAAGGGTTCGAACCCCGGCTGTGGTCGATTTTTAAAATTTTTTCTTCTTTTTTCTCTTTTGTTTATTTTACATTATATTGTTTATTTAATTATTTTTTCGATAAATTAAAGGATTCTATATACAAAAAATAATTTTTTTTTGATCCGGAATTTTCAAATAATGCTTAAAAGCTGGAAAAATCCCGGAAAATTAGTTTATTTATAGCTTAATATTTTTTTTAACTTGTTTCACAATACTTTCACGATAGTTTATCATACCAAAGGTGTCTTTTATATAAAATCAATTGTATTTCTTTGTGAAAGAAAGTATAATGGAATAAAAAATAAAATAAAATAAAATGGCGGGAAAAAGTTTGAAATTTCAAGACCACCTAGCTCCCTTCAATATTAAGCTATAATTTTCAATCTCGGTTCGAAAGTTGGTATCCATCAGCTGAACCAACCTACCTAAAGACATTTTTTATAGATAAGTTAGGGGTTCCACAGTTGCCCCTTAAATCTTTTGTTTATCTAGCCGGAGGAGGGTACTTGAAGCTATGCAGTAGCACGATCCCCGTATAAGTGTGGTCCAACGGCTAAGACCATGTGCTAGTTGCTTACGCCTTGAGCGAGGGAGCAAGGGTTCGAACCCCGGCTGTGGTCGATTTTTAAAATTTTTCTTCTTTTTTCTCGCTTGTTTATTTTACATTATATTGTTTATTTAATGTGTTTTTCGATAAATTAAAGGATCCTATATATAAAAATAATTTTTTTTTTGTTCGGGAATTTTCAAATGATGCTTAAAAGCTGGAAAAATCCCGGAAAATTAGTTTATTTATAGCTCATTATTTTTTTAAACTTGTTTCACAATTCTTTCACGATAGTTTATCATACCAAAGGTGTCTTTTATATAAAATCAATTGTATTTCTTAGTGAAAGAAAGTATAATGGAATAAAAAATAAAATAAAATAAAATGACGGGAAAAAGTTTGAAATTTCAAGACCGCCTAGCTCCCTTTAATATTAAACTATAATTTTCAAACTCGGTCCAAAAGTTGGTATCTATCAGCTGAACCAACCTACCTAAAGACATTTTTTATAGATAAATTAGGGGTTCCACAGTGGCCCCTCAAATCTTTTGTTTATCTAGCCGGGAGAGGGTACTTGAAGCTATGCAGTAGCACTATCCCCGTATAAACGTGGTCCAACGGCAAAGACCATGTGCTAGTGATTTACGCCTGAAGCGAGGGAGCAAGGGTTCAAACCCCGGCTGAGGACGATTTTTAAAATTTTTTATTCTTTTTTCTCTTTTGTTTATTTTACATTATATTGTTTATTTAATTATTTTTTCGATAAATTAAAGGATTCTATATACAAAAAATAATTTTTTTTTGATCCGGAATTTTCAAATAATGCTTAAAAGCTGGAAAAATCCCGGAAAATTAGTTTATTTATAGCTTAATATTTTTTTTAACTTCTTTCACAATACTTTCACGATAGTTTATCATACCAAAGGTGTCTTTTATAGAAAATCAATTGTATTTCTTTGTGAAAGATTGTATAATGGAATAAAAAATAAAATAAAATAAAATGGCGGGAAAAAGTTTGAAATTTCAAGACCGCCAAGCTCCCTTCAATATTAAGCTATAATTTTCAATCTCGGTACGAAAGTTGGTATCCATCAGCTGAACCAACCTACCTAATGAAATTTTTTATAGATAAGTTAGGGGTTCCACAGTGGCCCCTTAAATCTTTTGTTTATCTAGCCGGAAGAGGGTACTTGAAGCTATGCAGTAGCACGATCCCCGTATAAGTGTGGTCCAACGGCTAAGACCATGTGCTAGTTGCTTACGCCTTGAGCGAGGGAGAATGGTTCGAACCCCGGCTGTGGTCGATTTTTAAAATTTTTCTTCTTTTTTCTCGCTTGTTTATTTTACATTATATTGTTTATTTAATGTGTTTTTCGATAAATTAAAGGATCCTATATATAAAAATAATTTTTTTTGTTCGGGAATTTTCAAATGATGCTTAAAAGCTGGAAAAATCCCGGAAAATTAGTTTATTTATAGCTCATTATTTTTTTAAACTTGTTTCACAATTCTTTCACGATAGTTTATCATACCAAAGGTGATTTTATATAAAATCAATTGTATTTCTTTGTGAAAGAAAGTATAATGGAATAAAAAATAAAATAAAATAAAATGACGGGAGAAAGTTAGAAATTTCAAGACCCCCTAGCTCCCTTTAATATTAAGCTATAATTTTCAAACTCGGTCCGAAAGTTGGTATCCATCAGCTGAACCAACCTTCCTAAAGACATTTTTTATAGATAAATTAGGGGTTCCACAGTGGCCCCTCAAATCTTTTGTTTATCTAGCCGGGAGAGGGTACTTGTAGCTATGCAGTAGCACGACCCTGGTATAAACGTGGTCCAACGGCTAAGACCATGTGCTATTGACTTACGCCTGGAGCGAGGGAGCAAGGGTTCGAACCCCGGCTGAGGACGATTTTTAAAAATTTTTCTTCTTTTTTCTCTTTTGTTTATTTTACATTATATTGTTTATTTAATGTGTTTTTCGATAAATTAAAGGATCCTTAATATAAAAATAATTTTTTTTTGTTCGGGAATTTTCAAATAATGCTTAAAAGCTGGAAAAATCCCGGAAAATTAGTTTATTTATAGCTCATTATTTTTTTAAACTTGTTTCACAATTCTTTCACGATAGTTTATCATACCAAAGGTGTCTTTTATATAAAATCAATTGTATTTCTTTGTGAAAGAAAGTATAATGGAATAAAAAATAAAATAAAATAAAATGGCGGGAAAAAGTTTGAAATTTCAAGACCGCCTAGCTCCCTTTAATATTAAGGTATAATTTTCAAACTGGGTCCGAAAGTTGGTATCCATCAGCTGAACCAACCTACCTAAAGACATTTTTTCTAGATAAATTAGGGGTTCCACAGTGGCCCCTTAAATCTTTTGTTTATCTAGCCGGAAGAGGGTACTTGAAGCTATGCAGTAGCACTATCCCCGTATAACCGTAGTCCAACGGTTAAGACCTTGTGCTAGTCACTTTCGCGAGGAGCGAGGGAGCAAGGGTTCGAACCCCGGCTGTGGTCGATTTTTAAAATTTTTTCTTCTTTTTTCTCTTTTGTTTATTTTACATTATATTGTTTATTTAATTATTTTTTCGATAAATTAAAGGATTCTATATACAAAAAATAATTTTTTTTTGATCCGGAATTTTCAAATAATGCTTAAAAGCTGGAAAAATCCCGGAAAATTAGTTTATTTATAGCTTAATATTTTTTTTAACTTGTTTCACAATACTTTCACGATAGTTTATCATACCAAAGGTGTCTTTTATATAAAATCAATTGTATTTCTTTGTGAAAGAAAGTATAATGGAATAAAAAATAAAATAAAATAAAATGGCGGGAAAAAGTTTGAAATTTCAAGACCGCCAAGCTCCCTTCAATATTAAGCTATAATTTTCAATCTCGGTACGAAAGTTGGTATCCATCAGCTGAACCAACCTACCTAATGAAATTTTTTATAGATAAGTTAGGGGTTCCACAGTGGCCCCTTAAATCTTTTGTTTATCTAGCCGGAAGAGGGTACTTGAAGCTATGCAGTAGCACGATCCCCGTATAAGTGTGGTCCAACGGCTAAGACCATGTGCTAGTTGCTTACGCCTTGAGCGAGGGAGAATGGTTCGAACCCCGGCTGTGGTCGATTTTTAAAATTTTTCTTCTTTTTTCTCGCTTGTTTATTTTACATTATATTGTTTATTTAATGTGTTTTTCGATAAATTAAAGGATCCTATATATAAAAATAATTTTTTTTGTTCGGGAATTTTCAAATGATGCTTAAAAGCTGGAAAAATCCCGGAAAATTAGTTTATTTATAGCTCATTATTTTTTTAAACTTGTTTCACAATTCTTTCACGATAGTTTATCATACCAAAGGTGATTTTATATAAAATCAATTGTATTTCTTTGTGAAAGAAAGTATAATGGAATAAAAAATAAAATAAAATAAAATGACGGGAGAAAGTTAGAAATTTCAAGACCCCCTAGCTCCCTTTAATATTAAGCTATAATTTTCAAACTCGGTCCGAAAGTTGGTATCCATCAGCTGAACCAACCTTCCTAAAGACATTTTTTATAGATAAATTAGGGGTTCCACAGTGGCCCCTCAAATCTTTTGTTTATCTAGCCGGGAGAGGGTACTTGTAGCTATGCAGTAGCACGACCCTGGTATAAACGTGGTCCAACGGCTAAGACCATGTGCTATTGACTTACGCCTGGAGCGAGGGAGCAAGGGTTCGAACCCCGGCTGAGGACGATTTTTAAAAATTTTTCTTCTTTTTTCTCTTTTGTTTATTTTACATTATATTGTTTATTTAATGTGTTTTTCGATAAATTAAAGGATCCTTAATATAAAAATAATTTTTTTTTGTTCGGGATTTTTCAAATAATGCTTAAAAGCTGGAAAAATCCCGGAAAATTAGTTTATTTATAGCTCATTATTTTTTTAAACTTGTTTCACAATTCTTTCACGATAGTTTATCATACCAAAGGTGTCTTTTATATAAAATCAATTGTATTTCTTTGTGAAAGAAAGTATAATGGAATAAAAAATAAAATAAAATAAAATGGCGGGAAAAAGTTTGAAATTTCAAGACCGCCTAGCTCCCTTTAATATTAAGGTATAATTTTCAAACTGGGTCCGAAAGTTGGTATCCATCAGCTGAACCAACCTACCTAAAGACATTTTTTCTAGATAAATTAGGGGTTCCACAGTGGCCCCTTAAATCTTTTGTTTATCTAGCCGGAAGAGGGTACTTGAAGCTATGCAGTAGCACTATCCCCGTATAACCGTAGTCCAACGGTTAAGACCTTGTGCTAGTCACTTTCGCGAGGAGCGAGGGAGCAAGGGTTCGAACCCCGGCTGTGGTCGATTTTTAAAATTTTTTCTTCTTTTTTCTCTTTTGTTTATTTTACATTATATTGTTTATTTAATTATTTTTTCGATAAATTAAAGGATTCTATATACAAAAAATAATTTTTTTTTGATCCGGAATTTTCAAATAATGCTTAAAAGCTGGAAAAATCCCGGAAAATTAGTTTATTTATAGCTTAATATTTTTTTTAACTTGTTTCACAATACTTTCACGATAGTTTATCATACCAAAGGTGTCTTTTATATAAAATCAATTGTATTTCTTTGTGAAAGAAAGTATAATGGAATAAAAAATAAAATAAAATAAAATGGCGGGAAAAAGTTTGAAATTTCAAGACCACCTAGCTCCCTTCAATATTAAGCTATAATTTTCAATCTCGGTCCGAAAGTTGGTATCCATCAGCTGAACCAACCTACCTAAAGACATTTTTTATAGATAAGTTAGGGGTTCCACAGTTGCCCCTTAAATCTTTTGTTTATCTAGCCGGAGGAGGGTACTTGAAGCTATGCAGTAGCACGATCCCCGTATAAGTGTGGTCCAACGGCTAAGACCATGTGCTAGTTGCTTACGCCTTGAGCGAGGGAGCAAGGGTTCGAACCCCGGCTGTGGTCGATTTTTAAAATTTTTCTTCTTTTTTCTCGCTTGTTTATTTTACATTATATTGTTTATTAAATGTGTTTTTCGTTAAATTAAAGGATCCTATATATAAAAAATAATTTTTTTTTGTTCGGGAATTTTCAAATAATGCTTAAAACCTTGAAAAATCCCGGAAAATTAGCTTATTTAGAGCTTATAATTTTTTTGAACTTGTTTCACAATACTTTCACGATAGCTTATCATACCAAAGGCGTCTTTTGTATGAAATCAATTGTCTTTCGTTTTGAAAGAACGTATAATGGAATAAAAAATAAAATAAAATAAAATGGCTTGAAAAATTTAAAATTTCAAGACCGCATAGCTCCCTTAAATATTAAGCTATAATTTTCAAACTCGGGTCGAAAGTTGGTATCCATCAGCTGAACCAACCTACCTAAAAACATTTTTTATAGATAAATTAGGGGTTCCACAGTGGCCCCTTAAATCTTTCGTTTATCTAGCCGGGAGAGGGTACTTGAAACTATGCAGTAGCAGGGTCCCCGTATAAGCGTGGTCCAACGGCTTAGACCAAGTACTAGTCACTTTCGCCAGGAGCTAGGGAGCAAGGGTTCGAACCCCGGCTGTGGTCGATGTTTAAAATTTTTTCTTGTTTGTTTATTTTACATTATATTGTTTATTTAATGTGTTTTTCGATAAATTAAAGGATTCTATATACAAAAAAATATTTTTTCTTTTGTTCGGGAATTTTCAAATAATGCTTAAAAGCTGGAAAAATCCCGGAAAATTAGTTTATTTATAGCTCATTATTTTTTTAAACTTGTTTCACAATTCTTTCACGATAGTTTATCATACCAAAGATGTCTTTTATATAAAATCAATTGTATTTCTTTGTGAAAGAAAGTTTAATGGAATAAAAAATAAAATAAAATAAAATGGCGGGAAAAAGTTTGAAATTTCAAGACGGCCTAGCTCCCTTTAATATTAAGCTATAATTTTCAAACTCGGTCCGAAAATTGGTATCCATCAGCTGAACCAACCTACCTAAAGACATTTTTTATAGATAAATTAGGGGTTCCACAGAGGCCCCTTAAATCTTTTGTTTATCTAGCCGGAAGAGGGTACTTGAAGCTATGCAGTAGCACGATCCCCGTATAAGCGTGGTCCAACGGCTAAGACCATGTGCTAGTTACTTACGCCTTGAGCAAGGGAGCAAGGGTTCGAACCCCGGCTGTGGTCGATTTTTAAAAATTTTTCTTCTTTTTTCTTGTTTGTTCATTTTGCATTATATTGTTTATTTAATGTGTTTTTCGATAAATTAAAGGATCCTATATATAAAAAATAATTTTTTTTTGTTCGGGAATTTTCAAATAATGCTTAAAAGCTTGAAAAATCCCGGAAAATTAGCTTCTTTATAGCTATAATTTTTTTGAACTTGTTTCACAATACTTTCACGATAGCTTATCATACCAAAGGCGTCTTTTGTATGAAATCAATTGTCTTTCGTTTTGAAAGAACGTATAATGGAATAAAAAATAAAATAAAATAAAATGGCTTGAAAAATTTAAAATTTCAAGACCGCATAGCTCCCTTAAATATTAAGCTATAATTTTCAAACTCGGGTCGAAAGTTGGTATCCATCAGCTGAACTAACCTTCCTCAAAACATTTTTTATAGATAAATTAGGGGTTCCACAGTGGCCCCTCAAATCTTTTGTTTATCTAGCCGGGAGAGGGTACTTGAAGCTATGCAGTAGCACAATCCCTGTATAAACGTGGTCCAACGGCTAAGACCATGTGCTAGTGACTTACGCCTGGAGCGAGGGAGCAAGGGTTCGAACCCCGGTTGAGGACGATTTTTAAAAATTTTTCTTCTTTTTTCTCTTTTGTTTATTTTACATTATATTGTTTATTTAATTATTTTTTAGATAAATTAAAGGATTCTAGATACAAAAAATAATTTTTTTTTGTTCCGGAATTTTCAAATAATGCTGAAAAGCTGGAAAATTCCCGGAAAATTAGTTTATTTATAGCTTAATATTTTTTTAAACTTGTTTCACAATACTTTCACGATAGTTTATCATACCAAAGGTGTCTTTTGCATAAAATCAATCGTCTTTCTTTTTGAAAGAACGTATAATGGAATAAAAAATAAAATAAAATAAAATGGCGGGAAAAATTTAAAATTTCAAGACCGCCTAGCTCCCTTAAATATTAAGCTATAATTTTCAAATTCGGGTCGAAAGTTGGTATCCATCAGCTGAACCAACCTACATAAAAACATTTTTTATAGATAAATTAGGGGTTCCACAGTGGCCCCTTAAATCTTTCGTTTATCTAGCCGGGAGAGGGTACTTGAAGGTATGCAGTAGCAGGGTCCCCGTATAAGCGTGGTCCAACGGCTAAGACCATGTACTAGTCACTTTCGCCTGGAGCTAGGGAGCAAAGGTTCGAACCCCGGCTGTGGTCGATGTTTAAAATTTTTTCTCGTTTGTTTATTTTACATTATATTGTTTATTAAATGTGTTTTACGTTAAATTAAAGGATCCTATATATAAAAAACATTTTTTTTTTGTTCGGGAATTTTCATATAATGCTTAAAAGCTGGAAAAATCCCGGAAAATTAGTTTATTTATAGCTCATTATTTTTTTTAAACTTGTTTCACAATTCTTTCACGATAGTTTCTCATACCAAAGGAGTCTTTTATATAAAATCAATTGTATTTCTTTGTGAAAGAAAGTATAATGGAATAAAAAATAAAATAAAATAAAATGGCGGGAAAAAGTTTGAAATTTCAAGACCGCCTAGCTCCCTTTATTATTAAGCTATAATTTTCAAACTCGGTCCGAAAGATGGTATCCATCAGCTGAACCAACCTACCTAAAGACATTTTTTATAGATAAATTAGGGGTTCCACAGGGGCCCCTTAAATCTTTTGTTTATCTAGCCGGAAGAGGGTACTTGAAGCTATGCAGTAGCACGCTCCCCGTATAAGTGTAGTCCAACGGCTAAGACCATGTGCTAGTCACTTTCGCGAGGAGCGAGGGAGCAAGGGTTCGAACACCGGCTGTGGTCGATTTTTAAAATTTTTTCTTCTTTTTTCTCGTTTGTTTATTTTACATTATATTGTTTATTAAATGTGTTTTTCGATAAATTGAAGGATCCTATATATAAAAAAAAAATTTTTTTTGTTCGGGAATTTTCAAATATTGCTTAAAAGCTGGAAAAATCCCGGAAAATTAGTTTATTTATAGCTTATTATTTTTTTTAACTTGTTTCTCAATACTTTCACGATAGTTTATCATACCAAAGGTGTCTTTTGTATGAAATCAATTGCCTTTCTTTTTTAAAGAACATATAATAGAATAAAAAATAAAATAAAATAAAATGGCGGGAAAAATTTCAAAATTTCAAAACCGCCTAGCTCCCTTTAATATTAAGCTATAATTTTCAAACTCGGGTCGAAAGTTGGTATCCATCAGCTGAACCAACCTACCTAAAAACATTTTTTATGGATAAATTAGGGGTTCCACAGTGGCCCCTTAATTTTTTTGTTTATCTAGCCGGGAGAGGGTACTTGAAGCTATGCCGTAGCACCATCCCCTTTTAAACGTGGTCCAACGGCTAAGACCATGTGCTTGTGACTTACGCCTGGAGCGAGGAAGCAAGGGTTCGAACCCTGACTGAGATCGATTTTTAAAATTTTTTCTTCTTTTTTCTCTTTTGTTTATTTTACATTATATTGTTTATTTAATGTGTTTTTCGATAAATTAAAGGATTCTAGATACAAAAAATAATTTTTTTTGTTCCGGAATTTTCAAATAATGCTTAAACGCTGTAAAAATCCCGGAAAATTAGTTTATTTATAGCTTAATATTTTTTTAAACTTTTTTCACAATACTTTCACGATAGTTTATCATACCAAAGGTGTCTTTTGCATAAAATCAATCGTCTTTGTTTTTGAAAGAATGTATAATGGAATAAAAAATAAAATAAAATAAAATGGCGGGAAAAATTTAAAATTTCAAGACCGCCTAGCTCCCTTAAATATTAAGCTATAATTTTCAAATTCGGGTCGAAAGTTGGTATCCATCAGCTGAACCAACCTACCTAAAAACATTTTTTATAGATAAATTAGGGGTTCCACAGTGGCCCCTTAAATCTTTCATTTATCTAGCCGGGAGAGGGTACTTGAAGGTATGCAGTAGCACGATCCCCGTATAGACGTGGTCCAACGGCTAAGACAATGTGCTAGTGACTTACGCATGGAGCGAGGGAGCAAGGGTTCGGACCCCGGCTGAGGACGATTTTTAAAAAATTTTCTTCTTTTTTCTCTTTTGTTTATTTTACATTATATTGTTTATTTAATTATTTTTTCGATAAATTAAAGGATTCTAGATACAAAAAATAATTTTTTTTTGTTCCGGAATTTTCAAATAATGCTTAAAAGCTGGAAAAATCCCGGAAAATTAGTTTATTTATAGCTTAATATTTTTTTAAACTTGTTTCACAATACTTTCACGATAGTTTATCATACCAAAGGTGTCTTTTGCATAAAATCAATCGTCTTTCTTTTTGAAAGAACGTATGAAAGAATAAAAAATAAAATAAAATAAAATGGCGGGAAAAATTTAAAATTTCAAGACCGCCTAGCTCCCTTAAATATTAAGCTATAATTTTCAAATTCGGGTCAAAAGTTGGTATCCATCAGCTGAACCAACCTACCTAAAAACATTTTTTATAGATAAATTAGGGGTTCCACAGTGGCCCCTTAAATCTTTCGTTTATCTAGCCGGGAGAGGGTACTTGAAGGTATGCAGTAGCAGGGTCCACGTATAAGCGTGGTCCAACGGCTAAGACCATGTACTAGTCACTTTCGCCTGGAGCTAGGGAGCAAGGGTTCGAACCCCGGCAGTGGTCGATGTTTAAAATTTTTTCCCGTTTGCTTATTTTACATTATATTGTTTATTAAATGTGTTTTTCGTTAAATTAAAGGATCCTATATATAAAAAATAATTTTTTTTTGTTCGGGAATTTTCAAATAATGCTTCAAAGCTGGAAAAATTCCGGAAAATTAGTTTATTTATAGATTATTATTTTTTTAAACTTGTTTCACAATTCTTTCACGATAGTTTATCATACCAAAGAAGTCTTTTATATAAAATCAATTGTATTTCCTTGTGAAAGAAAGTTTAATGGAATAAAAAATAAAATAAAATAAAATGGCGGGAAAAAGTTTGAAATTTCAAGACCGCCTAGCTCCCTTTAATATTAAGCTATAATTTTCAAACTCGGTCCGAAAATTGGTATCCATCAGCTGAACCAACCTACCTAAAGACATTTTTTATAGATAAATTAGGGGTTCCACAGAGGCCCCTTAAATCTTTTGTTAATCTAGCCGGAAGAGGGTACTTGAAGCTATGCAGAAGCACGATCCCCGTATAAGCGTGGTCCAACGGCTAAGACCATGTGCTAGTTACTTACGCCTTGTGCGAGGGAGCAAGGGTTCGAACCCCGGCTGTGGTCGATTTTTAAAAATTTTTCTTCTTTTTTCACGTTTGTTCATTTTGCATTATATTGTTTATTTAATGTGTTTTTCGATAAATTAAAGGATCCTATATATAAAAAATAATTTTTATTTGTTCGGGAATTTTCAAATAATGCTTAAAAGCTTGAAAAATCCCGGAAAATTAGCTTATTTATAGCTTAATATTTTTTTTGAACTTGTTTCACAATACTTTCACGATAGTTTATCATACCAAAGGTGTCTTTTGCATAAAATCAATCGTCTTTCTTTTTGAAAGAACGTATAATGGAATAAAAAATAAAATAAAATAAAATGGCGGGAAAAATTTAAAATTTCAAGACCGCCTAGCTCCCTTAAATATTATGCTATAATTTTCAAATTCGGGTCGAAAGTTGGTATCCATCAGCTGAACCAACCTACCTAATAACATTTTTTATAGATAAATTAGGGGTTCCACAGTGGCCCCTTAAATCTTTCGTTTGTCTAGCCGGGAGAGGGTACTTGAAACTATGCAGTAGCAGGGTCCCCGTATAAGCGTGGTCCAACGGCTAAGACCATGTACTAGTCACTTTCGCCTGGAGCTAGGGAGCAAGGGTTCGAACCCCGGCTGTGGTCGATGTTTAAAATTTTTCTCGTTTGTTTATTTTACATTATATTGTTTATTAAATGTGTTTTTCGTTAAATTAAAGGATCCTATATATAAAAAATAATTTTTTTTTGTTCGGGAATTTTCAAATAATGCTTCAAAGCTGGAAAAATCCCGGAAAATTAGTTTATTTATAGATTATTATTATTTTTAACTTGTTTCACAACACTCTCACGATAGTTTATCATACCAAAGGTGTCTTCTGTATGAAATCAATTGTCTTTCTTTTTGAAAGAACGTATAATGGAACAAAAAATATAATAAAATAAAATGGCGGGAAAAATTTAAAATTTCAAGACCGCCTAGTTCCCTTTAATATTAAGCTATAATTTTCAAATTCTGGTCGAAAGTTGGTATCTATCAGCTGAACCAACCTACCTAAAAACATTTTTTATAGATAAATAAGGTTTTCCACAGTGGCCCCTTAAATCTTTCGTTTATCTAGCCGGGAGAGGGTACTTGAAGCTATGCAGTATCACGTTCCCCGTATAATAGTGGTCCAACGGCTAAGACCATGTGCTAGTCACTTTCGCGAGGAGCGAGGGAGGAAAGGGTCGATATCCGGCTGTGGTCGATTTTTAAAAATTTTTCTTCTTTTTTCTCGTTTGTTCATTTTGCATTATATTGTTTATTTAATGTGTTTTTCGATAAATTAAAGGATCCTATATATAAAAAATAAATTTTTTTTGTTCGGGAATTTTCAAATAATGCTTAAAAGCTTGAAAAATCCCGGAAAATTAGCTTATTTATAGCTTATAATTTTTTTGAACTTGTTTCACAATACTTTCACGATAGCTTATCATACCAAAGGTGTCTTTTGTATGAAATCAATTGTCTTTTGTTTTGAAAGAACGTATAATGGAATAAAAAATAAAATAAAATAAAATGGCGGGAAAAACTTAAAATTTCAAGACCGCCTAGCTCCCTTTAATATTAAGCTATAATTTTCAAACTCGGGTCGAAAGTTGGTATCCATCAGCTGAACCAACCTTCCTGAAAACATTTTTTATAGATAAATTAGGGGTTCCACAGTGGTCCCTCAAATCTTTTGTTTATCTAGCCGGGAGAGGGTACTTGAAGCTATGCAGTAGCACGATCCCCGTATAAACGTGGTCCAACGGCTAAGACCATGTGCTAGTGACTTACGCCTGGAGCGAGGGAGCAAGGGTTCGAGCCCCGGCTAAGGACGATTTTTAAAAATGTTTCTTCTTTTTTCTCTTTTGTTTAGTTTACATTATATTGTTTATTTAATTATTTTTTCGATGAATTAAAGGATTCCAGATAAAAAAATTATTTTTTTGTTGTTATGGAATTTTCAAATAATGCTTAAAAGCTGGAAAAATCTCGGAAAATTAGTTTATTTATAGCTTAATATTTTTTTAAACTTGTTTCACAATACTTTCACGATAGTTTATCATACCAAAGGTGTCTTTTGCATAAAATCAATCGTCTTTCTTTTTGAAAGAACGTATAATGGAATAAAAAATAAAATAAAATAAAATGGAGGTAAAAATTTAAAATTTCAAGACCGCCTAGCTCCCTTAAATATTAAGCTATAATTTTCAAATTCGGGTCAAAAGTTGGTATCCATCAGCTGAACCAACCTGCCTAAAAATATTTTTTATAGATAAATTAGGGGTTCCACAGTGGCCCCTTAAATCTTTCGTTTATCTAGCCGGGAGAGGGTACTTGAAGGTATGCAGTAGCAGGGTCCCCGTATAAGCGTGGTCCTACGGCTAAGACCATGTACTAGTCACTTTCGCCTGGAGCTAGGGAGCAAGGGTTCGAACCCCGGCTGTGGTCGATGTTTAAAATTTTTTCACGTTTGTTTATTTTACATTATATTGTTTATTAAATGTGTTTTTCGTTAAATTAAAGGATCCTATATATAAAAAATAATTTTTTTTTGTTCGGGAATTTTCAAATAATGCTTCAAAGCTGGAAAAATCCTGGAAAATTAGTTTATTAATAGCTTAGTATTTTTTTTTAACTTGTTTCACAATACTTTCACGACAGTTTATCATACCAAAGGTGTCTTCTGTATGAAATCAATTGTCTTTCTTTTTGAAAGAACGTATAATGGAATAAAAAATAAAATAAAATAAAATTTCGGGGAAAATTTAAAATTTAAAGACCGCCTAGCTCCCTTGAATATTAAGCTATAATTTTCAAACTCGGGTCGAAAGTTGGTATCCATCAGCTGAACCAACCTTCCTGAAAACATTTTTTATAGATAAATTAGGGGTTCCACAGTGGCCCCTCAAATCTTTTGTTTATCTAGCCGGGAGAGGGTACTTGAAGCTATGCAATAGCACGATCCCCGTATAAACGTGGTCCAACGGCTAAGACCATGTGCTAGTGACTTACGCCTGGAGCGAGGGAGCAAGGGTTCGAACCCCGGCTGAGGACGATTTTTAAAATTTTTTCTTCTTTTTTCTCTTTTGTTTATTTTACATTATATTGTTTATTAAATGTGTTTTTCGATAAATTAAAGCATTCTATATATAAAAAAAAATTTTTTTTGTTCGGGAATTTTCAAATAATGCTTAAAAGCTGGAAAAATCCCGGAAAATTAGTTTATTTATAGCCTATTATTTTTTTTAACTTGTTTCTCAATACTTTCACGATAGTTTATCATACCAAAGGTGTCTTTTGTATGAAATCAATTGCCTTTCTTTTTTAAAGAACGTATAATAGAATAAAAAATAAAATAAAATAAAATGGCAGGAAAAATTTAAAATTTCAAAACCGCCTAGCTCCCTTTAATATTAAGCTATAATTTTCAAACTCGGTCCGAAAGTTGGTATCCATCAGCTGAACCAACCTACCTAAAGACATTTTTTATAGATAAATTAGGGGTTCCACAGTGGCCCCTCAAATCTTTTGTTTATCTAGCCGGGAGAGGGAACTTGAAGCTATGCAGTAGCACGACCCCCGTATAAACGTGGTCCAACGGCTAAGACCATGTGCTAATGACTTACGCCTGGAGCGAGGGAGCAAGGGTTCGAACCCCGGCTGAGGGCGATTTCTAAAATTTTTTATTCTTTTTTCTCTTTTGTTTATTTTACATTATATTGTTTATTTAATTATTTTTTCGATAAATTAAAGGATTCTATATACAAAAAATAATTTTTTTTGATCCGGAATTTTCAAATAATGCTTAAAAGCTGGAAAAATCCCGGAAAATTAGTTTATTTATAGCTTAATATTTTTTTTAACTTGTTTCACAATACTTTCACGCTAGTTTATCATACCAAAGGTGTCTTTTATATAAAATCAATTGTATTTCTTTGTGAAAGAAAGTATAATGGAATAAAAAATAAAATAAAATAAAATGGCGGGAAAAAGTTTGAAATTTCAAGACCGCCTAGCTCCCTTCAATATAAAGCTATAATTTTCAATCTCGGTCCGAAAGTTGGTATCCATCAGCTGAACCAACCTACCTAAATACATTTTTTATAGATAAGTTAGGGGTTCCACAGTGGCCCCTTAAATCTTTTGTTTATCTAGCCGGAAGAGGGTACTTGAAGCTATGCAGTAGCACCATCCCCGTATAAGCGTGGTCCAACGGCTGAGACCATGTGCTAGTTGCTTACGCCTTGAGCGAGGGAGCAAGGGTTCGAACCCCGGCTGTGGTCGATTTTTAAAATTTTTCTTCTTTTTTCTCGCTTGTTTATTTTACATTATATTGTTTATTTAATGTGTTTTTCGATAAATTAAAGGATCCTATATATAAAAATAATTTTTTTTTGTTCGGGAATTTTCAAATAATGCTTAAAAGCTGGAAAAATCCCGGAAAATTAGTTTATTTATAGCTCATTATTTTTTTAAACTTGTTTCACAATTCTTTCACGATAGTTTATCATACCAAAGGTGTCTTTTGTATGAAATCAATTGCCTTTCTTTTTTAAAGAACGTATAATAGAATAAAAAATAAAATAAAATAAAATGGCGGGAAAAAGTTTGAAATTTCAAGACCACCTAGCTCCCTTTAATATTAAGCTATAATTTTCAAACTCGGTCCGAAAGTTGGTATCCATCAGCTGAACCAACCTACCTAAAGACATTTTTTATAGATAAATTAGGGGTTCCACAGTGGCCCCTTAAATCTTTTGTTTATCTAGCCGGAAGAGGGTACTTGAAGCTATGCAGTAGCACGATCCCCGTATAAGCGTGGTCCAACGGCTAAGACCATGTGCTAGTTACTTTCGCCTTGAGCGAGGGAGCAAGGGTTCGAACCCCGGCTGTGGTCGATTTTTAAAATTTTTTCTTCTTTTTTCTCTTTTTTATATTTTACATTATATTGTTTATTTAGTGTGTTTTTCGATGAATTAAAGGATTCTATATACAAAAAAATAATTTTTTTTTGTTCGGGAATTTTCAAATAATGCTTAAAAGCTGGAAAAATCCCGGAAAATTAGTTTATTTATAGCTCATTATTTTTTTAAACTTGTTTAACAATTCTTTCACGATAGTTTATCATACCTAAGATGTCTTTTAAATAAAATCAATTGTATTTCTTTGTGAAAGAAAGTATAATGGAATAAAAAATAAAATAAAATAAAATGGCGGGAAAAAGTTTGAAATTTCAAGACCGCCTAGCTCCCTTTAATATTAAGCTATAATTTTCTAACTCGATCCGAAAGTTGGTATCCATCAGCTGAACCAACCTACCTAAAGACATTTTTTCTAGATAAATTAGGGGTTCCACAGTGGCCCCTTAAATCTTTTGTTTATCTAGCCGGAAGAGGGTTCTTGAAGCTATGCAGTAGCACGATCCCCGTATAAGCGTGGTACTACGGCTAAGACCATGTGATAGTCACTTTCGCCTGGAGCGAGGGCGCAAGGGTTCGAACCCCGGCTGTGGTCGATGTTTAAAATTTTTTCTCGTTTGTTTATTTTACATTATATTGTTTATTAAATGTGTTTTTCGTTAAATTAAAGGATCCTATATATAAAAAATAATTTTTTTTTCTTCGGGAATTTTCAAATAATGCTTCAAAGCTGGAAAAATCCCGGAAAATTAGTTTATTAATAGCTTAGTATTTTTTTTAACTTGTTTCACAATACTTTCACGATAGTTTATCATACCAAAGGTGTCTTCTGTATGAAATCAATTGTCTTTCTTTCTGAAAGAACGTATAATGGAATAAAAAATATAATAAAATAAAATGGCGGGAAAAATTTAAAATTTCAAGACCGCCTAGCTCCCTTTAATATTAAGCTATAATTTTCAAATTTGGGTCGAAAGTTGGTATCCATCAGCTGAACCAACCTACCTAAAAACATTTTTTGTAGATAAATTAGGGGTTCCACAGTGGCCCCTTAAATCTTTCGTTTATCTAGCCGGGAGAGGGTACTTGAAGCTATGCAGTAGCACGTTCCCCTTATAATAGTGGTCCAACGGCTAAGACCATGTGCTAGTGACTTACAACTGGAGCGAGGGAGCAAGGGTTCGAACCCCGGCTGAGGTCGATTTTTAAAATTTTTTCTTCTTTTTTCTCTTTTGTTTATTTTACATTATATTGTTTATTTAATGTGTTTTTCGAAAAATTAAAGGATTCTATATACAAAAAATAATTTTTTTTTGTTCGGGAATTTTCAAATAATGCTTTAAAGCTGGAAAAATCCCGGAAAATTAGTTTATTTATAGCTTATTATTTTTTTTAACTTGTTTCACAATACTTTCACTATAGTTTATCATACCAAAGGTGTCTTTTATATTAAATCAATTGTCTTTCTTTTTGAAAGAACGTACAATGGAATAAAAAATAAAATAAAATAAAATGGCGGGGAAAATTTAAAATTTCAAGACCGCCTAGCTCCCTTCAATATTAAGCTATAATTTTCAAATTCGAGTCGAAAGTTGGTATCCATCAGCAGAACCAACCTACCTAAAAACATTTTTTATAGATAAATTAGGGGTTCCACAGTGGCCCCTTAAATCTTTTGTTAATCTAGCTGGAAGAGGGTACTTGAAGCTATGCAGTAGCACGATCCCCGTGTAAGCGTGGTCCAACGGCTAAGACCATGTGCTAGTGACTTACACCTGGAGCGAGGGAGCAAGGGTTCGAACCCCGGCTGTGGTCGATTTTTAAAATTTTTTTCTCCTTTGTTTATTTTACATAATATTGTTTATTTAATGTGTTTTTCGATACATTAAAGGATCCTATATTAAAAAAAAAAATTTTTTTTGTTCGGGAATTTTCAAATAATGCTTAAAAGCTTGAAAAATCCCGAAAAATTAGTTTATTTATAACTTATTATTTTTTTTAACTTGTTTCACAATACTTTCACGATAGTTTAGTGAACCAAAGATGTCTTTTGCATGAAATCAATTGTCTTTCTTTTTGAAAGAACGAATAATGGAATAAAAAATAAAATAAAATAAAATGGCGGGAAAAAGTTTGAATTTTCAAGACCGCCTAGCTCCCTTTAATATTAAGCTATAATTTTCTAACTCGATCCGAAAGTTGGTATCCATCAGCTGAAGCAACCTACCTAAAGAAATTTTTTATAGATAAATTAGGGGTTCCACAGTGGCCCCTTAAATCTTTTGTTTATCAAGCCGGAAGAGGGTTCTTGAAGCTATGCAGTAGCACGATCCCCGTATAAGCGTGGTCCTACGGCTAAGACCATGTGATAGTCACTTTCGCCTGGAGCGAGGGCGCAAGGGTTCGAACCCCGGCTGTGGTCGATGTTCAAAATTTTTTCTCGTTTGTTTATTTTACATTATATTGTTTATTAAATGTGTTTTTCGTTAAATTAAAGGATCCTATATATAAAAAATAATTTTTTTTTGTTCGGGAATTTTCAAATAATGCTTCAAAGCTGGAAAAATCCCGGAAAATTAGTTTATTAATAGCTTAGTATTTTTTTAACTTGTTTCACAATACTTTCACGATAGTTTATCATACCAGAGGTGTCTTCTGTATGAAATCAATTGTATTTCTTTGTGAAAGAAAGTATAATGGAATAAAAAATAAAATAAAATAAAATGGCGGGAAAAAGTTTGAAATTTCAAGACCGCCTAGCTCCCTTTAATATTAAGCTATAATTTTCAAACTCAGTCCGAAAGTTGGTATCCATCAGCTGAACCAACCTACCTAAAGACATTTTTTATAGATAAATTAGGGGTTCCACAGTGGCCCCTTAAATCTTTCGTTTATCTAGCCGGGAGAGGGTACTTGAAGCTATGCAGTAGCACGTTCCCCTTATAATAGTGGTCCAACGGCTAAGACCATGTGCTAGTCACTTTCGCAAGGAGCGAGGGAGCAAGGGTTCGAACCACGGCTGTAGTCGATTTTTAAAATTTTTTCTTCTTTTTTCTCGTTTGTTTATTTTACATTATATTGTTTATTAAATGTGTTTTTCGATAAATTAAAGCAGTGTTTCCCAAAGTGTGGTACGCGTACCCAAAGGGGTACGGGAACAGTTAAACGGGGGTACGCATTCTCATGCGAAATATCTTGCAACATGAAAATTTCAAAAATTTTTATTTAAAAACAAAACTAGCCATGAAAATTTACGATTACGTATTTCTCAATTGACTATTTTTTGCATAGTTAACAGTTAATAATTAGTGGTGTCAACAGCCAGTTGTAATTTTTAACTTTTGTGCCTTTTTTATAGTAAAAAATACATTCATTTTTTAATTAAGGGTACACAGCGTTACGAAGAGTTTAGAAAGGGTACACAAAATTCATAAGTTTGGGAAACACTGAATTAAAGGATCCTATATATAAAAAAAAAAATTTTTGTTCCGGAATTTTCAAATAATGCTTAAAAGCTGGAAAAATCCCGGAAAATTAGTTTATTTATAGCTTATTATTTTTTTTAACTTGTTTCTCAAAACTTTCACGATAGTTTATCATACCAAAGGTGTCTTTTGTATGAAATCAATTGCCTTTCTTTTTTAAAGAACGTATAATAGATTAAAAAATAAAATAAAATAAAATGGCGGGAAAAATTTAAAATTTCAAAGCCGCCTAGCTCCCTTTAATATTAAGCTATAATTTCCAAACTCGGGTCGAAAGTTGGTATCCATCAGCTGAACCAACCTACCTAAAAACATTTTTTATGGATAAATTAGGGGTTCCACAGTGGCCCCTTAATTTTTTTGTTTATCTAGCCGGGAGAGGGTACTTGAAGCTATGCAGTAGCACGATCCCCGTATAAACGTGGTCCAACGGCTAAGACCATGTGCTTGTGACTTACGCCTGGAGCGAGGGAGCAAGGGTTCGAACCCTGGCTGAGGTCGATTTTTAAAATTTTTTCTTCTTTTTTCTCTTTTGTTTATTTTACATAATATTGTTTATTTAATGTGTTTTTCGATACATTAAAGGATCCTATATTAAAAAAAAATTTTTTTTGTTCGGGAATTTTCAAATAATGCTTAAAAGCTTGAAAAATCCCGAAAAATTAGTTTATTTATAACTTATTATTTTTTTTAACTTGTTTCACAATACTTTCACGATAGTTTAGTGAACCAAAGATGTCTTTTGCATGAAATCAATTGTCTTTCTTTTTGAAAGAACGTATAATGGAATAAAAAATAAAATAAAATAAAATGGCGGGAAAAATTTAAAATTTAAAGACCGCCTAGCTCCCTTAAATATCAAGCTATAATTTTCAAATTCGGGTCGAAAGTTGGTATCCATCAGCTGAACCAACCTACCTAAAAACATTTTTTATAGATAAATTAGGGGTTCCACAGTGGCCCCTTAAATCTTTCGTTTATCTAGCCGGGAGAGGGTACTTGAAGGTATGCAGTAGCACGATCCCCGTATAAGCGTGGTCCAACGGCTAAGACCATGTGCTAGTTGCATACGCCTTGAGCGAGGGAGCAAGGGTTCGAACCCCGGATGATGTCGATTTTTAAAATTTTTCTTCTTTTTTCTCGCTTGTTTATTTTACATTATATTGTTTATTTAATGTGTTTTTCGATAAATTAAAGGATCCTATATATAAAAATAATTTTTTTTTTGTTCGGGAATTTTCAAATAATGCTTAAAAGCTGGAAAAATCCCGGAAAATTAGTTTATTTATAGCTCATTATTTTTTTAAACTTGTTTCACAATTCTTTCACGATAGTTTATCATACCAAAGATGTCTTTTATATAAAATCAATTGTATTTCTTTGTGAAAGAAAGTATAATGGAATAAAAAATAAAATAAAATAAAATGGCGGGAAAAAGTTTGAAATTTCAAGACCGCCTAGCTCCCTTTAATATTAAGCTATAATTTTCTAACTCGATCCGAAAGTTGGTATCCATCAGCTGAACCAACCTACCTAAAGACATTTTTTATAGATAAATTAGGGGTTCCACAGTGGCCCCTTAAATCTTTTGTTTATCTAGCCGGAAGAGGGTTCTTGAAGCTATGCAGTAGCACGATCCCCGTATAAGCGTGGTCCTACGGCTAAGACCATGTGATAGTCACTTTCGCCTGGAGCGAGGGAGCAAGGGTTCGAACCCCGGCTGTGGTCGATGTTTAAAATTTTTTCTCGTTTGCTTATTTTACATTATATTGTTTATTAAATGTGTTTTTCGTTAAATTAAAGGATCCTATATATAAAAAATAATTTTTTTTTGTTCGGGAATTTTCAAATAATGCTTCAAAGCTGGAAAAATCCCGGAAAATTAGTTTATTAATAGCTAGTATTTTTTTTAACTTGTTTCACAATACTTTCACGATAGTTTATCATACCAAAGGTGTCTTTTGCATAAAATCAATCGTCTTTCTTTTTGAAAGAACGTATAATGGAATAAAAAATAAAATAAAATAAAATGGCGGGAAAAATTTAAAATTTCAAGACCGCCTAGCTCCCTTAAATATTAAGCTATAATTTTCAAATTCGGGTCGAAAGTTGGTATCCATCAGCTGAACCAACCTACCTAAAAACATTTTTTATTGATAAATTAGGGGTTTCACAGTGGCCCCTCAAATCTTTTGTTTATCTAGCCGGGAGAGGGTACTTGAAGCTATGCAGTAGCACGATCCCCGTATAAACGTGGTCCAACGGCTAAGACCATGTGCTAGTGACTTACGCCTGGAGCGAGGGAGCAAGGGTTCGAACCCCGGCTGAGGACGATTTTTAAAAATTTTTCTTCTTTTTTCTCTTTTGTTTATTTTACATTATATTGTTTATTTAATTATTTTTTCGATAAATTAAAGGATTCTAGATACAAAAAATAATTTTTTTTTGTTCCGGAATTTTTTAATAATGCTTAAAAGCTGGAAAAATCCCGGAAAATTAGTTTATTTATAGCTTAATATTTTTTTAAACTTGTTTCACAATACTTTCACGATAGTTTATCATACCAAAGGTGTCTTTTGCATAAAATCAATCGTCTTTCTTTTTGAAAGAACGTATAATGGAATAAAAAATAAAATAAAATAAAATGGCGGGAAAAATTTAAAATTTCAAGACCGCCTAGCTCCCTTAAATATTAAGCTATAATTTTCAAATTCGGGTCGAAAGTTGGTATCCATCAGCTGAACCAACCTACCTAAAAACATTTTTTATAGATAAATTAGGGGTTCCACAGTGGCCCCTTAAATCTTTCGTTTATCTAGCCGGGAGAGGGTACTTGAAGGTATGCAGTAGCAGGGTCCCCGTATAAGCGTGGTCCAACGGCTAAGACCATGTACTAGTCACTTTCGCCTGGAGCTAGGGAGCAAGGGTTCGAACCCTTGCTGTGGTCGATGTTTAAAATTTTTTCTCGTTTGTTCATTTTACATTATATTGTTTATTAAATGTGTTTTTCGTTAAATTAAAGGATCCTATATATAAAAAATAATTTTTTTTTGTTTGGGAATTTTCAAATAATGCATCAAAGCTGGAAAAATCCCGGAAAATTAGTTTATTTATAGATTATTATTTTTTTTAACTTGTTTCACAATACTCTCACGATAGTTTATCATACCAAAGGTGTCTTCTGTATGAAATCAATTGTCTTTCTTTTTGAAAGAACGTATAATGGAATAAAAAATAAAATAAAATAAAATGGCGGGGAAATTTTAAAATTTCAAGACCGCCTAGCACCCTTCAATATTAAGCTATAATTTTCAAATTCGAGTCGAAAGTTGGTATCCATGAGCAGAACCAACCTACCTAAAAACATTTTTTATAGATAAATTAGGGGTTCCACAGTGGCCCTTCAAATCTTTTGTTTATCTAGACGGGAGAGGGTACTTGAAGCTATGCAGTAGCACGATCCCCGTATAAGCGTGGTCCAACGGCTAAGACCATGTGCTAGTGACTTGCACTTGGAGCGAGGGAGCAAGGGTTCGAACCCCGGCTGAGGACGATTTTTTAAATTTTTTCTTCTTTTTTCTCTTTTGTTTATTTTACATTATATTGTTTATTTAATGTGTTTTTCGAAAAATTAAAGGATTCTATATACAAAAAATAATTTTTTTTTTGTTCGGGAATTTCCAAATAAGGCTTTAAAGCTGGAAAAATCCCGGAAAATTAGTTTATTTATAGCTTATTATTTTTTTTAACTTGTTTCACAATACTTTCACGATAGTTTATCATACCAAAGGTGTCTTTTATATGAAATCTATTGTCTTTCTTTTTGAATGAACGTATAATGGAATAAAAAATAAAATAAAATAAAATGGCGGGGAAAATTTAAAATTTCAAGACCGCCTAGCTCCCTTCAATATTAAGCTATAATTTTCAAATTCGAGTCGAAAGTTGGTATCCATGAGCAGAACCAACCTACTTAAAAACATATTTTATAGATAAATTAGGGGTTCCACAGTGGCCCCTTAAATCTTTTGTTTATCTAGCTGGAAGAGGGTACTTGAAGTTATGCAGTAGCACGATCCCCGTATAAGCGTGGTCCAACGGGTAAGACCATGTGCTAGTGACTTACACTTGGAGCGAGGGAGCAAGAGTTCGAACCCCGGCTGTGGTCGATTTTTAAAATTTTTTCTCGTTTGCTTATTTTACATTATATTGTTTATTAAATGTGTTTTTCGTTAAATTAAAGGATCCTATATATAAAAAATAATTTTTTTTTGTTCGGGAATTTTCAAATAATGCTTCAAAGCTGGAAAAATCCCGGAAAATTAGTTTATTAATAGCTAGTATTTTTTTTAACTTGTTTCACAATACTTTCACGATAGTTTATCATACCAAAGGTGTCTTCTGTATGAAATCAATTGTCTTTCTTTTTGAAAGAACGTATAATGGAATAAAAAATATAATAAAAAAAAATGGCGGGAAAAATTTAAAATTTCAAGACCACCTAGCTCCCTTTAATATTAAGCTATAATTTTCAAATTTGGGTCGAAAGTTGATATCCATCAGCTGAACCAACCTACCTAAAAACATTTTTTATAGATAAATTAGGGGTTCCACAGTGGCCCCTTAAATCTTTCGTTTATCTAGCCGGCAGAGGGTACTTGAAGCTATGTAGTAGCACGTTCCCCGTATAATAGTGGTCCAACGGCTAACACCATGTGCTAGTAACTTACAACTGGAGCGAGGGAGCAAGGGTTCGAACCCCGGCTGAGGTCGACTTTTAAAATTTTTTCTTCTTTTTTCTCTTTTGTTTATTTTACATTATATTGTTTATTTAATGTGTTTTTCGAAAAATTAAAGGATTCTATATACAAAAAATAATTTTTTTTTGTTCGGGAATTTTCAAATAATGCTTTAAAGCTGGAAAAATCCCAGAAAATTAGTTTATTTATAGCTTATTATTTTTTTTAACTTGTTTCACAATACTTTCACGATAGTTTATCATACCAAAGGTGTCTTTTATATGAAATCAATTGTCTTTGTTTTTGAAAGAACGTACAATGGAATAAAAAATAAAATAAAATAAAATGGCGGGGAAAATTTAAAATTTCAAGACCGCCTAGCTCCCTTCAATATTAAGCTATAATTTTCAAATTCGGGTCGAAAGTTGGTATCCATCAGCAGAACCAACCTACCTAAAAACATTTTTTATAGATAAATTAGGGGTTCCACAGTGGCCCCTTAAATCTTTTGTTAATCTAGCTGGAAGAGGGTACTTGAAGCTATGCGGTAGCACGATCCCCGTATAAGCGTGGTCCAACGGCTAAGACCATGTGCTAGTAACTTACACCTGGAGCGAGGGAGCAAGGGTTCGAACCCCGGCTGTGGTCGATGTTTAAAATTTTTTCTCGTTTGCTTATTTTACATTATATTGTTTATTAAATGTGTTTTTCGTTAAATTAAAGGATCCTATATATAAAAAATAATTTTTTTTTGTTCGGGAATTTTCAAATAATGCTTCAAAGCTGGAAAAATCCCGGAAAATTAGTTTATTAATAGCTAGTATTTTTTTAAACTTGTTTCACAATACTTTCACGATAGTTTATCATACCAAAGGTGTCTTCTGTATGAAATCAATTGTCTTTCTTTTTGAAAGAACGTATAATGGAATAAAAAATATAATAAAAAAAAATGGCGGGAAAAATTTAAAATTTCAAGACCACCTAGCTCCCTTTAATATTAAGCTATAATTTTCAAATTTGGGTCGAAAGTTGATATCCATCAGCTGAACCAACCTACCTAAAAACATTTTTTATAGATAAATTAGGGGTTCCACAGTGGCCCCTTAAATCTTTCGTTTATCTAGCCGGCAGAGGGTACTTGAAGCTATGCAGTAGCACGTTCCCCGTATAATAGTGGTCCAACGGCTAAGACCATGTGCTAGTGACTTACAACTGGAGCGAGGGAGCAAGGGTTCGAACCCCGGCTGAGGTCGATTTTTAAAATTTTTTCTTCTTTTTTCTCTTTTGTTTATTTTACATTATATTGTTTATTTAATGTGTTTTTCGAAAAATTAAAGGATTCTATATACAAAAAATAATTTTTTTTTGTTCGGGAATTTTCAAATAATGCTTTAAAGCTGGAAAAATCCCAGAAAATTAGTTTATTTATAGCTTATTATTTTTTTTAACTTGTTTCACAATACTTTCACGATAGTTTATCATACCAAAGGTGTCTTTTATATGAAATCAATCGTCTTTCTTTTTGAAAGAACGTATAATGGAATAAAAAATAAAATAAAATAAAATGGCGGGAAAAATTTAAAATTTCAAGACCGCCTAGCTCCCTTAAATATTAAGCTATAATTTTCAAATTCGGGTCGAAAGTTGGTATCCATCAGCTGAACCAACCTACCTAAAAACATTTTTTATTGATAAATTAGGGGTTTCACAGTGGCCCCTCAAATCTTTTGTTTATCTAGCCGGGAGAGGGTACTTGAAGCTATGCAGTAGCACGATCCCCGTATAAACGTGGTCCAACGGCTAAGACCATGTGCTAGTGACTTACGCCTGGAGCGAGGGAGCAAGGGTTCGAACCCCGGCTGAGGACGATTTTTAAAAATTTTTCTTCTTTTTTCTCTTTTGTTTATTTTACATTATATTGTTTATTTAATTATTTTTTCAATAAATTAAAGGATTCTAGATACAAAAAATAATTTTTTTTTGTTCCGGAATTTTCTAATAATGCTTAAAAGCTGGAAAAATCCCGGAAAATTAGTTTATTTATAGCTTAATATTTTTTTAAACTTGTTTCACAATACTTTCACGATAGTTTATCATACCAAAGGTGTCTTTTGCATAAAATCAATCGTCTTTCTTTTTGAAAGAACGTATAATGGAATAAAAAATAAAATAAAATAAAATGGCGGGAAAAATTTAAAATTTCAAGACCGCCTAGCTCCCTTAAATATTAAGCTATAATTTTCAAATTCGGGTCGAAAGTTGGTATCCATCAGCTGAACCAACCTACCTAAAAACATTTTTTATAGATAAATTAGGGGTTCCACAGTGGCCCCTTAAATCTTTCGTTTATCTAGCCGGGAGAGGGTACTTGAAGGTATGCAGTAGCAGGGTCCCCGTATAAGCGTGGTCCAACGGCTAAGACCATGTACTAGTCACTTTCGCCTGGAGCTAGGGAGCAAGGGTTCGAACCCCGGCTGTGGTCGATGTTTAAAATTTTTTCTCGTTTGTTTATTTTTCATTATATTGTTTATTAAATGTGTTTTTCGTTAAATTAAAGGATCCTATATATAAAAAATAATTTTTTTTTGTTTGGGAATTTTCAAATAATGCATCAAAGCTGGAAAAATCCCGGAAAATTAGTTTATTTATAGATTATTATTTTTTTTAACTTGTTTCACAATACTCTCACGATAGTTTATCATACCAAAGGTGTCTTCTGTATGAAATCAATTGTCTTTCTTTTTGAAAGAACGTATAATGGAATAAAAAATAAAATAAAATAAAATGGCGGGGAAATTTTAAAATTTCAAGACCGCCTAGCACCCTTCAATATTAAGCTATAATTTTCAAATTCGAGTCGAAAGTTGGTATCCATGAGCAGAACCAACCTACCTAAAAACATTTTTTATAGATAAATTAGGGGTTCCACAGTGGCCCTTCAAATCTTTTGTTTATCTAGACGGGAGAGGGTACTTGAAGCTATGCAGTAGCACGATCCCCGTATAAGCGTGGTCCAACGGCTAAGACCATGTGCTAGTGACTTGCACTTGGAGCGAGGGAGCAAGGGTTCGAACCCCGGCTGAGGACGATTTTTTAAATTTTTTCTTCTTTTTTCTCTTTTGTTTATTTTACATTATATTGTTTATTTAATGTGTTTTTCGAAAAATTAAAGGATTCTATATACAAAAAATAATTTTTTTTTTGTTCGGGAATTTCCAAATAAGGCTTTAAAGCTGGAAAAATCCCGGAAAATTAGTTTATTTATAGCTTATTATTTTTTTTAACTTGTTTCACAATACTTTCACGATAGTTTATCATACCAAAGGTGTCTTTTATATGAAATCTATTGTCTTTCTTTTTGAATGAACGTATAATGGAATAAAAAATAAAATAAAATAAAATGGCGGGGAAAATTTAAAATTTCAAGACCGCCTAGCTCCCTTCAATATTAAGCTATAATTTTCAAATTCGAGTCGAAAGTTGGTATCCATGAGCAGAACCAACCTACTTAAAAACATATTTTATAGATAAATTAGGGGTTCCACAGTGGCCCCTTAAATCTTTTGTTTATCTAGCTGGAAGAGGGTACTTGAAGTTATGCAGTAGCACGATCCCCGTATAAGCGTGGTCCAACGGGTAAGACCATGTGCTAGTGACTTACACTTGGAGCGAGGGAGCAAGAGTTCGAACCCCGGCTGTGGTCGATTTTTAAAATTTTTTCTCGTTTGCTTATTTTACATTATATTGTTTATTAAATGTGTTTTTCGTTAAATTAAAGGATCCTATATATAAAAAATAATTTTTTTTTGTTCGGGAATTTTCAAATAATGCTTCAAAGCTGGAAAAATCCCGGAAAATTAGTTTATTAATAGCTAGTATTTTTTTTAACTTGTTTCACAATACTTTCACGATAGTTTATCATACCAAAGGTGTCTTCTGTATGAAATCAATTGTCTTTCTTTTTGAAAGAACGTATAATGGAATAAAAAATATAATAAAAAAAAATGGCGGGAAAAATTTAAAATTTCAAGACCACCTAGCTCCCTTTAATATTAAGCTATAATTTTCAAATTTGGGTCGAAAGTTGATATCCATCAGCTGAACCAACCTACCTAAAAACATTTTTTATAGATAAATTAGGGGTTCCACAGTGGCCCCTTAAATCTTTCGTTTATCTAGCCGGCAGAGGGTACTTGAAGCTATGTAGTAGCACGTTCCCCGTATAATAGTGGTCCAACGGCTAACACCATGTGCTAGTAACTTACAACTGGAGCGAGGGAGCAAGGGTTCGAACCCCGGCTGAGGTCGATTTTTAAAATTTTTTCTTCTTTTTTCTCTTTTGTTTATTTTACATTATATTGTTTATTTAATGTGTTTTTCGAAAAATTAAAGGATTCTATATACAAAAAATAATTTTTTTTTGTTCGGGAATTTTCAAATAATGCTTTAAAGCTGGAAAAATCCCAGAAAATTAGTTTATTTATAGCTTATTATTTTTTTTTAACTTGTTTCACAATACTTTCACGATAGTTTATCATACCAAAGGTGTCTTTTATATGAAATCAATTGTCTTTGTTTTTGAAAGAACGTACAATGGAATAAAAAATAAAATAAAATAAAATGGCGGGGAAAATTTAAAATTTCAAGACCGCCTAGCTCCCTTCAATATTAAGCTATAATTTTCAAATTCGGGTCGAAAGTTGGTATCCATCAGCAGAACCAACCTACCTAAAAACATTTTTTATAGATAAATTAGGGGTTCCACAGTGGCCCCTTAAATCTTTTGTTAATCTAGCTGGAAGAGGGTACTTGAAGCTATGCGGTAGCACGATCCCCGTATAAGCGTGGTCCAACGGCTAAGACCATGTGCTAGTAACTTACACCTGGAGCGAGGGAGCAAGGGTTCGAACCCCGGCTGTGGTCGATTTTTAAAATATTTTCCTCTTTTTTCTCCTTTGTTTATTTTACATAATATTGTTTATTTAATGTGTTTTTCGATACATTAAAGGATCCTATATTAAAAAAAAATTTTTTTTGTTCGGGAATTTTCAAATAATGCTTAAAAGCTTGAAAAATCCCGAAAAATTAGTTTATTTATAACTTATTATTTTTTTTAACTTGTTTCACAATACTTTCACGATAGTTTAGTGAACCAAAGATGTCTTTTGCATGAAATCAATTGTCTTTCTTTTTGAAAGAACGTATAATGGAATAAAAAATAAAATAAAATAAAATGGCGGGAAAAATTTAAAATTTAAAGACCGCCTAGCTCCCTTAAATATCAAGCTATAATTTTCAAATTCGGGTCGAAAGTTGGTATCCATCAGCTGAACCAACCTACCTAAAAACATTTTTTATAGATAAATTAGGGGTTCCACAGTGGCCCCTTAAATCTTTCGTTTATCTAGCCGGGAGAGGGTACTTGAAGGTATGCAGTAGCACGATCCCCGTATAAGCGTGGTCCAACGGCTAAGACCATGTGCTAGTTGCATACGCCTTGAGCGAGGGAGCAAGGGTTCGAACCCCGGATGATGTCGATTTTTAAAATTTTTCTTCTTTTTTCTCGCTTGTTTATTTTACATTATATTGTTTATTTAATGTGTTTTTCGATAAATTAAAGGATCCTATATATAAAAATAATTTTTTTTTTGTTCGGGAATTTTCAAATAATGCTTAAAAGCTGGAAAAATCCCGGAAAATTAGTTTATTTATAGCTCATTATTTTTTTAAACTTGTTTCACAATTCTTTCACGATAGTTTATCATACCAAAGATGTCTTTTATATAAAATCAATTGTATTTCTTTGTGAAAGAAAGTATAATGGAATAAAAAATAAAATAAAATAAAATGGCGGGAAAAATTTAAAATTTCAAGACCGCCTAGCTCCCTTTAATATTAAGCTATAATTTTCTAACTCGATCCGAAAGTTGGTATCCATCAGCTGAACCAACCTACCTAAAGACATTTTTTATAGATAAATTAGGGGTTCCACAGTGGCCCCTTAAATCTTTTGTTTATCTAGCCGGAAGAGGGTTCTTGAAGCTATGCAGTAGCACGATCCCCGTATAAGCGTGGTCCTACGGCTAAGACCATGTGATAGTCACTTTCGCCTGGAGCGAGGGAGCAAGGGTTCGAACCCCGGCTGTGGTCGATGTTTAAAATTTTTTCTCGTTTGCTTATTTTACATTATATTGTTTATTAAATGTGTTTTTCGTTAAATTAAAGGATCCTATATATAAAAAATAATTTTTTTTTGTTCGGGAATTTTCAAATAATGCTTCAAAGCTGGAAAAATCCCGGAAAATTAGTTTATTAATAGCTAGTATTTTTTTAAACTTGTTTCACAATACTTTCACGATAGTTTATCATACCAAAGGTGTCTTCTGTATGAAATCAATTGTCTTTCTTTTTGAAAGAACGTATAATGGAATAAAAAATATAATAAAAAAAAATGGCGGGAAAAATTTAAAATTTCAAGACCACCTAGCTCCCTTTAATATTAAGCTATAATTTTCAAATTTGGGTCGAAAGTTGATATCCATCAGCTGAACCAACCTACCTAAAAACATTTTTTATAGATAAATTAGGGGTTCCACAGTGGCCCCTTAAATCTTTCGTTTATCTAGCCGGCAGAGGGTACTTGAAGCTATGCAGTAGCACGTTCCCCGTATAATAGTGGTCCAACGGCTAAGACCATGTGCTAGTGACTTACAACTGGAGCGAGGGAGCAAGGGTTCGAACCCCGGCTGAGGTCGATTTTTAAAATCTTTTCTTCTTTTTTCTCTTTTGTTTATTTTACATTATATTGTTTATTTAATGTGTTTTTCGAAAAATTAAAGGATTCTATATACAAAAAATAATTTTTTTTTGTTCGGGAATTTTCAAATAATGCTTTAAAGCTGGAAAAATCCCAGAAAATTAGTTTATTTATAGCTTATTATTTTTTTTAACTTGTTTCACAATACTTTCACGATAGTTTATCATACCAAAGGTGTCTTTTATATGAAATCAATTGTCTTTGTTTTTGAAAGAACGTACAATGGAATAAAAAATAAAATAAAATAAAATGGCGGGGAAAATTTAAAATTTCAAGACCGCCTAGCTCCCTTCAATATTAAGCTATAATTTTCAAATTCGGGTCGAAAGTTGGTATCCATCAGCAGAACCAACCTACCTAAAAACATTTTTTATAGATAAATTAGGGGTTCCACAGTGGCCCCTTAAATCTTTTGTTAATCTAGCTGGAAGAGGGTACTTGAAGCTATGCGGTAGCACGATCCCCGTATAAGCGTGGTCCAACGGCTAAGACCATGTGCTAGTAACTTACACCTGGAGCGAGGGAGCAAGGGTTCGAACCCCGGCTGTGGTCGATTTTTAAAATATTTTCCTCTTTTTTCTCCTTTGTTTATTTTACATAATATTGTTTATTTAATGTGTTTTTCGATACATTAAAGGATCCTATATTAAAAAAAAATTTTTTTTGTTCGGGAATTTTCAAATAATGCTTAAAAGCTTGAAAAATCCCGAAAAATTAGTTTATTTATAACTTATTATTTTTTTTAACTTGTTTCACAATACTTTCACGATAGTTTAGTGAACCAAAGATGTCTTTTGCATGAAATCAATTGTCTTTCTTTTTGAAAGAACGTATAATGGAATAAAAAATAAAATAAAATAAAATGGCGGGAAAAATTTAAAATTTAAAGACCGCCTAGCTCCCTTAAATATCAAGCTATAATTTTCAAATTCGGGTCGAAAGTTGGTATCCATCAGCTGAACCAACCTACCTAAAAACATTTTTTATAGATAAATTAGGGGTTCCACAGTGGCCCCTTAAATCTTTCGTTTATCTAGCCGGGAGAGGGTACTTGAAGGTATGCAGTAGCACGATCCCCGTATAAGCGTGGTCCAACGGCTAAGACCATGTGCTAGTTGCATACGCCTTGAGCGAGGGAGCAAGGGTTCGAACCCCGGATGATGTCGATTTTTAAAATTTTTCTTCTTTATTCTCGCTTGTTTATTTTACATTATATTGTTTATTTAATGTGTTTTTCGATAAATTAAAGGATCCTATATATAAAAATAATTTTTTTTTTGTTCGGGAATTTTCAAATAATGCTTAAAAGCTGGAAAAATCCCGGAAAATTAGTTTATTTATAGCTCATTATTTTTTTAAACTTGTTTCACAATTCTTTCACGATAGTTTATCATACCAAAGATGTCTTTTATATAAAATCAATTGTATTTCTCTGTGAAAGAAAGTATAATGGAATAAAAAATAAAATAAAATAAAATGGCGGGAAAAAGTTTGAAATTTCAAGTCCGCCTAGCTCCCTTTAATATTAAGCTATAATTTTCTAACTCGATCCGAAAGTTGGTATCCATCAGCTGAACCAACCTACCTAAAGACATTTTTTATAGATAAATTAGGGGTTCCACAGTGGCCCCTTAAATCTTTTGTTTATCTAGCCGGAAGAGGGTTCTTGAAGCTATGCAGTAGCACGATCCCCGTATAAGCGTGGTCCTACGGCTAAGACTATGTGATAGTCACTTTCGCCTGGAGCGAGGGAGCAAGGGTTCGAACCCCGGCTGTGGTCGATGTTTAAAATTTTTTCTCGTTTGCTTATTTTACATTATATTGTTTATTAAATGTGTTTTTCGTTAAATTAAAGGATCCTATATATAAAAAATAATTTTTTTTTTTCGGGAATTTTCAAATAATGCTTCAAAGCCTGAAAAATCCCGGAAAATTAGTTTATTAATAGCTAGTATTTTTTTTTAACTTGTTTCACAATACTTTCACGATAGTTTATCATACCAAAGGTGTCTTCTGTATGAAATCAATTGTCTTTCTTTTTGAAAGAACATATAATGGAATAAAAAATATAATAAAATAAAATGGCGGGAAAAATTTAAAATTTCAAGACCACCTAGCTCCCTTTAATATTAAGCTATAATTTTCAAATTTGGGTCGAAAGTTGATATCCATCAGCTGAACCAACCTACCTAAAAACATTTTTTATAGATAAATTAGGGGTTCCACAGTGGCCCCTTAAATCTTTCGTTTATCTAGCCGGCAGAGGGTACTTGAAGCTATGCAGTAGCACGTTCCCCGTATAATAGTGGTCCAACGGCTAAGACCATGTGCTAGTGACTTACAACTGGAGCGAGGGAGCAAGGGTTCGAACCCCGGCTGAGGTCGATTTTTAAAATTTTTTCTTCTTTTTTCTCTTTTGTTTATTTTACATTATATTGTTTATTTAATGTGTTTTTCGAAAAATTAAAGGATTCTATATAAAAAAAATAATTTTTTTTTGTTCGGGAATTTTCAAATAATGCTAAAAAGCTTGAAAAATCCCGGAAAATTAGCTTATTTACAGCTTATAGTTTTTTTGGATTTGTTTCACAATACTTTCACGATAGTTTATCATACCAAAGGTGTCTTTTGCATAAAATCAATCGTCTTTCTTTTTGAAAGAACGTATAATGGAATAAAAAATAAAATAAAATAAAATGACGGGAAAAATTTAAAATTTCAAGACCGCCTAGCTCCCTTAAATATCAAGCTATAATTTTCAAATTCGGGTCGAAAGTTGGTATCCATCAGCTGAACCAACCTACCTAAAAACATTTTTTATAGATAAATTAGGGGTTCCACAGTGGCCCCTTAAATCTTTCGTTTATCTAGCCGGCAGAGGGTACTTGAAGGTATGCAGTAGCAGGGTCCCCGTATAAGCGTGGTCCAACGGCTAAGACCATGTACTAGTCACTTTCGCCTGGAGCTAGGGAGCAAGGGTTCGATCCCCGGCTGTGGTCGATGTTTAAATTTTTTCTCGTTTGTTTATGTTACATTATATTGTTCAATAAATGTGTTTTTCGTTAAATTAAAGGATCCTATATATAAAAAATTTTTTTTTTTTGTTCGGAAATTTTCAAATAATGCTTCAAAGCTGGAAAAATCCCGGAAAATTAGTTTATTTATAGATTATTATTTTTTTTTAACTTGTTTCACAATACTCTCACGATAGTTTATCATACCAAAGGTGTCTTTTGCATAAAATCAATCGTCTTTCTTTTTGAAAGAACGTATAATGGAATAAAAAATAAAATAAAATAAAATGGCGGAAAAATTTAAAATTTCAAGACCGCCTAGCTCCCTTAAATATTAAGCTATAATTTTCAAATTCGGGTCGAAAGTTGGTATCCATCAGCTGAACCAACCTACCTAAAAACATTTTTTATTGATAAATTAGGGGTTTCACAGTGGCCCCTCAAATCTTTTGTTTATCTAGCCGGGAGAGGGTACTTGAAGCTATGCAGTAGCACGATCCCCGTATAAACGTGGTCCAACGGCTAAGACCATGTGCTAGTGACTTACGCCTGGAGCGAGGGAGCAAGGGTTCGAACCCCGGCTGAGGACGATTTTTAAAAATTTTTCTTCTTTTTTCTCTTTTGTTTATTTTACATTATATTGTTTATTTAATTATTTTTTCGATAAATTAAAGGATTCTAGATACAAAAAATAATTTTTTTTTGTTCCGGAATTTTCTAATAATGCTTAAAAGCTGGAAAAATCCCGGAAAATTAGTTTATTTATAGCTTAATATTTTTTTAAACTTGTTTCACAATACTTTTACGATAGTTTATCATACCAAAGGTGTCTTTTGCATAAAATCAATCGTCTTTCTTTTTGAAAGAACGTATAATGGAATAAAAAATAAAATAAAATAAAATGGCGGGAAAAATTTAAAATTTCAAGACCGCCTAGCTCCCTTAAATATTAAGCTATAATTTTCAAATTCGGGTCGAAAGTTGGTATCCATCAGCTGAACAAACCTACCTAAAAACATTTTTTATAGATAAATTAGGGGTTCCACAGTGGCCCCTTAAATCTTTCGTTTATCTAGCCGGGAGAGGGTACTTGAAGGTATGCAGTAGCAGGGTCCCCGTATAAGCGTGGTCCAACGGCTAAGACCATGTACTAGTCACTTTCGCCTGGAGCTAGGGAGCAAGGGTCCGAACCCCGGCTGTGGTCGATGTTTAAAATTTTTTCTCGTTTGTTTATTTTACATTATATTGTTTATTAAATGTGTTTTTCGTTAAATTAAAGGATCCTATATATAAAAAATAATTTTTTTTTTTGTTTGGGAATTTTCAAATAATGCATCAAAGCTGGAAAAATCTCGGAAAATTAGTTTATTTATAGATTATTATTTTTTTTTAACTTGTTTCACAATACTCTCACGATAGTTTATCATACCAAAGGTGTCTTCTGTATGAAATCAATTGTCTTTCTTTTTGAAAGAACGTATAATGGAATAAAAAATAAAATAAAATAAAATGGCGGGGAAATTTTAAAATTTCAAGACCGCCTAGCACCCTTCAATATTAAGCTATAATTTTCAAATTCGAGTCGAAAGTTGGTATCCATGAGCAGAACCAACCTACCTAAAAACATTTTTTATAGATAAATTAGGGGTTCCACAGTGGCCCTTCAAATCTTTTGTTTATCTAGACGGGAGAGGGTACTTGAAGCTATGCAGTAGCACGATCCCCGTATAAGCGTGGTCCAACGGCTAAGACCATGTGCTAGTGACTTGCACTTGGAGCGAGGGAGCAAGGGTTCGAACCCCGGCTGAGGAGGATTTTTTAAATTTTTTCTTCTTTTTTCTCTTTTGTTTATTTTACATTATATTGTTTATTTAATGTGTTTTTCGAAAAATTAAAGGATTCTATATACAAAAAATAATTTTTTTTTTGTTCGGGAATTTCCAAATAAGGCTTTAAAGCTGGAAAAATCCCGGAAAATTAGTTTATTTATAGCTTATTATTTTTTTTAACTTGTTTCACAATACTTTCACGATAGTTTATCATACCAAAGGTGTCTTTTATATGAAATCTATTGTCTTTCTTTTTGAATGAACGTATAATGGAATAAAAAAGAAAAGAAAAGAAAATGGCGGGGAAAATTTAAAATTTCAAGACCGCCTAGCTCCCTTCAATATTAAGCTATAATTTTCAAATTCGAGTCGAAAGTTGGTATCCATGAGCAGAACCAACCTACTTAAAAACATATTTTATAGATAAATTAGGGGTTCCACAGTGGCCCCTTAAATCTTTTGTTTATCTAGCTGGAAGAGGGTACTTGAAGTTATGCAGTAGCACGATCACCGTATAAGCGTGGTCCAACGGGTAAGACCATGTGCTAGTGACTTACACTTGGAGCGAGGGAGCAAGAGTTCGAACCCCGGCTGTGGTCGATGTTTAAAATTTTTTCTCGTTTGTTTATTTTACATAATATTGTTTATTTAATGTGTTTTTCGATACATTAAAGGATCCTATATTAAAAAAAAATTTTTTTTTTGTTCGGGAATTTTCAAATAATGCTTAAAAGCTTGGAAAATCCCGAAAAATTAGTTTATTTATAACTTATTATTTTTTTTAACTTGTTTCAAATTACTTTCACGATAGTTTATCATACCAAAGGTGTCTTTTGCATAAAATCAATCGTCTTTCTTTTTGAAAGAACGTATAATGGAATAAAAAATAAAATAAAATAAAATGGCGGGAAAAATTTAAAATTTTAAGACCGCCTAGCTCCCTTAAATATTAAGCTATAATTTTCAAATTCGGGTCGAAGGTTGGTATCCATTAGCTGAACCAACCTACCTAAAAACATTTTTTATAGATAAATTAGGGGTTCCACAGTGGCCCCTTAAATCTTTCGTTTATCTAGCCGGGAGAGGGTACTTGAAGGTATGCAGTAGCAGGGTCCCCGTATAAGCGTGGTCCAACGGCTAAGACCATGTACTAGTCACTTTCGCCTGGTGCTAGGGAGCAAGGGTTCGAACCCCGGCTGTGGTCGATGTTTAAAATTTTTTCTCGTTTGTTTATTTTACATTATATTGTTTATTAAATGTGTTTTTCGTTAAATTAAAGGATCCTATATATAAAAAATAATTTTTTTTTGTTTGGGAATTTTCAAATAATGCATCAAAGCTGGAAAAATCCCGGAAAATTAGTTTATTTATAGATTATTATTTTTTTTAACTTGTTTCACAATACTCTCACGATAGTTTATCATACCAAAGGTGTCTTCTGTATGAAATCAATTGTCTTTCTTTTTGAAAGAACGTATAATGGAATAAAAAATAAAATAAAATAAAATGGCGGGGAAATTTTAAAATTTCAAGACCGCCTAGCACCCTTCAATATTAAGCTATAATTTTCAAATTCGAGTCGAAAGTTGGTATCCATGAGCAGAACCAACCTACCTAAAAACATTTTTTATAGATAAATTAGGGGTTCCACAGTGGCCCTTCAAATCTTTTGTTTATCTAGCCGGGAGAGGGTACTTGAAGCTATGCAGTAGCACGAGCCCCGTATAAGCGCGGTCCAACGGCTAAGACCTTGTGCTAGTGACTTACAACTGGAGCGAGGGAGCAAGGGTTCGAACCCCTGCTGAGGTCGATTTTAAAAATTTTTTCTTCTTTTTTCTCTTTTGTTTATTTTACATTATATTGTTTATTTAATGTGTTTTTCGAAAAATTAAAGGATTCTATATACAAAAAATAATTTTTTTTTTGTTCGGGAATTTTCAAATAATGCTTTAAAGCTGGAAAAATCCCGGAAAATTAGTTTATTTATAGCTAATTATTTTTTTTAACTTGTTTCACAATACTTTCACGATAGTTTATCATACCAAAGGTGCCTTTTATATGAAATCAATTGTCTTTCTTTTTCAAAGAACGTAGAATGGAATAAAAAATAAAATAAAATAAAATGGCGGGGAAAATTTAAAATTTCAAGACCGCCTAGCACCCTTCAATATTAAGCTATAATTTTCAAATTCGAGTCGAAAGTTGGTATCCATGAGCAGAACCAACCTACTTAAAAACATATTTTATAGATAAATTAGGGGTTCCACAGTGGCCCCTTAAATCTTTTGTTTATCTAGCTGGAAGAGGGTACTTGAAGTTATGCAGTAGCACGATCCCCGTATAAGCGTGGTCCAACGGGTAAGACCATGTGCTAGTGACTTACACTTGGAGCGAGGGAGCGAGAGTTCGAACCCCGGCTGTGGTCGATTTTTAAAATTTTTTTCTCCTTTGTTTATTTTACATAATATTGTTTGTTTAATGTGTTTTTCGATACATTAAAGGATCCTATATTAAAAAAAAAATTTTTTTTTGTTCGGGAATTTTCAAATAATGCTTAAAAGCTTGAAAAATCCCGAAAAATTAGTTTATTTATAACTTATTATTTTTTTAAACTTGTTTCAAATTACTTTCACGATAGTTTAGTGAACCAAAGGTGTTTTTTGCATGAAATCAATTGTCTTTCTCTTTGAAAGAACGTATAATGGAATAAAAAATAAAATAAAATAAAATGGCGGGAAAAATTTAAAATTTTAAGACCGCCTAGCTCCCTTAAATATTAAGCTATAATTTTCAAATTCGGGTCGAAGGTTGGTATCCATTAGCTGAACCAACCTACCTAAAAACATTTTTTATAGATAAATTAGGGGTTCCACAGTGGCCCCTTAAGTCTTTCGTTTATCTAGCCGGGAGAGGGTACTTGAAGGTATGCAGCAGCACGATCACCGTATAAGCGTGGTCCAACGGCTAAGACTATGTGCTAGTCACTTTCGCCTGGAGCGAGGGAGCAAGGGTTCGAACCCCGGCTGTGGTCGATGTTTAAAATTTTTTCTCGTTTGTTTATTTTACATTATATTGTTTATTAAATGTGTTTTTCGTTAAATTAAAGGATCCTATATAAAAAAATATTAATTTTCTTTTGTTCGGAAATCTTCAAATAACTCTCAAAAACTGGAAAAATCCCGGAAAATTAGTTTATTTATAGTATATTATTTTTTTTTAAACTCTTTTTACAATATTTTCACGATAGTTTAGCATACGTAAGGTGTTCTATGTATCAAATCAATTGTAATTCTTTGTGAAAGAGCGCATAATGGAATAAAAAATAAAATAAAATAAAATGGCGGGAAACAGCTTGAAATTTCAAGAACGTCTAACTCCCTTTAATATTAAGTTATAATTTTTAAACTCGGACTCAAGGTGGGCTTCTACAAGCTGAAAGACCCCTCCGAAGTATATTTTTGTAGATCAATTAGTGGGGCCGCTATGGCTCCTGAAATCTTTTGTTTAGCTAGCCCGGTGAGGGTACTTGAAGTTATGTAGTAGCATTTTCCCCGTATAGTTGTGGTCAATCGGTTAAGACCATGTGCTAGTGAATGACGCCGGGAGCAAGGGAGCTAAAGTTCGAATCCCGGCTGAGGTCAATTTTTAAAATTTTTTCTTTCTCTTTGGTTTATTTTATATTATATTATTTATTTAAGGTGTTCTTCGATAAATTAAAGGTTCCTATGTATAAAAAATAATTTCTTTTTTGTTCGTGATGTTTCAAATAATGCTTAAAAACTTGAAAAATCCCGGAAAATTAGTTTATTTATATTATATTATTTTTTTAAGCTTGTTTTACAATATTTTCACGATAGTTTAGCATTTCAAAGGTGTTCTAGGTATAAAATCAATTGTCTTTCTTTGTGAAAGAAGGCATAATGGAATAAAAAATAACATAAAATAAAAGGGCGAAAAGAAGTTTCAAATTTCAAAACCGCCTAACTCCCTTTAATATTAAGCTATAATTTCAAACTCGGATCGAAAGTAAGGCCTCTATGAGCCCATACGCCTCACCAAAGTATAATTTTAAAGATCAATTAGGGGGTTGCTATGGCCCCTAAATCTTTTGTTTAGCTCGTGGGGAGAGGGTACTTGAAGCTATGTAGTGGCATGATCCCCGTATAAGCGTAATCCAACGGCTAAGACCATGTGCTAGTTACTTACGCCTGGTGCGAGGGGGCAAGGGTTCGAACCCCGGCTGTGGTCAATTTTTAATTTTTTCTTTTTTATTGTTTTTATTTTTATTAACGAGAAATGCTTTTAAAAAGGAAAAACCGGATAAGTTATTTATTTTATTTCATTTTAACTTTTTTTCAATATTTTCGATATTTTAACGCAAATGAAATGCCTTCTACGCATAAAAAGAGGTACATATCTTTCTCAAAGATGCGAATAATAGAAGATCCCATATTCGAATTGTTTCCGAACACATTCTGTCAAGTTAGTTGAACCAGTTATCATATAATCAGTACTCGAACTCTTTTTTTTTTAATTCAGTACTCGAATCCTCTAATTTTATCTAGTTCTCGAACTTGCTATCATTTCTTCAATACCGGATTCTACTATCATTTGCAGTGGCGTACGCAAGGGAGGGGTTTAGGGGTTCAGACAAAATGGCAAAATGGCAAAAATAAAAATTTTAGTTGAAATCATGCGGCCATTATTTATTAAGACTATATATTTTTATGTGCCTTATGCCTACTTTTTTTTCTCATGGTATTTCTCAGAATACAGAAAAAACATTTACTATAATAGGGTTGTACTTTTGAAACCAAAATCACGTGATATATATATATATATTTGCTGTTCTTGGATCTTTAGGATGTCAAAAGGCAAGAATTTAACAATTTTTAATTACTTTGAGAAAAAATCACCACCTGAAATTAGTGAGGTGACAGCATCTAGTACCAATGTAAGTTTTTCTGTTGTACAGAGATGTGACACTTCCGTTGAAGAAAACGTTTCTAGCATAACAAAATCTGATGAATGTGAAAGTGGCCCTCAAAGTGTTACTTTCCACCCATATGATATTGGACTTTTTTCAGAAGATATTACATTATGTTCCTAAACTTAAAAAATCAAATCAAAATTTAACTAAACAATGTTGTTTAAATAAAAAGTCAAAATTGTCTAGCTGTCTGAATTAGGGAAATAATAGTGCTTTATTACTGACTCGAATGTCTTTTAGTAGTTTCAGAAAGTTATGAACACCTCCCTTGAAAATATTCTGCGTACGCCACTGATCATTTGATCATAGCTTAAATCCACTTTCTTTTATCGGTACCACAGAGGAAGTGGCATACTCTCTGGGGGCGCTGGACGTAACTTCAAGAGGATGTCGTATGGTGGGTATGGTATTTGCTTACTCCATAATGGTGGGCAGTTCAGCTTCTATTATAGAAGGACTTTAGTGTAAATCAATGCATTCGTATCATCAAGAGGAAGATATAAACACCTCTTTTTGTACTGCCATTTGTTGATAAAACAGAGAACCATCAGGAATAAGGGGATAACTCTGAAATGTTGTATATAACTAAGGTAAAAAAAAATAACAAGATTAATGGAATTAATTCTCATGAACTTGTATTATTGTTTATCAATCAGAATGAAATAATTTCGCAATTCATCTTCTAGGTATGAAAAAAAAAACATAATTGCATCGCAACATGTCGCACTTGTTCCGAGTGCCATCACAAAAGTATGTCATTTGGCGAGTGACTGTTTTTGTTCTATTAAGTGTCCCGTAGTGGACTGATCGTAAAGACGAGGTTCCCAGTAGAAGCAGGGCCCGACTTCCTCTGCTTCACTTTTCCAGAAATGAAGAACCGAACTACGGTGGTATTTAAATTTTTCACCTCATAATAGATAACAAGAAAATTGACTCGAACCTAAAATAGTTATAAACCCCCTCCCGCAATGGTCAGACGAAATATCATTCAGTCCATTTTACTGATTTTCTGACAATTCCATGTCCATCATTCCGAATGCAATTTTCTGATTGTAAACTTAGTCATCTATCTACAAAAAATTCATATCCTTGCTGACATTAGGGCGGAATTCAGCAAAATTTTCGAAATTACGATGTTTCAATAAAACCAATCAGAAACCTGTATTTTCTTTAACATATCGCATTTTGGCGATATGTAAAAATACAGGTTTTTGATTGACCTTGTTGCGAAGTCGAACTTTGAATTTTATACTAATATTGAACTACGACTCACAAGTAGAAGATACAGGTTGTTTTAGACAAGAGCACATTTATTTACATGACGAGGACATTTTACATAGGAAGAAACATAGAAAGAATAACTATTTTAGACATCGTTTTTCTTGTTAACGTATCGATTGTTTGTTCTATAATATTTTATATTTTGTTGCCATTCCATTACAACTAAACTATTTCCCGCTTTCCAATATTACTTATGCGAACCCGCAACATCCTCCCCACCAACAAATAAATTTTAAACTTTTAATTAATTTTTTGTTTGTTTGTTTTGTTTTAAGACAACAATTTCTGATTATAAAAATATTTTTAACTTTTAATGTCCTAATGTAAAAATGTTTTATAGTTCACAAGTCTAGTTTATTTGGTATTTTTATCTTTCTTCCATAACGAGTAATATTCTCCCGTATTCCTTCTGAAACAGAGACTGCTGATTTCGGTTTGTAAAAATCTGTTTCTTCAGGCGAAATTTCCAAGGGAAACAGCTTTGGTAAGGGTCTTATTTTCTCTCCATGGATTGTTTTCAATTTCGCAGCTCTTGATATGCCATCTTTGCCGGGATATAACTCTAAGACAACTGCTAAAGGCAAATTTATTCTTTTGACATTATCATCGCCAATAAGCACCACGTCTCCTTCTTTTAAATTGTTATTTGATTCTTTACCACGCTGTACAAGTTGAGCCTTCTTTCTCTTTCTCTTCTTCTTCACCTTCATTTTTGTTGCTTTAGCTTCGGCTGGATCTCGTATTCCAATAGTCTCCAAGCTCCAAAGGTTCAATAGTCTCCAAGCTCCAATGCTGGGTTGGCAGAATAAGCTTAAAGTAGTGTTTGTTTTTTCTTCTCTATGTTGTTGACCCATTATTGTCCACCCAAGCCGAGTTTCAATAGCCATAATATTTTCATCCAATTTTTCAATTTTACCCGTGAGAATTTGAGGCAATACATCCGCACCTAATAACACTTTAACTTCTAAAGGATTGTCCCCAACGTCTGATAAGTTAATTGATTTTTGCTGTAGAATGGGATAAATGTTTTGATTCTTTAATCTCGGTACGAAATTGCATATCTTTGTCTGGGCTAACATTGGACATGTAATTTTGTATTGACCATCTAGGGATTTTATATTGACATCATAGACACTGTGTTTTTCCTGACCAGTTTCTATTCCGCCAAACAATGCATGGTTTAAAATTTCTTCTCCAATTATTGGCAAATTTAGCTTTTTTACCCCCTCTGTTTTTATATAGGACCTTTGGGAACCGGAATCAATCAAAACTCTTGCGAGTCTATCTGTTTTATCTATGCCCTCGACCTTTACTATCAGTGTTTGCATCAACGTTTCACCCTTTTGTTGATTAACAAGAGTTTTAGAACTACTGCTATTTTCATAATTTTTTTCCTTAGTACTTGACTTTGTTTGACTTTGGTTTTCACCATTTTTTATGTTCCAACACATTACTGTCAAATGTCTTCTATCACAAATTAAACATTTAACAGAACTTTTGCATTGTTGTGCTGGATGGCCAATTTTCAAACAACGAAAACATGCTCTTTTTTCTTTTAAAACTGTCTTTTTATCGTTATAATTTAAATTGTGCAACTTGAAACATTCCACTGAGCTATGTGAATCCTTGTCACACCATATACATTTAAGCTTTTTGAAATCACTCGTGTTATTCCTTGAATCACCAGAATAGTATATACAAGCTGCAGTTGGTGGAACTACATCAAAACTTCCTTGGCTACCGAATCCACTACGAGCTATTTGCAGGCGTTCCTCACTTTCAACTTCAATTCTGAGAAATTTCAATAATTTTGTAAGATTTTCTGTGCTAGCATTTGTTTCTCCGGATGATCGAGATCTCTCCCACGTCTTCAAAAGATCCTCTGGAAGAGCTGATTCTACTAATGGGTAAAGCATGGCGGCATAAATATCACTTTTAACGCCAAGCGATTCCAGAGCTCGTAACTGTGTTTCCAATTTATCATACAATGTCGCCAATGGCATGTGACCTTTTTTTGTAGCCTGTGCCAACACCAATCTTAACAATTCTCTAATATAGATTTCGACCATCAGATCATCTCTTGCGAATCTCGATTTTAGTTGAGTAATTGCTTTTTGATAATTTTGGCCTGACGGTGGAAAACTATCTACCAGTTCTTTTGCTGGTGACCCGGGAACCATTGCTTGAACCAAATATTGAAATTTATCATCATCATCAATGGTGTTGTCCTCATGTATTTTACGGAACTGTCCCCAAAATCCGAGCCAATTTTTTATTTCTCCATTAAATTTCTGTAGTTCTAACATTGGAAGCTTGTATTTTCTCTTCATTTCCGCACTATTTTGTGAACTTGGTTCATTGTTCGCCAAACGAAGATTAACAGTTTCTTTTAAGTACACATATCTGTCAATATATTCTTCATTAGCTTCAAAATCTTTTTCATAATCATCATTATTTTCTAGTTTTAATAAATTTTCAGAAATCTGATTTTGCACATCGTTTAATCTTTCGAATTTATTCGTGAATTGTGATAATAAAATCTTTACGCGATCCACTTTAACCTCCGTATTCGATAACTCTGCTTCTAAATTATTTGCAGTTAAAGTAAATCCTTGGCGCAATGGCTTTCTTTTATTTTTTAATTCTTCCATTTATGAAGTGAAATATTAATTAAATTCTGATAGTTTCACTTACTTTCGTTTCTTTTGTCCTTTCTTTTTTAAGCTTGGCTCTTGAATATCACACGGACGCCACTTAATGTTGCGAAGTCGAACTTTGAATTTTATACTAATATTGAACTACGACTCACAAGTAGAAGATACAGGTTGTTTTAGACAAGAGCACATTTATTTACATGACGAGGACATTTTACATAGGAAGAAACATAGAAAGAATAACTATTTTAGACATCGTTTTTCTTGTTAACGTATCGATTGTTTGTTCTATAATATTTTATATTTTGTTGCCATTCCATTACAACTAAACTATTTCCCGCTTTCCAATATTACTTATGCGAACCCGCAACAGACCTAATTTGTCCACCGTCATTTCGAAAATTTAGCTGAATTCCGCCCTAGAAAGCCATGGAATTACGAAATATAGATAGTGTTCATACGATAGGTTAATGAAGAAGCCAACATAAAACTTACAATTTTATTTTTATAAAAAGTTCATTAATGAAGGAAACTTAAAATAAACTTTCTGATCGATTTGGGGCCCCCTATAATGTGGGTCCCTGGGAACTGCCCCGTATGTCCTTGCCTTAGTCAGGCTCTGAGTAGAACACCGAAGTCAAGTATCTCTGGCTGCTGTCAATGTGCGAGTGGGCGACCGCTTTGATCAGCTTGAGCAGTGACCGAGGGTACGTCGTATCGTTCTCGTTAAACTGTTCTACTGTAAAGGGCTCGACGAGTAGGTTGTTGGGATACCAAAGCAGGGGAGCCATCCCCTCTGCAGAGGTTCGAAATTGTGACGGCATGTCTTCGGATCGTCCTCAGGGACGTTTCCCAGATCGTTGCCCTTTCCGAGATCGTTGCTAATAGCCCATTGTGCAGCTCTAGTGCGAAGTTAATGAAGTACCTCCCTTAAAAATGGTAACCTTTTTAGTGTTGCCAAAAGACAACGTATTTTTCTCTCTCTTTTCATGGATTCCTAGTTTCTATTTGACTTGACTCAATAATAAATTCTTTTTTTGGTTAAGTTAATAAATGCTGATTGGCATCATTGATGAAGAGGTGATAGCAGAAGAATGTTGATGTGAGAACCGTGAAAACATAACTATTGAACTGATTGTTGGGGTTTATTTAATCGAAATTATCATTTAGTCTAACAATTTTAAAAAAATAATTTCGAATGATTTGTTTAACTTGAAAATAAAAAATACATATATCTTTACAAACTTGCACTAAAATGGCCGGGCAAACTTTGCATGATAGACTTGTGGCTGCAAAGCATACTATTTATGGACAAAATGTAGAAAAAGCTGTTTGTAAAGCTACTACTGAAGAAATTATAGGACCAAAGAAAAAACACTTAGATTGTAAGTGACTGAGTACTGTATATAAAAGTTATATATATTGAAAGTTAAAATTATTAAATTGTGTACGCACTGCAGTCAATATGTTATTAATATGTTTAGTTTTTGTATTTTTCTTTCACTGTGAACTGTATTTATCGTGATTATTTCTATGAGAATTATGCTGATAATTTCTAGCTTTTATTTCCCTATTTGCAAGTATAATACAGTATTATAGAAATTAAACAGTAGTTACAGGGTTCCAAATGTTCCGTTGGTTCAAGACCGCTAAAATTGTACTCGAACTAACCTAACATAATTATTAGTTGTGCCACTGATGAGGTTTTTCTGTTTTGGATTTCGGTTTTATGTTTTAGTCTGTGTTTTCGTCACAATATAGGACATTTTATAATTATGACAATACATTCTTTTAATTGAAATTTTTCCTTAAAATTGATTTAAAAAAAAATCTTATTAAAGACATGTAAATGAACTAGTGAAAAAATCTATGGACTAGTAATATCGGGGATATTTCCGTATCTTGATCAGTGGAAAAATCATGTTTTGGCAAATCATGTCATGCCTGCTAGAAGCCAAAAAAAAAAAAAAACTTAGCAGAAAGGAACCAACTCGAAACGTATAACTTGTAGCCACTCCTGAGTAAACATGTACATGTTTTTTTTTTTAAAATTGCAAGTTAAAAATCTATTTGGAACCTTGGCGATTGTTCTCGTCATGATGTGGAAATATCCATGCTGGTTCCTCTGAGCAATAACTAAATTCTCTTGATTTTTACCTCTGTAAGCATTTAAACTATGTTAGCAAGCTTTTGTTTAGTATTAAGACAATCAAACTACTGAATTAGATCTAAAAGAATGATAAAAGTATTTTGATTACTTTTTGTGTACAGTGTAATAAAAGAATTCAATTTCAAGATAATTATTCATGTTTAGATTTATGCGGTGTTTCATTTGATGCTGCAATTCTCCTGTTAAAGTACAACTAATTGTCACAAACTAGTTGTGCCAAGGTAATATTTCCATACTTAAACCTGTTCGCCCAAACTACAATTGCCGAGACAGTAAAGGGGTTTTGAACTCGCTTGAGTTTTGAAATAAAATTAGTCTATTTGGTTCCCTATTGTGATAAAATTTTTGTTTCTTACATGCCTTGTCCTGGAAGTCTCCAAAACCTGATGATTATTTTAGTCTTGTGTTGTGATGTTTGTTTTTATTCGGACAACAGGACTATTAATCAAAAGTCGACTGTATAAGTAGAAACAGATGCAGGGTTGCCACAGGTTCTTAAAATGAGACTATTTGCAACTATTTTTGTGGAATTTTGTTGTAGTCATTGTGGACTTTTTTTTATTTCAAAATGAGAACAGAAAAATCAGGAGTATTTCTTTCCTTTCCGATAAACGAGAAAAGTATCTCTAGAATATGATTTAATTCTATAAGAAAAAATAATGTGTTTTTTTTTTTTTTTGCTTTTGTATTTTTTTTTTTAGCTATTTTATTGATTCAACTCTTTCATTACTGTTTTTTAAATATGAAATCTATAAATATGAAGATGCAGAGTATAACAGTTTTGGTTATACCTATTATTTCAATTAATGTTATTATAATGCTTTTTTAAATTTATTGTTGTGTTTTTGTTGGAGAAAATAGTAACTTCGTTAAATCAGGAAAAATTCTTTTAATTAGTCATGGAAAGTCATGAATTTGAAAATCTAAAATGTAGCAGATGACCTGTATTTTTTTCATCACAGACTTTCAATATTGAGTTTTTATTTTTCTACAAACTCCTCACAGACTTTGTCATACGCACTGGTACTTTGGCCAGACAATTTAAAAAATTTAATGTTATATTTTTCGATATTTTCCAGCTAACTATTCCTTTAAGGATATTTTGAGCTCTACATTGCTCCATGCTCATCATTAGGCTTTTTTCCACAGCAGAAAATTTACTAGCTTTAATTTTTGTTTACCCAGTGTTCTTCCCACAAAAAATACACAATTCACTTGCTTCTATTGAATTTTCTTTTGTTAGCCAGTTTGAACAGATAACTAATATAAAATTTCATCTTCTCTAAATGCTGTTTAAAAATGATTTGTGACTTTTTCAGGGGCCATAAAAGAAAGCAAAGCATGCAAAAAAGGTAAAACTGATAATAAAATTTACATACTTTGCTTTCAACCAGACTACTTCTAGCAAAAGTCAATATTATTGAACTGCCATTATGAGATTTACTTTTCGAGATTTGGAACTATTATTCTGGTTTAAAGTGAAGCATGACGCTTTCATCTCTGTTTTACAGAACTGGTATTTTTTTCCAGGCGAAACTATTTTTATCAGTACGTAGGGAGAAAAAAAAACTCAGAAGAAACTGGACAAAATGGAAGAAACTGAAATTGGTTGATGCAATTGTTTTGCAATAACAATAATTTAAATTTTATCAAATTAAGAATACTTTAAATTTTATTAAAATTAATTTAATATAGTACTAAAAAGTTGGATATTTTTCATCTGAACTCGTTTTAAAAATAGTTTATTTTAGTTTTATACAAAATTTACGTATCTTGTTTTTTAAGAGCCTGTTTGAATATTCATATTTAACAGTGTAGTGTATCTACCACTACAAAAATACAATTCCAATTTGCTAGTATATGTAAGACATGTTAACTCGATTCTGTGATGGGATACCTTTTAATAGATGAAAGCTGACGTGGTCAATGTGATTCCCCCACAACAATATTTGATTATACCCAGGGGCGGATCCAGAAATTTTTCCTGGGGAGGGTCATAGACTCAAATCCCCCCCCCCCCCACCTAATTTTTTGTATAAAATAAATGTTTTTTAATTTTTTTTTTTTTTTTTTTTGAAAAAACAAACTGGTTTTTAATGCTAGTCTACTCATTTATTTTTTTCATAATGAACAATAGAACAATACATAAATAATTCAAATATTCAACATCTTTAAATAATAAATGTAATGCGTTTTTTAGAAACTTTAGCAAATCTGTCAATGATTTTTTCAACATCCAAATCAATTTCTCGATGAATGTTTAATAACGCGAGTTCATTTAATCGTTCTTGATTTTAAGTTGCTGTAAGCCAAGTTTTGAGACGTCGAAGAGTTGAAAGGGAATGTTCTGCTATTGCTGCACTAACTGGCAAAGTTATTAAAATTCTCAACAACATATTGATTGATGGGTACAAATCTTCGATGGCACTTCAAGTTCTGCTTCTGTTTTACGCTACCATTTTGCCACTCAAAGACGAAATTCTGTTTCGGCAACTTTTATGAAAGCATTTAAGAGATTCTTATAAAACTCAGCAGTTTCACAAACGGCTATAAGATCTTCTTCTGTAGCAGTTTGACAAGGTAAAAAAACTCGTCAATTAAAAAGTTTCATCACATCTGGGGAAAGTCTGTCCTTTAAATCTGTTAAAATATTATCCAATAAAGGAATATAAATAACCTTCCAAAAATATTCTTCTGGGATCTGGTTTCACTGATTATTATTTCTTTGTGTTCGTCGAGTATTTAATCGAGTTTCGCAAGTTTCCCATCTTCACCGTTATACAATCTTTGGTTAAACTCGTTGAAGCACGCTTCAACATTTTTTATGTTAAAATTAGACTATGACAAATTTCGTTTTAATCTTTTTGATTAGGCTTCTTGAAACAGTGACGAACATAATTAGATGGGGGAAAAAACGATTTTTCCGACCTACCTAGGTGTATATGCCCCCTTAAATAATTTTTAAAATTTTCTATTTCTTTTATAAACTATTAAAAAAATTATTATTATTTTCAATTTTTGGGGTGTCATGACCCCTCCCCCCCCCCCTGCTGGAATCGCCACTGATTATACTAGTTAGTATACTATTTGTTTTTGTGAATCCAATGAGGGAATTGTAGTAGTGTTTGTAATTTGTTAAGTTAATTGTAAAATTTGATTATGATGTTATAACAGTTCTTTACACTAATTATAAAATAAAGATTTACTGTACTTTTTTTCGGAAAAGATTACAGTTATTTTAATTTTCTAAGAAATTGATTAAATTAATTTTTGCATCTTATGTCACAATGTTTCAAAGAATTTTATTGATTGTGATACCTGCTACAAACTTTTCAACACTTCATCAGTTGTTGCAATGCCTTCCTTTCATTTTCATGTACTGTTTTATATATATATGTATTGCAATTTTATTTTCCTACCAAATTCAGTGCTATTATATATTTATTTAAATGTATATCATATTACAGATTTGATTCATTGTACTAATGAACCAAATGTATCAGTGCCAGAGCTGTGCAATTTCCTTATTCAGAGGACACAACAAACTTCCTGGGTGATGGTTTTTAAGTCTTTAATTACAGCTCATCATCTAATGTGTTATGGCAATGAGGTATGTTTTTTTATGAATGAATATGGTGTGTGTGTGCATTTATATGATATATATACAATATGAACACTAACTCGAATCCTTTAATTGTTTAATCCGTTTTTTTCTTTTAATAATGTGTTCAATTTTACTCTTAAATAAACAGTCATGCTATTTTTTTAAATATATATATACAGGGATCTGTCCAGGGCAAATTTACTACCGTTTAGCAGTACCTTCACAAATTCAACTTGCAGTAGTTTCATAAAATACTTTTAAAAAAGAAAATTCTAAGATTCTCCTCCCCGCCTCTTAAAATTTTGTTTTTGTATCCCCCTAAGAAACGATAAATACCTGGTTAATTCCGCATGTACAAATAGGTATCACGTGCTTGATCAGATAGTACGGTATAGTAAGCCTATTATAGCATACTGATTATAGCGAGATTTTTTTTAATTAAACAACAAGACGCTCCCTCTGTAAATTTTACAGGAAGTTGAAATTCCAACTAACTTATTCTAAGCATTCGAACATTGTTCTAAATTTATTCTAACAGACCTTCATTCAAGTTGAAATTTGGACAATGACTTCTATGGATTTTTAAATTCGGATACAATTTTAAGCCAAAAAGTTTACATTAGAAAAATTATTTTTGAATATATGGGGAAAAATTTATAAGCATTTACCAGTCATAAAAACTTTTTTTTTTGTAGTAACAATTTTTGAAAATATCTTCTTACTTTACCATATTTTTGTGTTGATTTTTTATTATAATTTTTAATTTTCGCAAATTATGTCTAAATTTTCACAAAATAGGTACCTCTCATAAAAACCTAGACAGACCCCTGATATAAGCATGTTTGTTTTTATTCTTAAATGACTTAGTTTTTAAGATTTTCTCTTTTGCCCATTACCAGAAAGCCGGTAACCAGTTTCAGTAATTGTGTAATAATTTTAGGAGTACCCAAATTTGTTTTTGTTAACATATTTTACAAGAAGAAATTTATAGGAATTTTTAACCAAACATTTTTTAAAGTACACTAATTTTTATGATATGAAATTAAAAGCAATTGTTAGCTTCAAAAAAGCACAATTGTTATTTTATTAGAAGAGAATTATCATTCATGATTGATAAATTTGTTTTTACACATAATTATGTCAGTTGGGATCATTTTTACTGATGCTAAATTCTATTCATTGATCCAATTTTCATGATAATAAAAGTGGCATTTCTGCAGCAAGAAAATGACACTGAGTAAAATTCAAATTGCTTGCAAAAAATCATGTACTTTCAATGACATTTAAAAGTCAGTTGAGGTAAACCCTAAGAAGGACCAATGTCCATTAACGACCATTTTACTGTGGGACAGACAGTGGTCGCTCTGGAGAGATTTCACTGTGCTATTTTTTCAATGGAATGAAGTCATATTTTTTCCAAATTTTAAATATGTTTAATATCTTTTTTAAGGTTTTTTTATATATATATATAACCATCGTTGAACAGCTGACCCAATTTTATGGGTTTACGACTACTAATGTTCATCTCTGTAGCCTTGTAATTTTAAACCCAATCTAGAAGACAAGGGAACTCCTGGGTCGAGTATTAGGAGAAATTTGCCTTCGTGGAGGACTTTTTTTGATGGAGCTATCCTACATTTGCGTTACATGGAGAGGAAGACCACAGGAACCTCCCGCTGTTAGCCTGACGGCAAGGTGACTCTAACCCATGATCCATCTACCACTGAGATATTTCATCTCAACACTGTGGTTGGTGCAAGCCGGATGCGAAATTCGTATCGACTGGGATTTGAACCCGGTTCGCCTCATTGGAAGGCGAACGCTCTGGCCCCTAAGCCATCGCGGCTTTTAAGGTTGTTTTTCGAAGATTTTTTATGTCATGTTGCAAATTTAGTTATTTTTCTGTTAGACTAAGGTGCACAACGTTTGGCCCGCTGGTCTCATGCGGCCCGCCTACTCTCGATGTGCGACCGGCGGTAGCAACCTGAACAAAATGAAACAAGTACGGTAATTTGAATTTGCACATTTAAGTTTTGATGTACCCAATCTCAATGCGGTTTTTTTGGTCGTTTTTTTCCAATGGTTAACGCTTTTTGATTGATCTTAGTTCGATCGCTTTTTATTGATGGCTTACTTTTATGTAAACATATTACAATATTATCTGATAAAAAGAATTTTGTGCTTAGAACAACGATGTTTATATAACAATCACTTCCTACAATTACTGTCTAAATACTTTTGTATGCGGGCCTTTGTTGGTCAATCTGTTATACAGGTGGCCCTTCTGTTAAAAAGGTTGTGCACCCCTATATTAGACTTTTTATTGAAACACTAAGATAGACTTGCTGTTGCCTAATGACAGAACCAGCTTCCAATTTTTTGAAAAAGGAATGTATTCTTAAGGTACAATATCACTGTCACCCTTTTCCTGAACCAACGAGAAGCTTTAAAATAAACATTAATTATGGCAGATATATTAATTTACTAACATATTTCTGTGTTTTTTACTGTACATTTTCAGAATTATGTTTTTAATTTATGATACTTTTACAGAGATTTATTCAGTGCATGGCAACATCTAGTTGTTCATTTCACCTGAGTAGTTTTGTTGATAGGACTGCATCTCAAGGTAAGCCATATGCATAAACAAAAAATTTCCTAATATAATAATTACAAAATATATTTTAAAACAATGAAATATTTTATTACTACTTTTAAAATTATTCATTCCTCCCAATTTTAAATTAATTCAAATGAACACTGTTTTTTTTTCTTCTTTTTTTTCCTTCAATTTTTTTTTACCTTAAATAAATGCTTTATTAAACTAAAACAATTTTTTTTTTCATTGCAAGTCACTAATTCTAAGTTATTTTTTTCACTGAATTTATGTATTGGCCCTGAATTAAAATGAGATTCTAAACCTGAATCTATCTATAGGAATTTAACAAAGTCATACCTGTCGAGTCTCCTGTTTTTTAACGAAGACTCCTGTATTTTACAACTATCTCCTGTTTACCTGTATATTCTGAAATTTCTCCGTATTTGCTAAAGAAATTTTTTTTAAAAATTGAGGATAAAATATCGGCTAATGGCAAAAAATTCCTCAGCAGATAATGATATTGCCAGTACTGCAGTGTGTTGAGTGCTTATAGTTAAAGTAATTATAAATAATGGTTTAAAAAATCAACTTAAGATTGATATTTATATACATATTTTTTATTTTGCAAAATGTAAGTGCTTATATAATTTCCAATATTGACTTGTATGATTATACATGATGTATCAAAGCTTTACTCGTAGATTTAAAAAATTTCTCTTGTAAATTTTTTGTTATTTTATTTCCCCATGTTGGCAGGTATGCAAAAAAAATTACTTCTGTATTTTCAATCAAATAAAAAAAAGTGTTCAAACAAATTCTTGTTTAGATATCACTGGCCTAGTTTTCTCCTAGAGTTCTAGAATTGTAGGGCCCTGGTGTGGCATTAATTGCCCCCCCCCCCCTCTGCCTGAGATTTAATTATGTTGAATCTCAATCTAAAAAAAAAAAGAAAATTTGCTTTATTTAGTACACATTTCAAGTGTTTAGATAATTTTATTAATTTGTGTAACTTAATATTTAATACATATTTAGTTTAATTTATGAACAATAAACATAATTTGATTTAATATGGAGTTATTTAGGATAATTTTTTATTGCTGGCATCTTATTCTTGCTGATTATTCATTCAAATTAGGCATTTTGTTATTTGTTCCTTCGATGAAAAATTGCTTCAAAAAATTATGACTTGTTTGTAAACGGTGCAAAGTTTTTAGTCGTTCTGATTAAAATAAAATAATTTTGTCTTAATATTCATGTTGCACTTTCTTATCCTCTGTACATGCAAATGAGGATTTTAAAATAATTTAAAGAATCAAGAGATTTAGATTTTTGATTCTACATCTAATCAATGATGCTAGTAAAAATTCTATAATTCAAACTTCGGGACTGTCATTTATTGCAAGCATGAGTCAGTCATATATCTTTACTCATAGAATTCATTGTTTAAAATATTTTGTGTATTTAGACGTATGCAAAAGAAACTTAACAATTTTATGCTATCAAATTTAAGGTATCATATGCCAGTATACTTCATGGTAGAATCGCAGCGACATTGTCGCAGAACGTTACAGAGCTCTTGCAAAAAGATTTTTCTTTTGAAAAGTTAAAAAAAAAAAAAACATTTTTTTTTTAGTTCTTTTCTACAAAAATTTACACATATTTGTAACATGCATGAAGATATACTTGATTCTTTTTGACACATTAAATTTGCGCCAATAGTATCATAAATTGATGTAATGTTTCAATTAAATTTTCGGCAGTTATTGATATTGATTTTCACATGGTTTTTAACTATCCCGATATATTTAAAACAATATGGAAAATTCGAGTCGTGCATTTCAGTATTTTCTTTCTAAGGCAATGATTATATTGAGAATTTGGCAGTTATTGCTATTGATTTCTCCCTAGTTTTTAAATCTGATATTTTTTAATACAATATTATTTATTACAACAACCTAATCTCGAAACGAAATATGCATTTGAGTAATCATTTTTTGAGGATTCCGATTAACGTGATTTCGTCGTTGATCTTTTTTTTTGGCGATGAATTTCATAATTTTTAATTGATGATTTTCGCGTTTTTTCACCCTACAAAATGCGAGAATATCACTCATAATATTAGAATAAAAAATTATTATATGTTCAATTAAAAAAAAAATTATAATAGTTTTTTTTTGTAAACTCAGCGCTTTTGTTATTTTAAATTAGTTACATATTCGTTTGTTATTATTATAAGTATCTTGCAGAAAGATCTTAGTGCTAGAGAGTTTTGTTGCTGATAGCTCGAAAAAATTCTGCCACTGGGCCAATATATATATTTTAAGCAAATGAGGTAACAAATCTTATAGTGTGCAATTCCGTAGTTTCACAATTTCCTTGACTTGTTTCATTCTTCTGGGTTTTAAAACTGATCGATTGCCATCAACAATACAGTAATCATATTATGGGATTTATTAATGATATGAGGGATCATCCACTAAATTACTTTGGTATAAGAATGTTAAGCAGTATATTCACTGTGTTTTTGTTTCCATATTGTTGAAACCCTAATGTAAAATAATTTAATTCAGAAAGGTTTGAACACAAATGCAAATTTTCATTAAACATTTGTGTGAGAGAATATCAAATTATTGGTAATGCAACTGAACTATAAAATTTTTATATATATAATCTCAAATTATGGAGAGTTGTTCAGATATTCATTAATAAAATTATTATACTGGAAATTGTTAAAATCTTTCTGTTCTAAGCAAAGTAATTCTTAAATTAAGAATATTATATGTATACTTTATTGTACCTTTGAAACAAAATTTGCCTTTTTTATTCTTAAGTAGAGCAAATTGTACTTCTTTTTTTAGCTTATGGTATGCTTTTTTGCTTCTATCGATATTCTGTTCCAAAAAAATGTCCTGATTTTTGTTCTTTTGTTGTTGTTGTTGTTTTTAAATTTTTTTTCAAAAAACATTGTCCTGAATTTTTCTTTAGAACTTTTCAAGGACCTTTACTTTATATGAAAACTAGAATTTACATTCTTGCTTTTTGGCTTTAGAAGGAACGAAGATATAAATAATATTATATATTAATATTTATTAATATCATATAATCTTTTTGTAATATATATATATTCTCTTTGATAGAAATTTGATTTTTATTCTTCATTTCTTTTTTAATTACATCATAACTTTTTCAACAGGTTATGACATGTCTACCTTTGTACGAAGATATGCTAAGTATTTAAATGTTAAAGCTTCTACATACAGAGTAATGGGTGCTGACTTTTGCAAAATGAAAAGAGGGTATGAAAATTTTACTAAAACTTATCCCTTTAAGAAATAAAAAAACCTTATTGCAACTCTTACTTTTTATATATCGATTGATTTTCTCATACTTAAATAAAATATTTATTTTTGTAAATTTTTTATCTATTATTTATATATTTTTTATATAATTTAAACTTTTTTATAGGAAAGAAGAAGGTGTGCTAAGAAATATGACAACAGAATCTGTAAGTGCAGTCCTAAAAATTTGTAAATTATTTATTATTATTATTTTACGTGTATTGGAATTGAATGTTTTTAAGATTTTAGACAAGTTCAGGACTGATTACAAGTTCAGGACTAATTAAGTTCAGGTAGTAAGATAAAGCAATTTTCACATGCCCTGTCAGGCATCTTAGTTAACCGAGCACATACTCAAAAGAAATTAGAAATCAATCATTTTTAAGGGTAATAGGAATTTCTTAGAAAGATTAAAAGTTAATATCATTTTTAAATGTGTAATTGTCTACAAGAAATAAAAAATTCGTAACTTTTAAAAACATAATGAATATCTTTGTCATCCATTAAAATAAATGTGCATGTAATGTTTTAATTTAGTTAAAACGAAGCATGTTTAAATATTAGCATATTTGCATTATTTATTTTTTTAATGGGCTTTTTTGTCCAATATCTAATTTATATTAAATAATCAAATTAAATCAAATCAGCTGAAAAATTTAAAAAAGGCCTCTAATCATTTTAATAAATCATTTCATGTATAAAAAAGGCATTTTGATGCATTTTTGTTGGGGAAAATTTAAAGTTTAAAAAAAGTCCCTGTTTCTCTATTTATTTTGCTTTACCTGACTATACCTAAATATTTTACTTTTTGGTGTAAACAGTTCTAGATTTTTTTTTTAAATAATGAATTGCAAATAATGATTACTTTTTTTTCATATTTGTTGTCTTGACTCAATATAATACATGTTGTATATTTTGAATTTGTCTTACATTTGTATGTGAATTTAGGCGTAACAAAGTGCATCCTATTTCTTGAATTTGTATTTTTCTGTCAAGATGCGTTTGTGATTATATAGATAGTGAAATTATAGCTTTTTTCCCTGGCAGTATAGTATATAAAAATTACATATTTTGAAACTTATTAATACTATGAATTAAAGAAGATATATTTTGTTCTAATGTTGCTAATTTATATCTTATGATTCTTTATGTGCAATGAATATAATATTTTACTGAATTGAGGCGGATTAAATATTGATGAGTATATGAAATTGATTAAATATTTTGTGGGTAGAAATCATTGTATATCATATCTGCGATTCCTGTTAAAATTTTGTTTACAACTTGTCTGACAGCTTGTTCTTATAGGTTTTTTTTTTTCTTTACCCTGTGGATTTTTGAAGCGTATTATGCAAAAGCCTGGTTTTCACATTGTTCTATTCAACCTTTTCAGAAATCATTCAAGCGCAATGCATTTCGGCGTACCGTAGTATATGAAAGCACCAATCATTTTACATGTTTGATGCAATGTTTACGGGTGCGCATGTATATATACTGAGCTGCATTCAGTGGGAATTATTCTTGCACTATCATGAGCAACTCCGTTACATTTTACAATAGATCTCAATTTCTAACTTCATTTTCCTCCCTCTGAAATCCAACTGAATATTTCTCTTATCTTTTTATTCTGGCTAATGTAATCAAGAAAAATAGATCTCTGTCAGAAACTAGTTATTTTGTCATGATCATGTAAAGTCTTTGAAAATTATTTTGTATTTTGTTAATGTATATAGTGCTTAAAAATATTTTTTAAGTGCTTAAAAGGTGCTTATTTTTTGTTGAAAGATTTGGCTACGCATCCTGTTTGAGCTTTATATTGTTAAACACAGTTTATTATCTGATTTAAAATTAAAACACTTAATTTCATAGTATCATTCCTGATTTGTTAAATTTGTATGTTTGGAGTATATTATTTTGATATTTTTCTTATTTTCAGCTCCTAAAAACACTTCCTGTACTTCATGAGCAGTTAGATGCCTTGCTTGATTTTGATGTAAGTAGTAACTTAATTTTTATGTATTTCGTTACCTTTCTTTGTCTGATAATTGTCAAGTGCAGTAATTTTTATTTTTCAAAAAGGCATGAATTTTTCCATTTCTAAACAATGTGTATACTATTTTCATTTAACGGTTACAGTGGCAACTGTGAACCTGAATGGGGTACATTTTTTCTGGAAAATCTAAATCTGCAACAACAAAAATGGGTTTTTTTATTTAAAATATTTATTTATTTATTATAAAGTTACCTTTCCCCACTCCTGGGAGATCAAGTTGAGTTTCATTGAATGCATCTTTTATAAATATTTCTCTCGTGTATTTTTAAATTTTTGATTTGATGATATTCATACTTTTTTGACACCCTATATTTACATATAATAATCTTATATTTGTATAAAATATTATTTACTTGTTAATTAGTGTAAGTTGACCTTTTTTTTAATTCCTATTATTAGTTCCCACTCTCCCTATTATCTTGTTCAAATTTTCAATCGTTAATAAAATACTTATTATTCATCCACTCAAATTCAAATACACTTGTAGTGGATGAAACTTGACATTAATACAGTTTTTTTTTTCAAATCTTAATGCATTCATTAAATTTAATTCATTAATGTTAGTTTCATATGGGTGAAAAAAATTTTAATTATTTAATAAAAAGTAGCTAAAATAAAAATTTTCTTTGTTGACCTTTTAAAAACTTTGTATACACTTTTAAAAACTAGTCTATAGGTCTAACCCTTAGCTAATACTTATTGAAAGTAAAATTTTCATTTTAAAAAGATAAAAAATTGAAGTGTGGGACCATATATCATGCTTGGTAGGGAGAGAGGGAATTCAAAAATTGTGGTTATGGCAAAACAAAGGGGATACTAAGAAGAAATATCTTTATTAGACATACAGTTGAACTTCTATTTAACAAATTCCCAGTTTGCAAATTTCTCTGTTTTGGGATTATTATTATTTATTTATTATTTTTGAGGAACCAGAAATATTTTGGAAATTTCTTTGTAAAATAACTTCCAAATTGCCAAGTGAATTTTCTGTTTAACGAACTCTTCTTTGAGATCCACTATCCCTATTTCCCAGAATATTTCAAACTAGTTAATGCGTTTTATGTGGGAAATGGCCTTGAATTAATTTTTACAGCCACTTGACTTTTAGAGAAGGCAGTGATATCCCTTTTTATTTGAATTTCATTCAGCAATTCATGCCAAAATTCACTTTACGAAAGCATAACATAAATTTCTAAAGCATGGGAGCTCTGTTACAGATCATACTATTCTAATCAAAGAATGAAACTAATTTACAAATTCAGAAAGAAAAAAAAAAGTAAGTAGCATTTAAAATAATAAATCAAAATAGCAAAGCGCTTACAACAGCTATAAATCCAAATTTGTTTCATTTTAATTTATAAAGTCAGAAAAACAATTCTAGCAGAAAACAGCAAAAATTATAAAAATTTAAGATATGTGTGTTAGCAGCACAGCACTTCATCAGGCGATGCACTGCCTGCTAATATACAGGAGCCTTTCTGTTGTCAGTGGTGAAAGCAAAAACTGATAGTGCCCCTAGGCCCTATAATGGAAAATTAAATAAGAAAATGAAATTAGAAACATTTAAATGTAAATGCAAAGAAAAATGCATGACAAACAATCACAAAGTAAGTCTTAATGACTTAAAAGTACACAAACTAAGACATAATAAAGAGACACCCACAAATAAGAAATATAAATAAAGATAAAATAACAGTTAGAATGGCCAAATCAAAATAAAATATAAATTGTATAAAAGTAGAATAGTAAATAAAACAAAAGTAGAATGAAGTAATGAAGTAAATGAAGTTTTTTTAATGTATAATTCGTTGCTGTCCGCTCCCTTTTGTTACAGGTTTAAAAATTGTTTATCTAGTTGCTTCTATAACAAAGCCTAAGGCTCACATTGAAAGTTATTTATATATCTATATGTGTTCAGCTTTAACATTCTTATTTATTCCAAATTCACAAAAAAGAAAAAACATTTTTTTAATAATTACTTTTTTTATCAGTGTAACCCAGATGATTTAAGCAATGGGGTTATGAATTCCTGTTTTATGCTGCTTTATAGAGATCTGATTCAGTTGTTTGCTGCATACAATGATGGAATTATCAATTTGTTTGGTATGTATTGATTACAATTTTTTCCATCTTTAATTTAGAAATGAGAACTTTAAATTTCCATGCTAAATTTAAGAAATTTTTGAGCTCTCAAAATATTACAAACTATTAAATGTTTTTCATTTTCTTGGACCATAAGGAAAGTCTGAATAGTTTATCTTAAATCAAATGTAAGTTTACCAAATAAAACAATTTGTTAAGAAAAGCAATTTGAATAATTCATATGATATGGCAACTCCCGAATGTGTACAGATGAGAATATTTCAAATTTTAATGAATCCTGCAACCTTAAGCTATATTAGTTAAGCTTTTTTCTTTAAAAAAAAATGAGCAAATAATATATAATTTATGCATTTAAAATTAAATATAAGGCATTATTAAAATTTTTTGTGTGTGTGTGTAATTTTTCAAATGAGTGCATTAAGATTGGTTATAAATTACGTTACAAGTAATACTTTGTATTCTTTCCTTAGAAAAGTACTTCACCATGAATAAAAAGCATTGTAAAGAGGCCTTAGACATATACAAGAAATTTATTATAGCCATGGACAAGGTGTCAGACTTTTTGAAAGTAGCTGAAGTAATAAAATTTTCATAATAAAATATTTTACTACATTATTAAGTTGCCATCTGTAACACACAATTTGTTTTCAACTTTAAGTGTAAAATTGTTCTACAGCATTACCTTGAATGCATCAACCCTGGTTCATTTCTGTCTACTAGTTGATTTGCTTTTAAAATGTACCTGCTAATATTTTGTTTGTACTGATTTGATTATTGTACTCATATGCAACAAATTTACTTTTAAATATACCTAATATTGTAAGCCCTGCCATCTACAACTGTGTATTACACACTTATAGGTTCACAATTGAGGGGTTTATTGCACACTTTTTGAAAAGGGGATATTTTTACTTCAAACTTACCCTTAATATTTTTTCCAGATAAGTGTTTCATGAACTTTCTAGTTGAATAACAGTTCAAAGTACATGTAAATTGTGCTGTTTTACATGAAAAATGCCTTTAAAAACTGCCCACCTGAACAGATTGAATATGTGGGTTATCATTATCAGAAAACGCGCTAAGCATTTGCTGCCTCTCCAAATTCAATAAAATCGTTAATTCGATGGAAGAAAATCATGTTTTGGCGAAAGTATTCACGAACGATTTTTCTATCAAAAAGAAAAATCAATATTCTCCTTGATCTTTGAAATGATATCAATACGAATTTTTCTACAACAAATCATGTTTATTTTAATCGATAATAGTAATTTACCTTAATTATGTAAAATATCTAATTAAAACTAAGTGCAGATAACATAAACAATAAGAAGGAGGAAAAAATTAAAATACAGATTACGTTCATTGCTGGATCATGCGATAGTGAGGTAAAACTTGCTCCTTTGACAGAGACTTTTAAAATTTGGCTTACACTTTTTTATTTTTGGTTAATTTGCTGGCTAGTAATTTCAAGTCCTTAGCTCGGGCCCTGAATCCCTAAAAGTCCTAAAGCCCTTGAGTTATATTTTCAATGCATATCTGTATGAAAAACCTGCTGCAGTGCTTTTAGTGTTTTGTTCTTTATGCACTAAAATTACCTTCTCAATGTATGTACTGGTGTCCTGCTGTCTTCGTCAGCATTATTTTGAGTACTTTACTATTGCATGCTTACTTTTGCCTTTTAAATATTCCTATGTGCTACTCTTGTCTTTAAACCATTATAAACTTTTCAGTCATTGTATTTGTGGCTTTTTTGTGTCATGCTCATCCTATCATTCTTTCTTTGATTGGACGTAACCTTGGGATATAACAGTGCAGTTAAATTGCAATCATTCTTAATGTTACTCCCTTCATACGCTGAAAATTGTTAGTAGTTTTTTTTTTCAATTTCATTGATATCTTTAAGAAGCAAACAACTTTTGTTCAAGTATCGTAGTATGAGAGGATATTTTACACCTTAAATTGCAATGGTTTCATAAAAAGTACCATTTTTATTTAAATATTTTTATACTATTTTAAATATTATTCCTTGTAAAGTTTGCAAATTTTGAAAAAGGTAATGTTTTTACACATTTGTAATGTTTTAAAAGTTATGTTTTTACGCGATTCAGTAGTTTCCAGAAGTCCAGGGTCCTGAAGTTTCAAGAAATCATCATTCACATTTATGTATAAAATTTCTTGTATATTTTATTTAGAAATATTAGAACTATAATTTATACTTGGCATCGCTTTCATTTGTAAATATTTTTTCTGTTAGAATAATAAATATGGTTAAAGATAAAAGTAAACTTATACATAATTATTCATTTAAATTATGCTGTATATAATTTATTGAGAATTTCATATTTTGAAAATATGAATGAATTAAATTTATAAAGACATAAATTTTTAGAAATGAGTCATTAATGATTTTACTCAAAAAAATTTCAGGATTTTAGAGTTGGGCTCACAAAATCACTCCTGGATATATAATGTAGGAAAAATATTTATAGACTTTGGCAAGTTTATAAATATTTTCCCTATTAGCTTCCCCTACTAACTAACTTTGTAAATAATATATTAAGTATGTAAATAAATAAATTTATAAACATTATACTTTTAAATGTAAGGGACAAATCAATATGATCCATTTTGCCTATGGAAAGAATGAAGTTAGTATCAATAGGTACAAAAGCTGAAATGATTGCTACTCCTAAGAACTGAGATTTTTTCCCCTATAAAAGGTTATACCAATTCAGTCCTATGCATGTTGTGATATAGTAATTTTTATTGTGAATGTCCTTCTTTTAGCATCCCTGTTTCATTCTATTTTTGCATGCTTTGTAGAAATAATCTCTTCTTCTTCCTTCTGTAGTCGCATGAAGATGCTCATACTTTATGTGTAGATTGGAAAACTCTCCTGGTTAGTACATTTTATTTTTGAAGAGCCTTCTACATTGTCAGAGCAGAACAAAAGAACAATTGCAAGATTTTTATTATTTATTGACCTATCCATAACATCAACAGACTCACAAAAACTTAAGAGTACAGTACAGAACCCGTTATCCGGAAATCAGAAAACCGGAAAACCAAAAAACCGGAACGAAATTTGATAAATTTTACAGCCATTTTTTTTTTAAAAAAATGTTTTTTTTCCTCGTAAGATTTTAGGATTTTTCTTTCTTTTTTGAAAGATGTTTACCTTACCATCATTTTGGAAATAATCATTAGTGTATTACTTCATCGTTTTTTTTTTCTTTTTAAGATTATTTCCAAATATTTTTTTTTTAAGTTGGGTTTAACAATAAAAGAAACAGCTTTTCGTAGCGATTCAGAAAACCGGAAAAATCAGTTATCCGGAATAGCGATGGTCCCGATCGTTCCGGATAATCGGTTCCCTACTGTATTTGCCAAATGAACTTCAATTTAAATGCGAGTTGGTCATCACTGTCCCTACTTCAAAATGCTGCTCTAAAAATAAAAAAAAGAAAGAAACTCTGGTTTCTTTACCATACAGCTGTAATGATAGAAACTGGTGACGTCACCGATCACAAAAATTATCTCACTTCATTTATAATATTAGTGTTAAGAAATAAAGTTGTCTCGCAGTGGACTGATCGTAAAAACATGATTCCCGGTAGAACACCGAAGTCAAGCATCACTGGCTGTGGTCAGTAAGCGGATGGGTGACCACTTTGATCAAGGGTGTGCCGTATCAGTCCTTGTTAGACTGTCTGGCTACCAAAGCAGAAGATCAAAGTTGCGATGGCATGCCTTTGGATCATCCTCAGGGATGTTTCTCAGACCATTGATCTTAAGTCCATTTTCTTAAGTCTTCAGGGATGAAATTCTTCCGCGGATTCGCGGATTTCCGCTTTTTTTCAGATTTTTCCATTTTTCCCGCTAATTTCCGCTGAAATTGTTTTTTGCACAAGTTAGAATATTTTATGAGGAATTTAATTTTTCGCGGAGCGAAATTATTGAAGTCCTTATTCCTCCCTCTGAAGTTTCTCTAAAAATCATTTCCTTGGGATAAAACTGGTTGACCTTTCTTTATTCAGAGATGAGATTTTTTTTTGTCTCTCGAATTTCAGCTTTTTTATCAAAAACTCCGATTCTCCGAAAGTTTCGTTTTTTTTATAAATATCCCGCTTTTTTTTTTTTTTTTAAATTCAGTCGTTGAAGTAAAATAATTATATTTATTTACGATTTTCAAAAATAAACAGAAAATTCAATCTACGCCCTAGCTGCTAATCCTTCCGCATTTTTACTTATATTAACTATTTTCTCCGATTTCACGCGCAGAAAATAAGATTTTCCGTATTTTTTATCCGTCGGCTGGATAGCTCTTATTTTCGTAATTCAGACGTCTCTGCTTCTTGTATTCTGGCATGAAAACAAAAACAAAAAAAAGAAGAAACAAAGGGGAAAAAAGAGAACAAAAATATTTGCTGTGAAAATATTTATTTGCTCATTCAATTAATCTTGTAAATTTTTATTTATTATGTCTAAACAAAAACAATACAAACAAGCCTATTAGAAATCCCAAGTCCAGACTCTGCAAATATCTTGATTTTTATTCACGCGATTTTAATATCAATCATCGATTTTCGTATTTACCTGATTTAAAAGTTGCGCATTGCGATTCTTATTTACGAGATTTAAAAATCCAGTATCGTGTTTTGTATTTATGCATTTTTCAAATCGCGATTTCATTATCAAACCTCGATTTTCGTATTTACCTGATTTAAAAGTTGAACGTTGCGGTTCTTATTCAGGCGATTTAAATATTGTACATTACGATTTTTACTTACGAGATTTAAAAAATCAATATCGCGATTTGTATTTACGAGCTTTTAAAACCCTATGTAGCAATTCACGCGAGCTTAAAATCCAATGTCGTGATTCGTTTTTGCGGTTGTAATTTCGCACGATTTAAAAATTATGCATCGTGATCTAAAAATTAAAAAATCATGATTTGTATTTTCGCCTTTTTTAAATTCGATGTAGATTTTCATATTTACGTGATTTAAAAGCCTCATATCGGGATTTATAATCACATGGTTTACAATTACAAGTTTAAAAATCGCACTTTTTTTTTAATCAAATTTTTGTTTTTATTTATATATATATATATATATATATATATATATATATATATATATATATATATATATATATATATATATATATATATATATATATATATATATATATATATATATATATCTTTTTTCTTGGATTTCCTCTTTTTTACTTTCTGACTACTCTCATCCCTGAGTCTTTCGACCAAGGTGAAAAATGAAAGGATAAAAATTTTTCTTCATTTTTATACCCAATCTAAAGATTTTGTATTTTCACTATGTAAATTAATAATTTTTTTAATTGCATAATAGATTTTTTTATTTATGAAAAATAACTAACATTTTAAAGACATTTTTTAATTTATTACAATATTGTTTTTTTAAAACAGTCATTGAACTATAATTACATAGCCTTGTAATTTTATACCCAATCCAGAGTATTGCTAGAAATTTGCCTTCGTAAAGGACTTTTTGATGGAACTAACCTGCGTTTACATTACATGGGGAGGAAAACTACTCTCGGGTAGTCAGACGATAAGTGAGCTCTAACCCATGATCTGTTTACCACTGAGAATGTTTTATGTCAGCTCTTTGGTTGTTGCACCGTGTGCAAAATGCCTATTGACCGGCCATCACTGGCCTGGTTCACCTTATTGGAAGGCGAACACCCTATCCCTTGAGCCACCACGGCTCTTTAAAAAAAAAAATTATAACTGTCGTTGAACAGCAGACTCAATTTTTTGGAATTACAACTATTAATGTTCAACTCCATAGCCCAAATCCAAAAGGACAAGTGAACTCCTTGATCAAATACTTAGAGAAATTTTGCCTTCGTTGAGAACAAGCACAGTATTATTTTATTTTATAACTGTCGTTGAGCAGCCCACCTAATTTTGGGTTTAGATCTAGTAATGTTCAACTCCGTAGCCTTATAATTTTGAACCAATCCAGAAGACATTAAACTCCTGGATCAGCTCCCCCAGAGGTATGGCTAGTTATGGAAACATGGAGGACTTTGTGACCTGACAGATTTAACATGCGCCTGTCACCATTTACCGCACAAGTAGTCTTTCGCTAGCGGGGATCGAACCCTCAACCTAATTCAGTGCTCAACCAGCCACAAAGCATATACTTGTTTGTCTTTCAGAAATAGTGAAGCCAGTAGTTGAAAAATATTTAATAATGCTACTTCTGTGTTAATTATAAAAAAAATTTTATTAAGTATTATATTTATATTGAATTATGTTTTCTTTATTTTAATTTCTCAAAGTGCTGTCTTTTTAAATCTTATTTCCAATTTTTCTGTTTTCGCAAAATTTTGATGGAATTTTTAAATGTTTATTTTACAGAGTGTTGGCATTGATAAGGGCAGTATACCTGATTTAACCAAGGTAAGTCATAATGCTATGCTTTAAATCAATTGAACTTGAACTCTAAAATGTTCCTAAAATGAAATTTAAATAGCAAAATCCGCTTTAAACACACGGGCAGTAATGCTTTCTAAATTGCAATATTTTACTATAAGTTTTCTTTACTTTTTTCTTATTTTATTTTAATTGTCGTTCAACAGCCGGTCCCAATTTTGTGTTTAAGACTACCTATGTTAAACTCCTTATTTATCCTTGCAATTTTGAACCCAATCCAGAAGACAAATGAATTCCTAGATCAGTTATTGGGAGAAATTCGCCTCTGTGGAGGACTTTTGATGGAACTAACCCGCATTTGTGTTACATGGTGAGGAAACCACAGAAACCTCCCGTGGTTAGCCTAATGGCAAGGGGACTTTACCCCATGATCCGTCTACCATCCAGGATATTTAACGTCATCGCTGTGTTTGGCATGAGCCGAAATGCAGAATTAGAATTCCAACCATCGCTATGTGGGATTTGAACCCGGCTAACCTCTTTGGGAAACAAGCGCTCTATCCCCTGAGCCACAACAAGTAATCGTTTTATATATGTTTATTTAGTTTTGTCCTTGTCATTTTTAAAATACTGTTTATTTTCAATAGCAAGTAAACTTATTTCATAATTTTTGTTTTATGCATTTGAATGAGCAAAACTGAAAATTAATTGTCCAATTCATTTCATCAGTTACAGAAAGGAAAGGAATTTTGATATAATCAGATTCGAAAAAATCAGGGAATTTTTTTTATGAATGTTTGAGCCCACCCTATGATTAATAGTTAAATTTAAACTATACTATGCATTACAACAATTTACTTTGTTTTTAGGCTCCGTGTACTTTGCTAGAAGAAATGGAAAATCACCTTACATATTTGGAAGGAAAAAAAAGTCAAACAGTTGCCAAGTAACTACATATTTGTTTGAACGTATAATACTAAATTTGTCTTTTTTTTATTATTATATACAATTAGGTGTCAGTCATAAAAAATCTTTGATACTGTATTAGTCTCTAAACTTCACTTTATAATTGAATATTAGTGAAAATTCATTGAAATTCAATTTTAATTTTTAATCTTATTATAATTAAATTGCTATACAAAATATATCTTAAATACCTGAAAGTTTTCTTGAAGATATATATATTATTCTATTTTTATAATATGTATATCCCGATGAATTCTTTTTGTATAGTAAGATTCATGTTAAAATAATGGTTTACTTTTTAATAAAAATTTTTTGAGAAATATGCTACTGCTTTTAATATTTATGTAACTAATAAACGACTAAAAAAGACTTACCCATAAATGATCATATTGTAAAACTCATTGGACTCAGAGTATGTTCAGAAGAGGTTTTTGAAAAATCTTATGTTGTAAACTGTTACATTAATTGAGCAGTGAGTTATTGCAGTCCAGGAATCGTGCTCTAAATGACTTACTATAACTAAATGAAATAGTTAGACAAAAGCATTCAAAGAAATATTAGTTTTGTCACTTCCTTTTTTGCCCCACACGAAAATTTGTTGCTCTCTTTATTCTATTATGTATTGTTTTTAAAAACCATACTTACATTCAAATCAAATTCTAAAAATTTACGAAAAACAAACTCATGGAGTGTTCTACTTCAAGGAATTTAAAAAAGCTTTTTTAAATGTAAACTACTAGTTGTGTCCATTTTGAAAAAGGTCTCTATTAATTTTTATTCATAAAAGATTGTCAGCAATTAAAAGTAAAAAAATTATCTCTAGTGTGAGTAGTCTGTATAATGTGAAATTTCGCTGTATTTTGTTAAGCTGATCATTAAAATTTATTACAATACCACCCTTTATTTTACAGAGTGCGTAGCGTTTTTTAAAGGTGCTAATTTTTGATTTATGTTTTTAAAAGCCCTTAAAGGTGCTCTTTTTAATCGGGGTTTGTAAAAAGTGCTTAATTTTTTATGTTTTATAAAGAGATCTTCTTTTTTCTTTGCTGTGTCGATTATCGTTCTAAAATACAAAAAATGTACGATTTTCACAATTTTTTCTGCATTGTTTATCAGAAACTAGTTACTTTATCATGATTATGTAAAGTTTTTAACTTTTATTGATTTTTAATTTTTGATGATTTTGAATTTTTTTTTAGTTTATAAATTAAGAACTTTAAGCAATAGAAAAAAATAATTTTTATTACTGCACAGATCCTAATTATGATTTTTTTCTTTTTTTGGAAAGTGATTAAAAATATTTTTTGAGCGCTTAAAAGGTGCTTATTTTTTGTTGAAAAATCTGGCTACATCATTTATGTAGTTTCTCCCCCTACATCATTTTTTTTATTATTTATGATTTTAAAAAAGTGTACTCTTTAAATTATAAATATTATATTATTAGTTCATAAGCTTTTATTATTTACACAAAGAAAAAATATTACATAGTTTAAGAAATTTCATTAACCTTTTAGGACAAATTCAGTTCAGTGTGCAGTGTCTGCTCTGAGCTCTACTAGTTCTGCTTTAGCAAACAGTGCACATGAAATCTCTCACGAGCTGAATGGCCTGACAGTGGATGAGAGTATGAGGAGGGCTGTTGAAGAAGAAGCTGCTATCATGAATCAATTGAAGGTTGTATAATCACTTGTAAAAGTTGCATGAATCTCGCTGCATTTCATATTTTGAGCATTCGGGAATGCCTATTAATGATCATTAAAATCGTCTCAAAGGACTGCAGACTTATTTATGCATCTTGCATGACTCTTGCCTCACTTCATTGCCAGGATTCTCACTCCACAGAGAAAACCGGGAAAATCAGGGAATTTAAAAATCACCTAAAATAACAGGGAATTTTGTTTCTTATTTTCATCTTTTAAAAAATGGTGACCACTCTTAAGGATATTTCAACTATACTAAACTGTTTAATTTACTGCAGCATTATTGAAGTATCTTCAGCTGTTTCTTTTTGTCAATTTCTCCTGTAAGTTCAAACTCTCCCTATATCTTGTTCAAATTTTCAATCATTTATAAAATTCTTTTTATTTATCCACTCAAGTTCAGATACATTTTTTTAAATGTGTAGTGCAGGGGTGGTGAACCTTTATACACCAACGTGCCAATGCTTCTAAAAAATTGTTTAATGAGGTCATAGACGTGCCGTCAAATAATTTTGACTTCGTGATTATTGGGAAAATAATAATACTAAATACTATCAACTCAAAACTCTTTATTTACATTGAAAAAAAAAGCATTTTTCCATGTCTTAAAACAACATAAAGTAACATCAGTCTGACTTCTGTTGTTGCAGATTAGATGACAGATAACTTATATTAGGTTGTAAGGTGTTAGTTTAAGCAGGACTGTTATTTTTTTTTTTGCTAGTTATTTATTGTTAGCTTGTTTTTTATGGTTATTAATTGTTTATTTAGCATTAATAGTTAATTTTCTTATTAATAATTGTTTATTATTTTGTTTATTTTTTTTAATTTTAATTTAGATGTTACATATGCTTCATAGTGTAATAACATTTATGTAATAACAATTGTGATCGGCGGCATGCCCAAAATATTGTGTCTCGTGCCATAAATGGCACGCGTGCCATTGGTTCGCCATCCCTGGTATAGTGGATGACACTCAAAGTTAATGCAGTTTTTTTTCAAATATTAATTCATAAGTTAAATAGGACATGAGCAAAAAACGAATTGGAGTTTTCTAATTGGTTAAGCATTAGTCATTGTTTTAAATTTTACTATAAGTGATTTCAGTTTTTTACCTATTTTAAAAAAAAAAATTAAATCAGTGATAATTTCTAACTTATAGCTCTATTTGAACAAAAAAATAGTTTATTGAGTACATTTAAATGTTTAATTATTTTATATTCACTGTGTCAGATCAATTCAATAAATAACATTACCTGGTAGCAAGTGTGGTCCACATCACCAAATTTATACTTTAATAGTTGTCCGATACCATGCGCCTTTTTTTCTCTTCCAATTCCTACTTATTAGTTCATACTCTCCCTATATCTTAGTCAAATTTTCAATCGTTAATAAAATACTTTTTATTCGTCCACTCAAATTCAAATACATTTTTTTAAACTTGTAGTGAAAGACACTTGATGTGAATGCAGTTTTTTCAAATATTTATTTATTAATTAAATTTAATTAATTAATTTTAGTTTTCGTGGGTGAAAAAATTTTAATTATATAATAAAAAGTAACTAAAATAAAATTTTTCTTCTTCTGATCTAAGTAGGAATTGACTTTATAAAATTTTTTTCTATAACTTGTTTAGGTATGTTCAGCTGTTCCCTTTCTTTCTCTAAGTTTTCTAATCAATTAAAAGTGGTATAGTTAGCCCAATATAGCTTGCTCAAGAGCACAGTTACTATGTTTCCTCTTACTATCTTGCGTATAATATGTTCAGAGAAAATACAAAGAATTTTTTTTTTCCTGATTTGAGAGGCAACTCTAATTGTATTTACATAATTTCGGAACACCAATTAGAATCATTAAAATTGTCTCATTGAATAACTGATAATAAAACAATACTGATAACTTTCTCCTATAACGATGAATACTGGATCATTTAAGTCTTTTGCGTGAATTTCACTGCACGTTATTGTTTTTTAAAGCTTTTATGGTTCTCAGTTACAATCATCAAAATTGAATAACTATCAATAAAATAATGTTGGTAATCCCTCATGAGAAATGGAATACACAATCATTTATGTATGCTGCTTGACTTTTCCCTTATCATGATTGGGTTTTTATCAATTTTTTTAATACAGTAAAGAAATATTGCATTTATCATCAAAACTCATTTACACATAAATTAACACTCCTATATGAGTGTTAACATTTGCAATATAATATTGCGACCCAAATGAATGCTATTTTTTCAATGAAACTATATCATGCTTTATATAATCTTTGATTACACACTTAAACAGCTCTAACACTCAAAGAGATTGTATAAATTTATTTTGGAATTTCCTTTACCTCACAAGAAATCTTCTCCTTTATATTATTTACTGAGTGGTAGTTTTTTTAATAGTTATCTTATAAATATTTTTACAAACTTTCTATCCATTAATGCTTTTTTCTAATCAGTGTTGGTGTAAATTATCAGGCATTTCTTATTACCATATTTCAGATTGGTTAAAAAAAAGTTTTTGAAAATGGGATTCATATGAAAAATCAAATTGACTTAGAGTAAATAATTACAGATACTTAAAAAGTCAGCTCAATTTTTCTTATCGGAAAACTAAAATTTGAATAATTGAATTTTCCATTGAATAATGCCACTTATAGTTATTGAGAATCTGACTGTTGAGAAGATAAAAACAGTAATAAATGATTTGTGTTATTATACTACTACTGCTCTATCCTTTTTCTTAAATTTATGGAATGAAAATTTCTGTATTTATCTTGTAAAATTCTCAATTAAAAAAAAGCAGGTTAAAGTTATACATGATGCATAGCATTTTTAAAAAGTGCTTAAAGGTACTTATTTTCGATTTTTAAATGTCCTTTAAGGTGCTTTTAAAAAGTGATTAATTTTCCCTTTTCCAAAATGAGATTTTTTTTCTTCACCATGTCGATTTTCTCCACGTATTATGTAAAAGTGTGGTTTTCACATTGTTCTATTCTACGTTTTTACGATTCATTCAATCAATGCATTTCGACAAACCTTCGGTCCGTAGCGTATGAAAGCGCCAATCATTTTACATGTTTGATGGAATACTTGCGAGTCCGCATGTGCGTCAACTGAGCTGGGTTCAGTGAGATTATTGCACTCTCGTGTGCAGCTCTGCTGCAATTTGCAAGATATTCCCAATTTCAGGCTTCATTTTCCACCCTCTGATATTGAACCAAAAAATCTTTTGATTATTTTATCATATAAAGTCCTTGAAAATTATTTTGCCTTTTGTTAAAGAATAGAGTGATTAAAAATATTTTTTGAGTGCTTAAAAAGTACTTAAAAGGTGCTTATTTTTTGTTGAAGGATTTGGCTATGCACCCTGTTATAGTTTTTAACTTAACAAGACTTAGTATTCATGCATTTTATCTTATTTGAATTTTTAAATATTATTTTACTTGCTCTGCATATTTATAAATTACATTACAATACTGTTATGTAGGTCTATAGTAAATATTCAACTTTGATAAATCAATAAATAAAAGCACTGAGCTGTTATTGTGTAGATTCAGGATCGGATCTTCTGTCTCAGATTGTGCTGCAATCATACAACACTTTGCTCCATGTTTTTACTAACGGCTGGCATTGAACTTTTTATTTTTTACCTCGAAAGATGCTAACACTGTTGCTTATTTAATGTTACCTGGTGGCCACCTATGAACCTTAGTCATGGAGGGAAGCATCATTACCCACACCCATTCACACATCATACATCAAAGGATAACACCTAGAAAGAAACATCTATACCCTGAGCGTGTTTCGAATTCCGAACCATTTACTTCACAGTCAGACACATTAACATATTATTCGATAATTAGATAGGTTCGAGACGTAACTACCACTACAATTATTAAACATCAAATCTCAAGTATATTAGACATGCTAACTCAATTCAATCTGGTGAAACCTTTTGATAGATAACAACTCTCCCTAAATCTTTATATTATAAATAATAAACTAAAAAATATTGATATTGGAGATTATAGAGGAAAGGGTTATATTTTAAAAGCATATAGTAATGGTCAGAGATGATTGTGATCCAGAAAAAATTTAGATTTCCAGATTTTTCGCTACCCGCGTTCTGGAAGTTTCTGGAAATCCAAGGTCCAGAAGTTTTAAGAAATCACTGATCGCATTAATGTATAAAAACTCTTGTATATATTTTTTTTAAATATTAGAACTATAATTTATGCTTGGCATCTCTTTCATTTGTAAATATTTTTTCTAGTAGAATAATAAAAGTGGTTAGAGGTAAAATTAAACTTATACTTAATTGTTAATTTAAATTAGGCTGCATATAATTTATTTGGAATTTCATGTTTTGAAAATATGAATGAATTAAATTTATAAAGACATTAATTTTTTGAAATGCTTCATTCATGATTTCACCCAAGAAATTTTCTGGATTTTTGAGTTGGGCTCACAATCACCCCTGAATGGTATAAGTTCTGAATAAAAAAATATTTTAATAATATCGGATAATCAGATGTACAATTAAACATGTTTTCGTGTTAGTTACATAAATAATAATTGAGTGTATATGTAATAATTTAGTTATAAAACTTAATCCGTAAAATTTACTTTTGCATTCTTAGTTTTGCACAAAACCATACTCCTGCATGTATTAGTTATAAAAATAAAGCGATTGTTACCTAAACTGGCATCCCTGTTTTTCCTTTTCACTCTCTTAATGCATGCTTTGTAGAAATAATCTCTTCTTCTTCCTCCTGTAGTCGCATGAAGAAGCTCATACTTTATCTGTAGATTGGAATACTATCCTGGTTAGTACATCTCCTTCAATTCTTTAAGAAGAGTATATCTCCTAAGTATTCCTATATCTCCTAAGCACCTCCTAAGTATTTTATGCTTGCTTTAGATAGGATTATTTATTTTAATTTGTGTGCTTGCTTGAAAGTGTTCTATGGTTTGATCAGAAAATGTGTTATATCTGTATTTTTAAAAATCATAGGTCTTGATTTTAAAATATATTAAGTGTTCATATTTTGTACACATGCTTAAATTGTTTTGCAATCTCGCTACTTTATTAACTAATTTTAATGTATTGGGAGATAATCTGACAGCCTGGATCACCCCCGTGATCTTTTTAAAAGAAAATGTATTTTTAGTTGAAAAATCCGTTTTTTATTGTTTAAGTACTAATTTTTATCAACTAAAATAATTTGATTCATTTAACAAATTTTGTAATATTTATTTATCTTTATAAGTTTATTTATTTTTATAAGTTTTTAAATTCGGATGATCCAAAAATGCCAGATATTTTTAAAGTGCCATCAGTCTAAAAAGAGTGAATACTGATCTATAGTGAATACTGAGTGATACTATAAAAGAGCTGTGTCTCTTTTTCTTTATACAAAAGTTATTGAGATGTTTAAATTTTCGTGCATAAAAATAGCAAAACAAATAGTAGTTTTAATAGTTTCTTTAACATGGCACATTTTTATTAAAAAACTTGTTTAGGTTGTACAAAACATTTTAGTATGAATGCAATTTCTTTTAAAACTTGCTTATTTTATTTTAAAGAATAATCAATTGCAATAATGAACAATATTTTGTGTTACAACAATAGAGTGCAACGAAGACAAGATACCTCGTCCGTGGCAATGAATGAGTTAAACCATCCTTCATTTGAGCATTGATAAAAATTAAAGAATAATCTAGAGTTAGAAAATAATAGTAACCATTAAGATAATAAAAAAGTTACTCTTAGGAAAGAAATCATGCAAACGATATGAAAAAACATTGGACGAAAGTCCAATGTGATGGATTTTCCTAGGAATTCCGCAAGAAAAAAAATGAATGTTTAAAGATCTCAGTGAAAAAATTTAAAAACCTCATATTTTAATTATGATTATCCTATACTATGATGAAATTAAATAGCTTATGAAGATACAGTCAAACCCCGCTATAGTGAACATGGTTTATAGTGAACTCCTGGTTATAGTGAATAAAATGTTCACTCCCCTGCCTTGCTACACATGTATAATGTTATTCTTTGTAGATATAATGAACCAAAAAAAGAGAGGAAGTTGGATATTATGAACTTTCTTCTGATTTCGACTTATTTTCTTCATTTTTTTGTAATAATTTTGAAATTTCTACTTGAAAATAAATTCATATACCGCTTTTTAGAACCATTTATAGCATAGAATGTAGCAATAAGCATTTTTTCTTATTTGCTTAATTATTGAATACCATTATTGAATTGGTTCAGCATTCAAAGAAGCCACAATCTTACAGTATCTGGATAAATGCTTCAAGTCAAAGTCTGAATTTGCTAAGAAAGTTGGGGAGACTACTTTTATGATACAGGTTTAAAATGCGGAATAACATAAATTCAGGAAAAATTATTGGGGAGTTGGGAAGTGTTTCCATATGTGATGTTGAGTATTGCTCATTAGTTAAAAATTACTAATTTATTTTGTATGCAAGTCGAAAGGTAATAAAAAAATGTAAGTTAATGCATTTTTTGATACTATGTTTTATTTTTCAGTCATTTTTGTATTTCATTTTATGGATCATTTATTTGAATAATGCGTTTTAAAAGGGGGGAGTTTGGAACCATCAGTAAAAATTGTTCGTGGAACGGATATAGTGAAGTCCCGGTTATAGTGAATGGAAATTTTGGTTCCTTGAAGGTTCACTATAGCGAGATTTGACTGTAGTACTATGAGGAAATTGAATAGCTTCATAAGTTAGTGTTGGAATGTATTAATTTTGAAAAACCTATTCCCCAGGAGCAGAGGTTGAAAGAACTAGCCAAACAGACTCCCGATGCTATCCCCAAAGTTCCCAGCCCCATACCACCTCCTGTATCTGTGAGTCCCCCTGCCAAGCCAAAAGAAATAATGAACTCAGAAAAGCCCTCATCCGATTTGATGTCTCTGAATCAACCAGTTTTAGGTGGAGGTTTCATACAGGCTGTCCCTTACCCACAAGAAGGTATAATATTTTTGTTTATTGTGTGTTTTGAATTCATCTGTTGAAATGTATTTGAACAAAATCTTTTTGTCCTATTCAAATATCCTAACATTATCTGTATATACATTTAACATATCTGTGTTGCAAAGTAACGACTATAATTATGCTTTCCATTGTACATTCTTAAAGTTTTGTCTTGTCCACGTAGTGGATTGATCATAAAGACGTGGTTCTCAGTAGAACACTAAATTCAAGCATAACTGACTACGTTCAGTAAGCGGGTGGGTAACCACTTTGATCGGCCTGCATAGGGACCGAGGGTGTGCGGTATTAGTCCTCATAAACTGTTCTACTCCTAAGTTCTTTATTTCATGCGCAGGTCGTTAGACTACAAAAACAGGTGAGCCATGCCTGCTGCAGAGGATCGAAATTGCAATGGTATGTTTTTGAATCATCATTAGGGATGTTTCACGGGCCGTTGCCAATAGCAGAGATGCCACCTTGCTCTGGACATCGAATAAATATTTTCGAGTGGTAACTTATTAATTGTGATTCTTGGTTTAATAAATTCAATTTATTAGGTTTTTATCCACCACTATTTCCAAATAATTCGAAGGCTTAATATAATTCGCCACTTACTTAAAGTTAAGTCATATTAAAACTCTTAAAAAGCATGCAAAATTAGTCAAATATTTTCAAATTTAGTTTGTAGTTATTTACTATTATTTAAATTATTTAAGCGTGTCCGGAGCAGTTAGCATCTCTGCAATAGCCCATTGTGTTGCAAAGATGTACGGTATCAGTCCTCATAAACTGTTCTACCCCTAAGTTCTTTATTTCTCCCTCAGGTCGTCGGGCTATGAAAACTGGGGAGCAGGGATCTGTTGAGGATCAAAAATTTTGATGGTAGGTCTTTGGATCATCCTTAGGGATGTTTCCCAAGCCGTCACCAATAGCCCATTGTACAGCTCTAGTGTGACATAAATAAACTGCCTACCTAACATTGCAATTGTGGATTTTTTTTTTAATATCTGGTTTATCAGTAAAATGAATTAATTGAATGCAAGTACAGAGTTTATCAAATAGTCCAAATTTTAATTTCTTTTTTTTTCAGCATTGTATTTATGTTTTGTTTTATAAATTTTTAAAGAATCCCTAACATTTCTTACATATTCTATGGTATGAAAATAATGTCCTTTTTTTGTGTATAATTTCGGTTGAGTTCTGAAATCTACTGGATTTTTTCACCTTTATGTTGGAAGCTCTGAAATAAGTTTGAATAATTTAATTTTGTCTCGTGTCAAAAATATTGCTACATATAGACTACCAAGTATAGGCAGAGTTGTATATGTTATTGCCCATTCTTACTAACAAACACTATACCCTTAATAAAATCTGTGAATAAACAGCTACTTTGATTGTAGTTTCCAGTACCATAATCTAAACATTCAATACGTGAGACCGGAACTCCAACGTCAGAAAACGTCGCATTGACAGTGATTGTTTTTAAGCAGGTTGCATTTTCCTTCAAATACTTTTATCTTTATTGTGATTATGTCAAAAATGACCATTTGTATATGTAGAGCGGTCAAAGAACAGGGAAAAGTCAGGCAGGGTTGCCACTCCACAGAATTTTAATCCTTTCTTTACAAACTGGGAAAATACAGGGAATTTTGTTTCTTATTTTTGTCTTTTAAAAAATAGTGACCACTCAAAGTGATATTTAACCATGGATATTTAACCATAATATTTCAGCTATCCTAAACTATTTCATTTACTATAGCATTATTTAAGTATATTCAGCTGTTTTTCCGACAATTAAAACTAATGATTATAGTTAGCCCAATTGTTGTTTCCTCTTAATATACTGTGTATAATATGCACAGGGAATTTTTTTTTTCCTGATTTGAGTGGCAACCCTTTCAGAGAATTTTATTTATCTGGAAAAATTCGAGAAACGTCTAGGAATTTAACCAAAATAACTTAAAAGTCACAGAAAATGAAAATGTTTTAGGTATCTAAAAGTTTAATACTTTTTGCCAGAAAATTGGTCAATTTATTTTCAACTCAAATAGCATGTAAAAATGTAAGCATGTATTTTCAGAGCATTTGGTTCTACCCTCATATGTAACACCTGGCTATAACCCCGTGGCAGAATCACAGCGACATTGTTGCAGGACATTAAAGAATTCCTCCTGAGAGGTTTTATGTTTGGGAAGCAAAGAAGTTTAGGTTTTTTATCTGCAGAATTTTTTGAAAATTTTTTTCTTCTACAGAACTTTTTTTTCCTTTTTTTGCAGAATTGTATTCAAAAAATGCGTTTATCGCATATAAGAAAAGGAAAAAGTGGCTTGTGTTTTTTTTTTTTTTTTTACTTGAGAATAAAAAAATTCCGCTATATCTGGCTTAAGCTAGAGTTTCAGATTGATATTATAAAAAGTAATTTTTAAATAGCAAAAATTTAAAAAAGGTTAACTTTAAAAATATTTTGTAGAACAGGAGAATATCGCCAAAAATATTAGTACATGTATTTTTTTGTTTAGATTTAAAACTATGTATACTTCATGTATACTTTTATGTTTAGATTTAAAACAAAAATTCTTAGATTTATAATTAAAAAACTACAGTGCACTCCCGTTTATCCGGGTTAATCACCGGGACAGGTCGCACGGACAATCGAAAAACACGGATAATCCGAAAACTCCTTTTATTAAAGAAAAATTCAATATCAGTACAAAAAATATAAAAATTACTGACATTTGCATGCATAACATCAAACTAGGAATTTTCCTTATTAAAAAATGTGTAATGCGTCTTCGCCATATATCGATACATATATTTTACGAACCGCAGTAATGTCACCGTAATCAAATCCTCCCATATAATCTAATAAAGTTTCCACAGAGCAGCAGAATGAGAAATTGTATTTCATTCATTTACTACATCTTCGGCATCAGTTACTATCATCACTATTTGATTTAACAACATAGCGATGTCTTCATCAGTCAAATACTGCAAGCCAGGCTCACATGCATCACTTTGAAACCAATCTTCTAAATTTTCTTCATAAGGAATTTCGAAACCTTAGATTTCTTTTGCTTGTTCGAGAATACTGTTATCATATTTTTCTTGAACATCTGAAGAGAATTGTTCATCAAGCGGTATCATCTTTCTCCACGATCGTGATAACGTAGACGATTTTCCATATCATCCATAACGTAGACGATTTTCCATATCATCCATAACGTAGACGATTTGTTCCATATACTGCAATCCAATAACGAATATTGCTTTCCAAAAATTTGGTAGTGTTATAACTTCATGAATCAAATTTTTGTTAATCTTGAAAATGTTTCTCTTTATATTTTTTGTGTGACTCCGGAATGAGCACGGATAATCCGCAAACCGGATAATCCGGGCACGGATAATCGAGAGTGTACTGTATATATACTGTTCTATGCTATACATGAAGGTTTTTTTTAAATATTTTTTGTTAACAGAAAGCGCTTCTGTTACTTTAAATTAATTACGTATGCTTTTGCTACTATTAAAAATACCTTTCAGATAGGTATTAGTACTAGAGAGAATTGTCACATATAGCTCGAAAAAAGTGTGCCACAGGGGTCAAAACTGTTCTCTAACTTTTGTTAATGGTTGACCGAATCAGAAATGGTTGATTCTGTCCATTTTATAATCTGGTATTTTAAAATTAGCTATATACACATACTAATATCTATCTTAATCTTTTTTTTTTTAACAATTTAGATCTTTCAGCAGTTCAGCCTCAAGCAATGGCTCCAAATTTTGTCACTGAAGTACCTTTTAGTGCTGCATTTCCTGTGGTTCAACAAGCTGATACGGGAGGTAACCTATGTTGTCCACCAATTCGTTTATAAATTTCTTTTTTTAACAGTATGTTTACAATATTTTGTTCAATAAGTAATAATCTTTCTTTTCAATTTAGTTACAATGGTTTTCTTTTTTGAAAATAGTAACTGAATTATTTTTTACATGATTTGTTTCACATGTTTTGAAACGTTGGCATAATAAATTGGCAGCATGTGATGGGTGGAGCATCTTGACTCTTAGACTTAAAGGTTGGGCAGCTCCAAAAATCAGGACACATCGACCAGAGGTCTATTGTACCCATATCCCTAAATCATGATTAACAAGAAAGCCTTATAGCTGAAATGTCAGCAAACACCGGACAGGAGCGTCTTGCAGCTCACAGGCCTTCATGCAATGTTGCCCTAAATGCTCAAGTGAGCAGAATAGACCTCACAATCACAAAGTATATGTCATGAAGTCTCCTCTTCAAGATGACAACCTCAACAAAGAGGATTAGATTTAATGCCCATTACGTATAGGTGTTTCCTGAGGGTGCAGTGTCCAGTGAGAAGACCAATGATCTTCCTCAAACTGTTCCTCTTTAGCTTAAGGAGCTCTTCAGCTTGTCTCTGACCATCCGAGTTACACTATTGCTTATGAGCAATTTTGCCGTAGAGCTTGAATATAGATGCCCTGAATGATGTGGGAGAAATTCTCAAGGCTGGTTCAGGGCCCCAGAAAATCACACTAAAGCCAGCAAGTACTGTTTCATTAGCCAGCTCAGTTCCAAGAATGCCTATACGTCCTGGTATTCAATGTAGGTATACCTTGTTATGAGTAGAGAGGTCACAGAGGACCGAGAAGCACTCCCACACTAATGACTCTTGACTGTTTCATTTAAGTAAATATTTGCTTTAACTTTTGTTGATATTTTGTGTCAAGAAAGAAAAGAAATTCTAACAGTTCCGTTACCCTGCGTGCATTTTTAGGAGACATGGAGATGCAGTCTTCAAAACTGGTTTTAATTTAGATTTGGAACCAAGTTGTGACAAATATTTACAATTTCGGCTGTAAGTTTGGTTTACAGTCTACTTTGCTACATCACAAAATGAAAAACTAGCCAGTTGTCTATTGAGTTACAAGTTGAATAATATAGATATAGTGTGCAAAAAAAAATTATGCCAATATTAGCTTTTACCTAAGATTAACATACCAAGATACTTTGCTAATTAATTTCAGTTAGTGCAAAAAATAATTTTAAGTTATACTTCTTTTTTTTTTTTGCTAGATTTTCTCTTTAAATTTTGTACATCATCTTTGGGACTCATTTTTGTTCAAATTGAAACAATTTAAAACTCATTTACCTAATAAATATTTCAAGCGAAAAAAATAATATCAAATAATTATTTCTTATTATTGTTTAATCGTGATGTATGCAGATTTTGCTTTTAATATATTAAAAAAAAAATTTTTTGCTACTTTTTTTTGGAAAATTTCCCGTTAATTTTTATTTTGGGTAGATGAGTTTTATAAATGAGAAGTTAAAATGTTTGCAATTACATCTCAGAAGTATAATGTGAAAATATAAAGGTAAAGTGTAAGATCCTTCTTCTCTCTTGTTAAAAATATGAAGACTACAGTTTCCAGTTTTTATATGCATCCTCCTCTTCTCTTGAATCAAGTGCCGAAATTCGGTTCCATTAAAATAAATAAAAATGAGTGTCCATTTGAAAATCTTTTCATCTGATGTCATTAGTTAAACAGGTTTGCCACTCCGCAGAGAAAACCTGGAAAATACAAGGAATTTAAAAATCAGCTAAAATGCAGGGAATTTTAAAATTTTCCTTACAAAGTGGAAATTTTATTTCTTATTTTTTTCCTATAAAAATTGCAGACCTCTCAAAGTAATCTATGGTATATTTAAAGATGATATTTCAGCTATATTATATTATATTATTTCATTTATTATAGCATTATTTGTTTTATCTTGAGCTGTTTCTTAATTCTCCAAGTTTTTCCAGCAACTAAAACTAGCATCTTTCCTAATATAGTTTACAAAAGCGAAGTGAATGTGTGTTTCCTCTTAAAGTATTGTGTATATAATATGAGCAGGGAAAACACAGTTTTTTTTTTTACAGATATCCGTGGCAACCTGTTAAATGATCATCTGCCCTAATTATCATATGTAAGAGAGTCATATGCTTAGGTTTTGAATCTTTTTATAGGTTTTGATGCATTTGGGGATGTGTTACAGCCTCAGGCAACCAGTAGTCCCGTTCCCCCCGAAGAGTGTGATCCAAAGTCGTCTCCCACATCTACAGCAGGGGGAAGACTCATATCATCGGACTTAGATTCAAGCCTTCAAACTCTAGTCCAAAATCTAGACATCAATGGACCAAAGAAACCTCCTGCCAAGTAAGTTTTTTTATTTTAAATATCTTACGAAGTTTATCTTGAAATATTGCTCTGTTTAAAAATCCTCCTCAATTCTATTTCAAATACTTAACAGGGTTGCTACTCCACAGGGAATTTAACAGTCACCGGAATAATGCAATAACAGGAAAAATGCAGGGAATTTCGAGTTTTTCTTTAGAAATTGGGAAAATACAGGGATTTTTGTTTCTTATTTTCGTCTTTTAAAAAGTGGTAACTTCTCCAAGTGCGATCTATGAGATATTTAAGGATATTTCAGCTATAATAAACTATTTCATTTACTATAGCATTATTTGTTTTAAGTATGTTCAACTGTTCCTTTTTTCTCTTAAGTTTTGTCAGCAATTATAACTAGTGTAGTTAGCCCTATACAGCTCACACGAGAGTGCAGTGATTGTGTTTTTCCTCTTAATATATTGTGCATAATATGTACGGGGAAAACGCAGAGAATTTTTTTGCAGATTTGAGTGGCAATCCTATTTAATCTCACCCAATAATTGTAATTTTTTTTTCTTTTACATGGTGCGTAGCATTTTTAAAAAGTGCTTTAACATGCTTATTTCCTACTTCCGTTTTTTAAAAACCCTTAAAGGTGCTTTTTTCATGGGGTGTTTTTTAAAAGTGCTTAATTTTCCCTTTTCTAAAATGATTTTTTTTTATCATGTCGATTTTCACCACGTATTATGCAAAAGCGTGCTTTTCAGATTGTTCTATTCAAAGTTTTCACAATGTATTTCTGTAGCGTATGAAAGCGCCAAACATTTTGCATTTTTGATGGAATACTTGTGAGTTTGCATGTATGTCTACTGAGCTGTGTTTGGTGAGATTATTGCACTCTTATGTGCAACTCTTCTGCATTGTGCAAGATATTTTCAATTTCAGGCTTCATTTTCCACTCTCTGATATTGAACTGAAAAATCTCTTGATCATTTTATAATGGCTAGTATAATCAAGAAAAGAGTTTGTTATTTTTTGTCAGAAACTAGTTATTTTATCATGATCACGTAAAGTCTTAGAAAATTAAAATTTGAATTTTGTTAACATATATAGTACTTAAAAATATTTTTTGAGTGCTTAAAAAGTACTTAAAATGTGCTTATTTTTCGTTGAAAGATTTGGCTATGCACTCTGTTTTAGTATCCTGTTATATATTAAAATTTCCCTGAATCAGTAAAACAGTATTAAAAGCTAACTAAAACCTCTTTCATAATTTGAGACTATTTTGAAATAAATAAAATGTTCAGTTTTCTAATTATATATATGTTCTTGTATTTTAAAGAAGTTTAACAGGCATTAAAGTTATAGTAATAACTGACTGCCCTCACTGACAAAATGTGCATATTTTGTTTTTTAAGCTAATCACTTTGTTACTAAATTTATGCAACTACTTGTAATTCATTCTATTTTTAATATTTTTTAAATATCTTTTAACTAAAATTTCAATTCCAAGTTCAGTATCTAAATTGACCTCTAATACAAAGCTCACATCGGTCAACTTACATAGGTTTCTATGTATTTGCCTTCTTTTTTTTTATAGAAAATTTAAATCTTCAGGGTGTTAAATCTTCAGGTATACTGCAAAAAACCTGGAAAAATCAGGGAATTTTAAAGAAAAGTTGGAAATTTTTTCTCAGATAATTTTTTTAATTCCACTAATTTAAATTATTTACTAATTTTCTTAATTTAAATTATTTCATCCATTCTACCCACTTTTTTTAGACGGAAATATATTGCCAAACAGTTGAAATATCATCAACTTAGCGATACTTTGCTTGCATCAAAATTTGCTCTATTACAGCTCTGTTAAACTAGAATGTCACATAAAATCTCCCACGGTTGCTAAATGAATGTAGAAACCTTTTACTGCTATGAGACTGTGCAATTTAGGAAAGAGGCAGGATTTAGCGGAAGTAGAAGGAGGGATTAGGATATTTGCTTCTGTTTTTAAATTCTGTCCGTGGGCTGAATCCATTTATGGCTCAAGTATGTTCCGATGCTTTGGTGGTAATTTTTTTCTATTTTGACGAAATGATTCAAAATGTTTTTGTATTTTTAACTTTAGAAAATTCTCCAAAAATTAGCTGGTTATAATTTAAGAATAATAGATTTTATATTGCATTCTTTTTCTGAAAATTTTTGTACTCTCATTCAAAGAAATTTGTTAATTATTTTTTCTCAGGAAACCAACCAATCACACATTTTTTTTACAATCGCTAACAACAATGTTTGTCGACAAATTGTTACAATTGTTGCATTAATGCTAATTTTTCTATTTCATTTTAACTTTTTATAGCCTATTTTAATTTTTAAAAAAAGGGTTTTTTAAGAACTAAGTATATATTAATATTTAATTTTACTGTTTTGTTGGTAAATATTTGATTTGTATAGTTATGTTGGCAAATAGTTGAATAATATTTGTTAGTAAATATTTTATTTGTATAGTTAAATTTGAATTGTATAGTTATCACAATATCGAAAGTTCGTGAATGTTGCTTGCTTTTCAGAGATGATATTTCCAAAACTATTCCTCCTTTTACCCTAAAAAGCTGACAAAGACTAAGGAATGTATAGGAAGTATATTAAATGATGTATAAACATAAAATATAATTTTTTTTATTCATATGTGTTTAGTACAAAGAAGGAAATCGAAACTTAAGAGTTTTAATTCTGCACTGCGCAAGAGTCTAGTTGTTAAAACAAAAACAATTAACTATACTAAACTAAAAAACTATGTGTTTAGATTGGAATTCTTTAAATATTTTAATTTCATATAAGAAAAAAAAGTATAAAATTTAATGAATTTTATCTTTTTTTTTCTATAGATTAAACAACAAAAAGTTAGACAATTTTACATTTATGACATTTATTTTTGGATACTGAATCTCTTAAAATAATAATGCTAATTCAAAAAAAAAAAAAAACATAAATAAGACTATTCATTAATTAAAATGAATATTTCAGAATGGGTATTTATTAATAAAAAAATATGTTCTATTCTTATCAAAACTGCATGGAATATTTTAAAAACAAGGCAAAAGTTTATTTGTAAGAAATCAATCATCAAAAAGTAACAATCACTTTATCGCACAAAAGTTATCGTACACTTTAAAAAAATCTCTGCCTATTAGTAAATATTCTAATTAGTAATATATTAGAGTTTCCTTTCACATCTAGAATAGCTTTTATAAGTTCGTAAATAAATGTAACTAATTTTTTTTTTGTCTGAACAAATTCGAGCAGAACATTTTTTATAAAATTTTACAGAAACTTTTTCAACGCTCAATTGTAAATTTATGAATTTTTCCACAAATTTTATAATTTTAATCTCTGATATGAAGTCCTTCTTTTAAGCATTTTATCGCATATTACACATTTATAGCATTTTATTGCATATTGCAATAGGACACAATATAATAATTTAACAATATTCATTACTGATTTACCTCTTATGATGACAAATAATCAACTATTGTTTTATTATGACCATGAGGCGTTTTTAAATGACAAAAGAAAATATTACGGTGAATCAAAAATTTAAATATAATTTTGCGGTCTCAAATTTGATACTAAATTGCAAATAGATATATAAAAAATTAAATGAAAAATAATTAAAGAAAAAAATTAAAGCAACAGATGATAATTTTAATTCTGAAATCAGAAAACATTTCATTTTTGTTACTATTTGATTATTGATATCTTAAAAATAAACTTTTGCTTTGTTTTTAAAATATTCCATGCAGTTTTGCTTAAGATTAGATTATACATCTTATTATCTGAAATATTCATTTTAAATAATGAATTTTTATTGCCTATTTCAATAACAGTTACAGGGTCCTATATTATATAAATAATTTTAACACCTTGCAAATAGTGATCATTCTAATTATCTTGTTCTCTTACTTAAGAGTATATTATTTTTAATTGTTACTTCATTTTTATTCTTATCAAAAATATCTGTGGTGATGTTCATCACCACACACATTAAGATAAGAATAAAAATGAAATAACAATATTTAATATCTGATGCTGAAAAAAATACATAAAAATTGATAGGTAATTTTTAAAATGAGGAATAGTTTGTAACATTTTATGATTTTCAACTTTTTCGTTTTATAATATATTTTATGTTTTCTAATGTTATGTTTGTAACATGTTATGTCGATATATTGAACCATTTTATTTTGCATTTGAAATTTGTTACTGAAAACTTTTCCCTCTATTTTGTTTTGGAAATAAGATTGCAAAATTATCGGTGTAGGTGTCTATAATCAACTTAAAATATCCTAAGTTTAGATTTAGAAAACTTATTAATTTGAAAGAGAATCAGTGTACTTTGGGTAAACTAGACCACTTTCTTTAGATCTGAATTCTTTTTAATTTCTCTTTAATTCTTCTTTTTAGTTTTTAAATTTCTCTGAAAAAAAATTTTATGTTGACCTCTGATGCCCAAATCTTCTATGCTTAATGCTTGCATATATTATGTCAAATATATTTTTGTACAAATTTTATTAAATTATTTATAATTAATGTAGATAATTAAATTGCAAATTCTTTTGCCAAAACTTATATTTTGGTTATTATAATTAAAAATATTTAGAGAATATCATTTTATTTCAAAATTTAGAACTGGTGGTCATCAGTGGGGTTCTCCAAAAATTTCTTCTAGAACTGGTGGTGTGAACTGGAGTCCAAATACACCTGTGTCAAACTATGTTGGTGTGCCACAGAATGTACCACCTGTGGTAAGAACGATATTTTTATAAAAATTGATTTTAATATCTTTTCAAAGTTGCTTAAATTTTTTATTTAAAAAAAAAAAATAACAAACTTGTATTTGGCCCTCCATGTTATCTTACTTGTAAGGCATGAATTTATACTTAAAAAAGCGTATATCAAGTTTAATTAAGTTTGCATAAGTGCAATTTCAAGAATGATAATTATAGCATGTTTCTTTGTAAAAATGTAATATTATATTAACTTGCATATTGTATGACTTTAAAAAAAGTGTTTATAAAATTTTGTTCGATTTGTTAAGATGTTTGTGCAAAGCTGCCTCTTCAAATTTCAGAAACATTTTTCACTTTTGTCCTCAGAGAAAGCTATTTCTTTTATTTTCTAACAGTTATTGATATGACCTCTCTTCAGAACTCCTGAGGACTGAAATTAGTCTTGAGAAAATGCAAGAGACCAGAATTCCATAGGACAATTAATATCTTTCCAATTTGATTTCTGAATTTATCAAGAAAAAAATTATTTCTTCCTTAAAAAATTAAACATACCTGCCAAGTCTACTGTATTTTATGACTATCTCCTGTTAGCCCATATATTCTCAAATTTCTCTGTATTTGTTTAAGGAATTAAAGAAAAAAAAATTTGTGATAAACTATCCACTGATGGCAAAAATAATTATCTTATTACTCAACAGATGGTGCTATTGCGAGTACTGTAGTATGCTGAATGTTAATAGTTTAAGAAGAGGCCGGGATAGTCTGGGTGGTTGGGCACTGGGCCCATGTCCTAGAGTATGTGGGTTCGATCCCAAGCCGACCGAAGACTCCCAGTGTAGTGAACGGTGACTGATGCACGTTAAATCTGTCCTCCATGTTCCCAAACAAAGTCCTCCATGTTCCCATAACAAATCAATACCTCTGGGGGTACTGATCCAGGAGTTTCCTTGTCTTCTGGATTGGTTCAAAATTACAAGGCTACGGAGTTGAAAATTAGTAGTTTTAAACCCAAAAAATCGGGTCAACTGTTTAATGACGGATATGAATAGTTTAAGTAGGGGCCGGGATAGCATGTTTGGTTAGGCATTAAACTCTTGTTTGTGAGAACTGGAGTTCGAATTCTGCCGGCCAAAGAACCCCGTCTAATAAACTATGACGGATGCACGTTAAATCAGTCGGGTCACAAAGTACTCCGAGTTCCCATAACAAATCATTCCGGACTGGGATCAAAATTACAAGGATACAGAGATGAACATTGGCAATCATAAATTCAGAATTGGGTCAGCTGTTCAAATAAAATAGTTTAAGTAATTATAAATAATTGTTTTAAAATCCTTTTTAGATTAAGATTTATATGCATATTTTTTACTTTGCTAAATGTAAGTGCTCTTATATTATTTCTAAATTTAAATTTTTACTTTTTGACTTACATGATTATGCATCATGTATCAAAACTTTACTCTAAGCCTAAAAAATGTAGCTAGTAAAATCTCCGTTATTTTATTTCTCCAATGTGGACAGATATGAAAAAAAATTTTTTGGTTAAAAATAATTTGAAATAATATTACTTTTTAATGAAAATATTATTTGTCGTAATTGCAAAATAATAAAATAATAATGTGACACCACAATGAAAGAATTGGAAGGATAATACTTCCTATGTCTTCCATGTTCCATCTGCTTCAGTTCCCCCTCCCCCCCCCCCCCCATTTTTTGGAAATGCTCAAATTGGAGATTATTTTTTAAAAAAGAAAATTTATAGAGTTAGGAATAAAAATTTATGATATGTAGAGATATCAATATCTCCAAGAAAAAATTATTGTATTTTGTTGTATTGTATTATTGTATGTTTCTTTTTTGGCTTTATTTTTTAATGGCTTTTATTTTTGTTTTGTTTGCTGTAAAAAATATCTATAAATATTTTTAAGAAAAAATAAACAAGTCATCGTTATAATATGTTGACCATTCTAATGTAAGGATACGTTAAAAGTTTAGGGTTATATTATCAAATTCGAAACACATTTTTTGGAGTAACAAACTGGCTCATGTGAACATGAATAAATATTTCTTAATTATTCTTTTATATTTAAATGTAAGCCAATTTCTTATTCACACCCATTTTGAATATACGTGTAAACTAAGTTCTCTAGCAAAGTTTTGTCACCTTAAAGTAGTGAAGTAGTTACTACAATTCAAAAATAGTTTGTAGTCAGTTCATTTTTTTTAAAAAATAGTTGTAGTTAACTACATTTGTAGCAAGTTGTAGTTGTAAATTCTGTGTAGTTGTAGTGAACTACAAAAATAATGTGGTTTTTCAAACTACTGGCTGAAACTCGTGCTAATCATACATTGGTGAATCTGATTAATTTAAACTTAGAGTTCATTTTAAAATTTGAAATATATTATGTCAGAATATTTTGTCTCAATTCTCAGGGGTCTGTTTAAAAGAAATTTGGGTCCGTAAATGGATGCTTCACAAAATAATTTATCTTTTAATCAGACCCTTCACAAGAGACACTAAAAAGCATTTGCCTATTATTGTAAATGGGCGGGAAAAATTGGCTGATGCTGAGTGTTTTGTTAATCATGTTTTTCTGCTTTAATTCTAAGGCTAAGTTTGATCTCATTTCATTTATATTAGGTCCCTTAACCTCTTCAAAGTCAAAAAAATTTATAAATTCCAAATGTAGTATTCTAAGAAAATATTTCTACTTCTATAAACATTGTGTGTACATTCTTATTGATATTAAAGGATATTTTTTTGTTAATAAATAATTGAGCAATATATTATTCATAAAATTTATTGATAAAATATTATGTAAATAAAAATTAACTTATATCAATTTTTTAAAAAAACTATTATAAATTTAAGAATTGTTTAAATTTACTTAATGTGTAACACATTAAGAGTGATACATAACTAAGTTATGTTATTTAAAATATGTCTGTTGAAATTATTAAAAATTTGAGTGATTTTGTTTCCATTATTAATCCGAAATGAATATTCTGTGTTGTGCAGTATAGGCTAAATACCAAATATTTGTATGTTGCATCTCTAATTTAGTAGCAGCAATAGCTGTTTATATTTGAAAATTAATTTTTTTTAATTATAATTTTACAGTGTTGAGCATAATCTTGTGTCCATTTACAATTTAAAAGCTCCTTGAAAAGGTTTTTTACAGTAACAGGACCCAATTTCCACAAATTCACAAAACAGGACCGTAGTTGAAAGAATGTGACTTAACGCTTATTTTATATTCACAAATCACAAGTAATTTTTTCACAATTTTACAAAAACAGAACCTTTCACAAAATTTCTGGACAGACCCTGATTCTGGTATAATATTTTAAATTATAATTTTTATCCAAAAAGATAAAGATTGTTTATTTAAATATTGTTTCTCAATTCCATCATATTTTCACTGCTGGGTTTAAATTAACCAGCTTATAAATGTTTGCAAAATGTAATTTGTTTGTGATAAGCCTAAATGGAATGAACGAATGAATGGCTTTTTTTTCTTCTAGGCTGCTGTTGGGCAAGGAATGGTTGGAATGGTCAATGTTCCAGTTTATGGCTATCCTCAAACAGTAATACCTACTATGATACCTGCTCAATCCTTTAGGGTAACGAATACAGTTATATCTCTAGTTGATTTTAGGAAAAACTTTAAAATGTTATTTCAAATTGGTTTTGCAGAAATTGTTTTATTTAACAAAAAAGCCCATTTATTGATTTTAGAATGCCGCTACTGGAAAAGCTGTTCTTTAGATTAGAACTATGTGTTAACAAATTGTTTAAAACTTCCTAGATTTTTTTTCCCTAAAAGTTTTAAATAATAAAAAAAAGTCATTTGAAAAAAATGATTTTTTTTTCTATGTAAAATTATTATATGTTGCTGTTTTTAGCATTTTGAATAAATGACTCTTTAATTTTTTTGTCATTTTATTTGCAAGTAGCATTCTACTTGATTTATAAAATTAGAGCTGATTTCATTTGTATATAATATCACATTATCCTTTTTTTATTGTTATCCCTGTTATTTTTTTTATTGTAATCCCTGCTAAAGTCCTTTTTTATTGATTAGTATTGTAATACAAATCAATTGATTTGTCTTATAACCAGTCATAAAGACTTTGGTTATATCTTATTTTATGTTCTTATTTTATGTCTTACCAAAAGTTGCTGTTATAAAATAATCAAACCAAAGACTAAAATTTTGTTTAATAATATTTTTATCACTAATGGGATATATTGTCCCACTGCTAAGTATGATTGAGATAATTGTATGATCGGGGCAATATATCTCTCAAAATAAAATTTCTAAATCTGATACTAAATACGTACAATTACTACTTAATTAGAACAAACATAACTATTTTACACAATATATAGCCAAAAATATAGTTGTTACCTGAAAATTTAGAAAATATGTAAATAAAAAGAGATTGACTGGTGTACTCGCAAACAAAAACCCGCTATTTTGAATATTAGAGTATTTTCCTAGTACCTTTAGTCATATTTTTATTCCCTAATGCCTAAAGAACCCTGAAAACATAAAAACCCATGCAAAATTGCTATCTGTTTATCCATTAGGGAATAAAGTTTAATCTTTGGGACATATATATAACATCATTGCCGAATGGAAGGATTAAAACAGGTCTTAGGCCGGGAAGGAGGGTACAAAATTTATTTTTTGACCTAACTCTACCTTTTCAGTAAAATATAAATTTAGGTCTTTAGCTTGGCCAGAAAATTTTAAATTTTGAAAATCGTTAAAGCCAAAAGGAGGTGAAAAATAATGCTCTTGAAAAATTTAAACAATTTCCTAATATGAATTACAATTAAGGCAGTTATTAATATACAATTTCAAAGCTGAACCTTAAATGAATTTTTGAAAATTTCTAACTTTCCATTCGTCATTTAATTTAGCATCTAGAGTTTGTTTTTCGAAATGCTTGAGCCAGGATGTGAATTGAACACCAATGCCAGGCTCAAAGATTAGTATGTCTGGTTTATCCTATACATTTTGATCCATACTTAATTTTTTTAAATTATCATTTAATTCATTTTTAGAATTATCTATATTGCTTTTAGCATTTTCATCCATATTAAATTTTTCATTTTTGCTGCTCAGTAAGAGCATTCAAATAATGTAAATAAATTTCAATGATTTAATATTCATTTAGAAATAAATTAAATCTCACAGTTGCTTATTTATCGTTACCTTACGATAAATACTAAAACCAAATTTAAATTTTTCATAAATATTCAATTCATCATATATTATAACACATAATTTAATTAAAGCGAAACTAAATATACTTTAACATTTTTAGGCTAGTCAAATTAAATCAATTTTTACTTTGCAAGATTTTCCCTGACATATAACCAAGGAGCACAACTTTTCATACACACACTTTCATGACTGCTCTGTCTAATAATTAATAAATAAATTTTGTACCCTCCTTCCCAGCCTGAGACCTGTTTTAATCCTTCCACTCGGCAACGACGTTATATATGTATCCTATTCTGGTTAAGATATCTTTGGCTTTTCGATTACTTTGCCTTATTTTTAAGAGTTTAAAGGATTTATGTAAAATGCCTTTTATGCAATACTTGCCTGCTGTTAGGATGCTGTAACATTATTGCATTTTCTATTTAATTTCAAAAACATTAATTCGTATCTTCGCTTAATTATTGGATATTAAGTACGTATCAAGCCTTAAAAGTGATTTATATTTTCAGATGCAAACTGTGTGGCAGACAACGGCCCCCCAACCCACAGCTTTTGTGATCCAACAACCGGGAATGCCCCCCCAGCCTGTGCAGGTTATCTATGGAACACCTTCTCCACAGCATACTGTGATACAAGGTACACCCACAGCTGGTTCTGTGGCTGGTCACAATCCTTCAAATGATCCTTTTGGAGTCTTGTGAAAGTAAGTTTCAGTATTTAACTTTGAAAAGTATTTTTAGGGCTATTTTAATCAATTAAATCAATTTTTTTTCCTCCACTAGAAAAATCTTTAAAATCAATAAAAACTTTTTTAAAAAAAAATCTATTCCTCTTTAATTGTCATTTCCTCATTCATTTTTTTAAAAATTGAATGAAAAAAAAATTTGTATGAATGATGTTGTATAAAAAAAAATAATAAATTGTGAAATTATGTATATATTATTGTAAGTGTAGGTTTAAAAATTTTTTTCAGAAATGCATCATTCCTTGCTTAAAAACCTCTTTCTTACTGAAATGTCAATCTTCCTTTTCATTTGTTTTTTTAAAAAAATGTCACAAAGCATATTTATTATGAATACGTGTTTTATGTAAAGATTAGAGGCCGTGGAAATATGTATATATTATTGTAGGTTTAAAAATGAATAATTTTACTAACATTGTAAACCGACATTATCCATCATTTTCATAGATATGCTTCAACTTTCTGTTCACACTACGTGTTTATGATTGATTTATAAAAAACATATATGGTTATGGGGTGTATAGCAATTGATTTTTCATAGATTCATGTATTGAAGTCAAGCCAACTGTGTGTTTTTTAGTCATGAATTTCTACTTAATACAAAATTTAGTTTCACTTCCTTGAGTATTAGATGAGGTGTTAGAAGTTGTGGCTTTTGCTCTAAAATATTACTCTAATCTTATTTACATTTTACAGATAAGGTTCAAAATTACAAGGTTATAAAATATGGAGCCCAATATCTACTGTATTAATTGACTGGTTCAGTAGTGGTCAGGCATGTAATATTACTGTCAAACAGAATTTTAAAAAATTCGAAATTTCATCATTGATCAATCATTTAAGCAACAAAGGATTCATTGTTCGTCACTGTGTTGGCTAACCTTAGTCTAGGCAGATCCAATATCAATATCTATCCTTTACAAATACTTTTACTCCATTTATTTACAGCTGGATACTCACTATAAACAGCCATTATTTGATAATTTTCCTCATTATGTTCGGTTTTTGGCCCTAAAATTATACTTTGTGGCTTGTTTTGTTCAGGATGCATCCTTTTCAGTGGAATCTTACATTCACTTTAAATGCTTTCATGCAAACTGTTAAATCAGTCATATGAAATTAGCAATATCCTCTTCTGCATGGTGACTCTATTACTGCAGTATTTTTGGCAAATTGCTTCTCATATATACAAACTTTATTTAAAAATTGGCGATTGAGTAAAATGCTATTTCAACTTTAAAGGAAAAAATTCCTTTTTTTTTTTAATTTGAATGATAAAGAGTCAGCTGCATTAATTTTTATCTTCAGTTTTAGATAACTCTTTGTAAAAGAGTTTAATCTTTATGGTAAAATTATATGGGTGCACAACCTGTGGCCCCTGTGCCACATAAAGTCCTTCGACTGACGATGTGCGGCCCGCACTAACTTCTGAACGCAATAAAAATATTTCTTTTATTTTAGTTTTTGTTTAAACATTTTAAATTTTCTTTAATTAAAATATTTAATTTAATATAACATATAGCTGTATAAAATGCATATATTTTTTGCCCTTTCATTCTGTAAGCTTCTTTTGGTTAGAATTTATGTATTGAAGAAAAGGTATCAGGTTTTTTAGTTTTGAATAAATTCAAATAATTAAAAGTATTTCATTATCTGCAAATATGTTATTAAGTTTTCTGATAAAAATATTTAGTGCTTTAGAACACTAATGTTTACATAAAAATTATCATACTTGCCGCTAACATAACTATATATGCGTGTGGCTCTTCGTTAATCGACCTGGTGTGCAAATGGCCCTTAACTCAAAAAGGTTGTGCACCCCTAGGTAAAAATTACTTTTGGACTGAAAAATTGGTGTTAAATTATTTTTCTTTTATTTCAGAAATAATACTAGTCTTAAGTACAGATGAATGTTTACTACTGGTTCATAAAAAGTAAAAGCAAAATTGGAGCTAACTTCGAGGAAATAAAAAGTCAGCCTCCAGTTAAAATATAGTTCAGCAAGAGCATTGCTGCCTTTATATATATATATTTTGTTTTTGTTTTTTTTTCTCTTTGTTATGTAAAGTGTTGAAATGTGTACTTAAAACAGTTCATCTGAGTACATCAATGCATAATTTATTTTCAAACTAACAGCAAATTAGCTCATAAAAATAAAAGTTTTTGAAGGAAGACAATGAAGTGTGTCTGTGGGGATTAAGTTTTGGCGATGTTTCCTCACTCTGTGTATATATGTGTGTGTGTTTTTATATAAATATGAAAGATCATCATTAAATAATAAGAGGTGTTAAGACTTAGAGCCTTATATCTAGAGAATGCAATGCAATGTGTCAGACCACAAAGAAAGTTACATGGCATTAAAAAATTTTGCAAAAATATTCTAGGTTTCAAAAATATCAAAGGGCACATACAGTTTAAAAGTAAAAATGTTAGTTTTAGTGCAAAAACAGTGCTTTTAAAGTTTCTTTGCGTAAGTGAAAACTCTACTGAATTTTGAAAGGTTCTTTTATTTATTTTTTTGTATATTTTTAAAAATTCCCTAAAAGTAAAAGAGTTTCTAAAAAAAATCCCTATTTATTACCCCCTCTAACTTAATGTGAGTAATATGCACTTCTTAATAATGAACAGAAATTTTATAAAATTTGCTATTATTTTTATTGAAATGTGCTTATCATTAAGACACAAAAGAAAGTTTCTTGCATGAAAAATATTTTATTTAAGAAATAAAATAGTGTGTATATGGACCACTAGCCAAATCAAGGGATAAATCATTTAGTTGAATGCTAGTTTTTTTAGGACATTTGTTTCATTTTTATTTTGTTTAAAGAACTTTTATCTACCATAAAAAGATATGAAACAAATGGAATAATTATACATTAACAAAAAGTCTTAATTTTTTCAATAACAGTTTCAAGTATAAAATCTAGTTAGTTTGAAAATTTCTCAACAGAAAGTGTTTACTCCAATTTAATTACTAATATTTTGATGTCTTCAGAACCCTTGAGAAGAGCAGAAAAATAAAATTAGTGAAAAATGTACATCAAAATGATAATAAAAAAATATATGCACCTTTGGCCGAAGATGGGTTGAACATAAACAAAATAAAAAGAATGCTATTTCATTCATTCAGTCCATTTAATGTCAGTAATGAACAGACAATATGGCAATCAATTTAAGTTTGTAGATTTTTTATGTATAACATATTTTGTGTCATAGTTTTCTTTATAGATTTAAAAATTAAGTGTGGAATTTTCTGAAAACTGTACATTAGTTAGTGTAAGATTTCTACCATTTTGTGAAATCTTCATGGTTTGTTCCCCTTCCTCTATTTAAACCTATAAATTGATTTAAAAGTCACTGATGATTATTTCGTGATTTTAGAAATTATTACAGGGTGCAAAGCTTTTTTAAAAAGTGCCCTGAAGGTGCTTATTTTTGAATTACATTTTCTGAAAGCCCTTAAAGGTGCTTTTTTTATTTGGGGTTTGTAAAAAGTGCTTAGTTTTCTATCTTTTAAAAATAGATTTTTTTTCTATACTGTGTCGTTTGTCATTCTAAACTACAAAAAATGCATGATTTTCACAATTTTCTCTGCAATATTTATCAGAAACTAGTTATTTTATCATGATTATGTGGAACTTGTGAAAATGCTTTTGGAATTTTATTGATTTTATATTCATAAATTAAGAACTTTAAACGATAGATGAAAAAAAATTTTATTACTGCATAAATCCTAACTTTTTTTTTTTTTTTTTTTTAATTTTGTAAATTTATCGAACATATTTTTTGAGTGCTTAAAAGGTGCTTATTTTTTGTTGAAAAATCTGGCTGCGCACCCTGTATTATGTTTCCCCCTATGGTCTGAAATTAGTGTCTGCTTTATTATATTTTGTCTAACATCTCTAGAGTAACAGTCTTAATCACATCCCTTTATTTATTACCATGATGTCTATTTATATGTATATATAAATAAACATCTATAATCTCACAAATGCATTTTTAACCTGTATTCATTTAGTTATTGTGTGAAAACAAAATTATTTTTTATTGTTTGCTGTTTTGTTTTGAAGTGAGAATTTTTATATATATATATCTATTAAGCTTAGTTACAGTACTTAAATTTATTTTCAACACTGAATCCTTACATGTTATTACAAAAAAGATTCACAAATGTAAAACATTCTCCCCGTTCTCTGAATCTGGGTACATAATTATTGGCTCCTAAAAGAATCGAAAAAGATTGTGTTGAAATAGTAACCTAATTTTAGTGAATTTATAATATTATACATGAGCAATATAAATTCAATAAAATTAGGAACATTTTTAATGAATTTATGTACTATGCCCCTGACCATCTACCTAGACATCTTTACTCTAGGTTGTTAATTTTGGTGCCCTAACAAACTCCTAAACCCAAGACCAGAAATTGGCTCCTCCTCGTAAAAGTCCTCTTACCTCATTTTCTTGAAATTTAGGTTAAATTATTTTATTTTCCCTTTTTAGTGTTTTCTATTTGTTAAACTTTTGATGATAGAATTGGGTTCTTCCAGTGTAATGTCTTTTAACAGAAAAAGTGGAATATAAAGGTTTTTCTCTAAAGGGTTGGAGTAAATATCCCTTAATAAGTTTTACGATTTTGTATCGGCAACTTAATGCTGTACATCAGTCTCTCTCTTTTATTTTATATGTATATACACTTTCCTTTTTGCTTGACTATTTTAACTGAAAAAAGCCGTATTGACTGTTTTTGTTAAAAGAAAATGTTCTCTGCAAAATTTTTTTGAAATTCTAAAGTAACTCTTGTTCTTCATTGACTGTTAATCTCATCCCATGTTTACATTTAAAAAAAAAAATTACAACACACCTTGATTTCTTTTTCTTTGTATAAAACAAAATTTGTTTCTATTTTTTTTTTTTTTTTTAAATTCTGTGTTTTCCTTCTAGGGTTAATAATGACTGATTAATATTGTTAAAGGAAAATGTTCTCAAAAAAACTGTTGAAATTCTAAAATAATTCTTGTTCCGTTCTATTTCTTGCATGTTTGTAAAAATTACTAGACATCATTTTCTATTCACACCCTTAATTCAGCAGAAGAGTGGCTTCTCTGTTGTTGCTTTCGTGTGGAGTTTCCTTTTTTGTATTGTTATGGCACCAAAATTCACATTTTAGAAATATTGCTTTGGATTTATGGTGTTAAAGAAGATGAAGAGATGTTTAAATATTACGTCATGTTTTTGGACTCCTATCTTGTCAACAAAAATAAGCAAATCTCATCCCATGTTTACATTAAAAAAATTGCAACACACCTTGATTTTTTTGTTTTGTTTTGTGTAAAACGCCATTTATGTTTCTATTAATTTTTTTAAATTCTGTGTTTTCTTTCTTGGGTTAATCTTGGAAACTCCTAAAAAAAATTTGAAAAGATTTTTAAAATAATATGATTTTAGTATTGTAAATAAGCATTGCTCTTAACTCTCCCTTCTTTTTCTTGGGCACTACAGCCTATGACAGGCCAAGGCCGTCCTAATAAATTTTTGCCATCTTGATCTATTTACCTCTCCCTTTGTTAGCAAATCATTAACCCTCTTTAAGAGGATGCCTTACCACGGGTGAAACTTTTTGTCGCTAATACTCTTTCACCTCCATTACAAATTAAAAATTTTAACAAAAATAAATAAAAAGTGAGTTCAGTCAAACCTAGAATAAGTCATTAAGTTTCTGTTGCTGAAAAAAATAATGTTCAAGTTATCAAAATGCAAACAGATTATTGGAAGAGAACTTTTCCATTGTGTAATCCTAAGTTATCGTCTCGTAATTTACGTTCACTTTAATATTTTAAAATTTTCTTTTTAGTATTTGAAAATTCATGGATTACTCTAGTTTGTCTGAACTCATTTTTTCTATACCTTCAATTTAAAATTAGTTATGGGAGCTGAAATGACGGTGCTCTGAAAAAATACGAATTTTTCACTACCCGTCGGAATTTATTTATCGTTTTTAATTTATTTATCGTTGTATTAATTATCGTCTCATAATTTATTGTCTTTTTAATATTTTAAAATTTCCTTTCTGTTATATGAAACTTCATAGGTTGCTCTAGGTTTGTCTGAACTCATTTTTTCTATACTTTCAATTTTAAATTAGTTATGGAGGGATGTGAAAACGAATTTGGAATGAAAAGTTTCTCCCGTAGTATGGCGTCCTCGTTAGTGCTTATGTAATTTTTGAACGTCCTGTACAAAGAGGATACTTACTTCTTTATATTAACCTATCAATAAATAGGTTAAGTTAATCATCCATAAACGGGCAAAAAAAGCTTTGTTCTTATAGTGTCACTAATATGAGATTTTGTTTTGTATCATTAGTTCCTGTATCAAAAAAGGTTAATTCTAATAAACTGTAAGCTAGTTTTGGTTTTTAAGCATCTGAGAAATTACTTCAAAATTCTTCTGTTCCACATTAAACATGGAACAAAAATGAATTATATTTTCGCAGTTAATTGTACAGTTAGTGTTTGTTTCCTGTATTTTTATGAAGCTTATTGTTCTCGTAGTATATTTTCCACATGTACCAACCGAGTCCTTGAAATTTTCTAAATAATTCATAATTTTAAATATCTAAAATTAGTTCAAAATAAGCTTAATTTGTAGTTGTTTGCCCTCCACATTCAAATTGTCCTCATGTTCGGGGGAAAATGAACTAGGCAGCCAGTGCCACACAAAATTAGTTTAATTTAATGGAGTGTTCTTCTATCTCTCTAACAGTGTTTTTCAAATTTGTGTTCTTTTTTTTACCTAACTATAACCCTTTGTGCTAGTGACAAGTGAATATTATTATTTTTATTTGTTACCTTTTAATGTTTAATCTCTTTTAACACTATTTAGTTTTTACCTTTCACCACAGAGCTTAATTCTTCATACACAGAGTAAAGTTATCTATTATTATACAAATTGAAACTCTTGAATATTTCTGAAGACTTAACATACCAAAAAATGTTTTAGAAAGAATGAGCCTCCTTTCATCAGGCTGTAATAAACTGATGAAAACAAGTTTTTTCTTGAAATGCCCTAATAAATATTATTGAATAATGATATTACTCTATAATTATTAACACTAAACATACCAACACTACCTATTTCTACCATAGCCGGTCAAATGACCGTACTTTATGTTTCTTGATTGAATGTATGAAATATGGATGTTAGGAAGGAAATAAACTAAAAAAACTTCATTATAATTAAACAAAATTGTATATTGCCCATTTTTATGTATTACAAACACAAAGAATAAGAATTTTTAATTCATTGCTCAATGCATTTTTTACATATGCAGGGTGTTTCCCTTGTGCATTTTCCGCAAACATATTGCTTATTTCTTCTAATTATTATTATTTCTATAATTCTTGAAATTATTCTTATAATTATAAGAATTATCATTAATATTATTCCTTCTAAGAACTTGTGCTATCTTGATCGTTTCTACATTTTTCTGTGTAAACACTAACAGTTAGTTAAAAATGAAGTAAAGCTATCAGAATAAAATATAAGCTACTGACCAAACTATTACATGATCGTAGGTTTTGGATGCTACCAAGTTATCGAATGCTGCCCGCTCCCAGAAATGGGCGGTATTTAAAGAAATAGCTAGAAGTGGAAGTTAAACTTCCTAAAATGCAACATTAAAATTGCTTAAGGAGAGAATTGAAGTGAGTTGACTAACCCCTTAAATTTAAGCATAATTAAACACTAACGGTGACCGTACAGTAACTAAACCATGTGCTGACATCAAAGGCCGCCGAAGGTCACAAGCGTGAAGGTCGGCAGACAGTGAGGCGTCACAGTAGAGGGTTCAGGGGTGTCGGCCTAATTTCTAGGTCACAATCCCAACAGAAAAATTAAGATTTGGTGACTCAATGTCACACAAACCATTTAGTTTTTGTCACTTTTTCTTACACAAAAATGCCCATCTGAAATTTTAGGTACTTTTCTTGAAATTTGATTTCACAGTTATTCTGATTGAGCTAACTACACAGCAGTCTTTGCAGAAATGTGCAACTCATCGAATGCAATACATTGAACACTCATTTCATCGAAATTTCTGATCCGATAACCTCATAAAGCAATAAATTGTTCTCCCGGGCAAATGGCCGGTTGTGGAAGAAATAGATATACGACAGATATTATTCTAAACAAACCAAATACAAAAAAAAAAAAAAAAAAGAAATATGTAACTGTATATAATTGTTGGAAAAATTCATGAAGTCAGATGTGCAAAAACAATAAGATGATAATCACATTTTCGATGCAAAAGTTCTTAAACGGTCGTTTGACCGTTTATGATATGTTTAGTGTTAAGAAATCTTGATCTTGGAATCACTTTTTTGTTGCAAGACAGGAGAGCAATGCTCAGCACACTTCATCTGTTTCAGAGGTGGTTTGTATTTTGAGAAAACTAACGGCTGTGAAACAACAAGAATGATGGTTCATTAGTTGTTATGTTAGTTTTTAAATAGCAGTGTTATGGATTTCTATTGTGTTTAGCACATTCCATATAGAGGTTAACATAATGTATAGAAGTTACATGATGATTCTAAAAAAAACTGTCATTTCATGTTTCTGCTTTTGTTGATATTACACAATGAAAATAAAAACTATTATTTATTCTATTAACAAGTGTTTCTATTTTAATAATATAAAGTTTTTATTATTTCTCTTTTAAGGTCTTAAGATAAAACTGGAAGACGTTGTGACGTAACACTTTAAAACTGAAATAAAAATCTGTTTGATTCGATTATTATTTATTAAAAATATTTTTTTACTAAAAACAATTTAGAAATATAAAATGTATCTTTTATCTTAATGTATCAAATAATACCTATTTTGTTCTTAATTTTTTTTTTAATTGATATCTTTTAATTTAACGAGAAGCTTATATCTCTCTAAAGAGTTAAATACAAAATTTCCTGATTTATCTTTACTTATTACTTTAGATTTGCATAATTAAATTCAAATCTATTTTCATTGTGCATAACGTTATTAAAAAGTGTTTAAAGCTGCTTATTTTCATTTTTTTAAAAGCTCAAAAGGTGCTTTTTTTCATTGCGTGTTAACATAAAAAGTGCTCAATTTTCCCTTTTCGAAAATGAGATACTTTTCTTCTTTACCATGTCTATTTTCGTCATGTATTATGCAAATGCGTGGTTTTCACATTGTTCTATTTAACTTTTTCACAATTTTCTCAACCACAATCCATTTCGGCCTATTGTCTGTCCAATAGCGTATGAAAGCAGCTATCATTTTACATGTTTTATGAAATACTTGTGTGTCTACTGACCTGAGTTCTTGGAGATTCTAACACTCTCGTGTGCAACTCTGCTGCATTTTGCAAGATATTCTCTATTTCAGGCCTCATTTTCCACACTCTGAAATCGAACCGAAAAGTCTCTCGATCTTTTTATGCTGGCTAATATAATCGAGATAAAAGTTCTTTGTCAGAAACTGGTTATTTTATCGTGATCATGTTAAGTCTTTGAAAATTATTTTGCATTTTGTTAATGTATCTAGTGCTTAAAAGGTGCTTATTTTTTGTTGAAATATTTTGTTGAATTTTGTTGCTACGCTCTGAATATTTCAAAAATTCGAAAAAAATTTTATTGCATTTTTCGAATCTTTGTACCTTTATTTCTCGGTACCTAACTTCATTTGGAAGTTATACCGGAAAATAGAGAGTCGTCGCTAAGCAGCCATAAAACCGAACCGAATTAGGATCGGCGAAATTTTTTTTTTTTTGTGTCTCATCCATTCTGTTGACTGTATATAGAAACTTACTGTAGGCATTTCATTTATCGACCATTATATATATGAAATTAAACGTTTTCCCTTACCATAAGTCAAAACTTTAATCGCGTTTTTCTCAAAACGCTGTTTTTTGACCTGGCGTAACGTTTTTCTCATAGTTAAGCTGTTCTTTATTTTAAATTCCTTAGAAATATATTCTTTAGAAAGTAGCATGGGATTTTTTTTATATTAGGATTTTAGAAAAACTTAACTTAAAGTTGTCACCATTTTGGTAATTTTGCGAATATCAAAAAACCACTATGCAACTTTTTAGATAATGTCTTTGAGGCCAGTGAGGTGCTACTTTTGATGACCAGCCACACACTGAGCTGCCACCAACTTATTTTTTATTATTTTGTAAAAGAAAAAAAATTTACAACAGGCTTAAATTGTGGCTAAATAACATTTAAAAAAAAAAACAAGGAGTCTCTGCATTGTCTCTATTACTTATAAAAATTTCAAGAAAAACGTTAATATTTTACCACGTTAGGGTGTGGTCCCCCCCTTAAAAACAATAATTGAAATACAAGAAAATGTTTTACTTATCAGCTTTCACAATCGTGTTTGTTTACTTTGGTACTTATCCGTTATAGTGACCATGCGTTGGCGGCTGTTTTGTTTTTAGAAATATGGGTCCTTAAAAACAAAAACTGCTGAGTTTTAACGTTGCTATGCATTGTCAAAAAATAATGATTTTTAACACAGCATCGCGATTCGACTAATTAATGTTATTTTTTCATTCATTACTATTTTCGGTACCCAAATAAAGTATATCAGCTCTCACATATTCAATTATTATCGTTGTGTTTAATTAATAGCTTTTATTATATTTTTTGATATGTTATCGATTTTGATCACGATGTATATTATCGTATTCGATTCGTATTGTTACCGTTGACAATACACCTATGTGCGCATCATTGCTTGACTCTATCACTAATACTAATAAGTACCCACTTTGATGCTAAAAACAAAAGAAGCCATTTTTCTAGAATTAAGCTCCAAGACAAGAAGTAACAAATTATTTACAAACTAGAAAATAGTATTTGTAACAAGTAGTGGAAGGAATTGATATTCGCAAATGAAATAAAAATTGAAACAGGTGTAGAAATAAATGGGGGACGCGTCAACAATAATGATGTCATGTTTGGAAAGGAGTGCGAAATCGCGCATCAAAGTCAGATCTCTATTTAATGAAGTCGCTATATCCCGATAATAAGTTCGTTATATGGAAAATTCGTTAGATAGACAATCACCTTTTGAAATACCTAAACAACACAAAAAAGTTTTAAATTCATAAACACTAGAATAACAATGAGGAACCTGCATGCTTTTTTTTTTGTGTTTTAAAATGAAACATCATGCCTTTTTATAAAGATAGACACCAATTTCAGACCTGTGCGATAACTAGTTATTTTGTTATTAATAGTTAAAATCGCTCGAGTAGCCCCGCCCCCTAAATCGCGCCTAGTTTTTCCATCCGCTCTGATGACGTCAATATATAATACAGCCACGACTCCCATCATGTTTTGAAACGGCGAAAGCATATGCTGCGCTGAGTATAAATTCTTAAAAGTGGCTCCAAACTAAAACTACAAGTGTTGCATTGTTACCATGTGCATTAGTTTTAAGTTAAACACGCCAAATAAATTATTTTTTAATGTACCAAAGGAGAAAAAATACAAATTTGGGGCAAAGCTATCAGATGCGATGAAGAAAAAAAAAAGAACTCGAAAATTGTTTGCAAAATCTGCATTATACTATTGTTAAGACAATTTTACAGTAACTAACTTATTTATAATTTAATTTTATAAGATTATTTTTCTGATTGATAAGCTTCTCTGATTGAATAATTCATTAAACTGAATTAAAATGTTTATGAAATGTTGTTCAGATCACTTTCTTTCTTTTTTTTTAATTCTTTAAAATGAAAGGATTTTATTCTTAGAGGAAAGTGGTGTACAGGTTTCTTTTCTTAAAGTTAAAAAATTATTTTATTTAAAAAAAAAATTATGAAAGTTGAAATAAAAAATAATAGGGGTTTAGCATTATTTACATTTCTTCAAAAAAAGAAATAAATAAAAAAAGAATAGTTTTATTTAAAAGAAAAATTATCAAAGTTAAAATAAAAAATAATAGGGGTTTAGCATTATTTACATTTCTTCAAAAAAAGAAATAAATGAAAAAAAATTTCTAGAAAATATTTTAGATGTTAATAATAAAAAAGAATTTTTTTAAAAATTTTTATTTACCTAAAAACTTATAATTTCAGATCATATACCATGCATTTCATTCCCTCTAATTGGGATCAACTTATTAAATAAAAACAGTTCAAACTTTTATATATAGACAAATATAAATAAAAATGAATTAGTATAAATAAAAAGAAATGAATTTATTTCAAAAGTTATTAAAAAAAATAGTTTCGACATTGATTTTTTCATTCCTCAATTTTATTTCATTATGCTGAAGGGTTTTCAGTTAAAAAATAATTAATTAATTTTACCTAGAAAGAAAAAGTTAAGAAAGTTAAAATATAAAATGATATGGGTTTAGCATTATAAACATTTCTTCAACAAAATAAATAAATAAAATAATAATAATAATTCAAGAAAATACTTCAGAAGTTAATAATTAAAAAGTTCTTAAAAATTTCTATTTATTTAAAAATTTACAATTCCAGGTCATATACCATTCATTCCATTCCCTCTAATTGGGATCAAACTTATTAAATAAAAACTTTCAGAACAGTTCAGACTTTTATGTACAGACAAATATAAATAAGAATGAATCAGTATGAATAAAGAACAATGAATTCATTTCAAAGTTATTGAAAAAAAAATAGTTTCGACATTTATTTTTTCATTCCTTAATTTTATTTCATTATGCTGAAAGGTGCCCACAAAAATTTTCTCAAGGGGGAGGATGAAACTGATATACACTAATGTATATTTAAACTGTATGTATGACATAAACATGAAATAAAAACAATTTTTTCAAAAATGCAATTAAAATTAATCTTTGGTTTAACTCCTCCCCTTCGCTGAGTTACTATACTTTGTCGTCATAGCAAACCCCGCCTCATTTTGTGTCACGTGAAGTTAGTTTCGTTTTAGGCTAATTTTAAGTTAAGTTTTTTTAAAATTCGGGTCAGTTTTTTAAATTCTGAATTGATTTTCGGGAGTTTTCAGATATAGACTATTTAAAATAATCAACATTTTGCGATTACCCGACGCAGGCAAGTTCCTCATTGATACACCTTTATCTTGTAGACTAGTATCTACTATTCATTTTATAAATCTTAACCATAAAATAAACCTGCATGGATGGAAAGTAAGAAAGGAGCGAAACATTATCCAGTGTTACACTATCGTGCTACATACATTTTCAACTAAAAAAAAAAAAGCTAAATTTATGTATAAATTATAGCTGCAAAGTAATTTTAAAGATAAATTAATTTTGTATTTCGTTTGAAATGCAAACCAAAAGGGAAACGGATTTCACTGCTTTCTCTAAAAGTTAAGTGGATTCAGAAATTAATTCAAGGTCATTCCTCCCAAAAAATGGTTGCAAAATAGAAGTCCGACTGTAGTTTTCTATAATGTTAACCTTGTTTTATGCAGAATAAGTACGAAGTCAATATTGTTATGAAGTTGCAGTATAGATAGAGTTGATTTGAAATTAGTGTTTGAGATCAAAGTGAAGAAAATAAATATTACAACATATACTGGAGAAATCTGATGATGTTTCCCAGACCGTCGCCCATGACCCATTGTGCTGCTCTAGTGTGACGTAAATGAACTACAACAACAACAACTTTACCATGTCGGTTTCCGCCACGTATTATACGTCCCGCAGTGGACTGATCGTTAAGACACGGTTCCCAGCAGATCACCGAAGTCAAGCATCACTGGCTACGGTCAGTGTGCGGGTGGGTGACCACTTGGATCAGTCTGCGTAGGGACCGAGGGTGTGCGGTATGGGTCCTCGTTAAACTGTGCTACCGTAGAGTGCAGGTCGTCGGGCTACCGAAGCGGGGGTGCCATCCCCTCCGCAGAGGATCAAAATTGTGATGGCATGTCTTCTGATCATCCTCCGGGATGTTTCCCAGACCGTCGCCAATAGCCCATTGTGCAGCTGTAGTGCGATGTAAATTAACAACAGCCACGTATTATACAAAAGCTTGCTTTTCACATTGTTCTATTCAACGTTTTCACAATTCATTCAATCACAATCTATTTCGGCGGACCGTCTGTCCATAGCGTATGAAAGCGCCGATCATTTTACATGTTTGATGAAATACTTGCGAGTCCGCATGTGCGTCTACTGAGCTGGGATTATTGCACTCTCATTTAAAACCATGCTGCATTTTGGAAGATATTCTCAATATCAAGCTTCATTTTACACCCTCTGATATTGAACTGAAAATTCTCTTGATCATTTTAAAATGGCTAATATAATGAAGGAAATAGTTCTTTGTCAGAAACTACATTTTTATTTTATCATGATCATGTAAAGTCTTTGAAAATTATTTTACATTTTGTTAACGTATATGGTGTTTAAAAATATTTTGAGTGCTTAAAAAGAACTTAATAGGTGCTTATTTTTTGCTGAAAGATTTGGCTATGCACCAGGGCTCGAAAAACCGCCCGTCCTGGGCGGTCAAAAATTTCCCGCGGACAACGAATTTCTCGAATCAGACGTCCGCGCAGACGGCCATTTTCCCGTTAATGTTCGTGATACACTTTCAATTTTTGTTATCTTACAAGAGCAGTGGCGTACGCAGAATTTTTTCAAGGGGGGGGGGTTCATAATTTTCAGAAATTACTAAAAGAAATTTGAGTATATAATAAAGCACTATTATTTCCCTAATTTAGACAGCTAGACAATTTTGACTTTTTATTTAGACAACATTGTATAGTTAAATTTTGTTTTTATTTTTTAAGTTTAAGAATATAATTTTTTTTATAATAAGAGGTAAAATATTTTATTTTTATTAAAAAGTAGGAATAAATCAAGCCAGAAAAAACTACTCATACTGTAACAGCTACCTAAATAATAATCGTATAAATGTGAATATTCCATAGAAAACCAATGAATTTAACCAAAAAATAAGTTACCAACAAATAGGGAATTAAACCAGTATGCAAACACGCTGAAAAATATTGATTTATACAGTAATATCCAAACGACGGGGTTTTCTTGCAAGTTTGTTTAAAATGTCTTCTACAGCTGGGGTAAATTTTCTATGAATGCTTAAGAGCGCCAATCCATTCATTCTATTATTTCCCGTTGAGTTGCGTAAATAAGTCTTCAAACGGCGTAAAGTCGAAAAGGATCTTTCGTTTGCACTCGTTGAAACAGGTAGAACGACCAATATTTCTAAGAGTTTGAAAATGTTTGGTGTTATATCTTTATTGCACATTCCAAGAGCATCCGCCGCAGTTTTTGGAACACTACCTCCGTTTTCACCAGGGGCGGATCTACTTAAGGGCTTTTTTGGTTGCAGCCCAGGGCCCCAGTCCCCACTGAAAACAATCGGTGATATTTTGAATTTAAAAAAATATCTAATATTTAAAAAAAAACTATTATAAGGTTGGCAACCCTGAGATCAATCAACCCATGCATGTGCGCGTCTATCGAACGGAACTGGGAATTACCAGTTGCTTGTTTTTGGTCAGTGTATTTTTTCGCGTCTATTACGGGGGACTTCCCGCAGCGCCGCTTAACGCCCGACGTAATTTTTTCTTCCGCACTTCTGTTCTCGTCGTCAAAGTGTCAAACTTGTTTAGTTTACTAATAACTGTCTTGACTACCAGCAACCCTCTCATCCCACTGAAATTTGTTGATATTTTCTACACTATCATTCTATGATGTTTCTATGCTACACTATCTTAAGGATTTTTTAACTTTGCCAATCACTAGCTGTGAAGCTGAGCTCTCTTTCTCCAGGATGTCATACATAGAAAACAAATATAGGACAACAATGTCGAACCATCGACTAAATCATTTATCAGTTCTTTCCATAAATTGTGATTTAACGAAGGACTTATAATGTGCTGAACAAATAAAGGAATTTGCACCACAAAAATGCAGAAAGGTTGCTTTATAATTTATATAACATAACTACACCTAACCTGTCAATTTCTTTTGCAATAATGTTGTACAGTTGCTGTTTGTATAGACAAATAAAAATAAATAAGTAAAAAAAATTAATAAAATTATTTTATTGTCCTATTTTTTTCTATATACTTATCTACATCACTATAGAAAACAGTTTTTTTTTGACAAAATTGCTATTAGGGCCCCAAAGTAGTTTCAGCCCAGGGCCCCACAAAATCACGATCCGCCCATGGTTTTCACTAATCCTTTTTAATCTTTTATACCAGAGTTTTAGTTCAGACTTAAGGCTTTCTTTACAGGTATCCAAATCTTGAGCGTAAAATTCCACTAATGCTTCAAAGGCCTTTATATTTGAAGGTTGGCAAATGAAAGGATCGGCAGGTAGAAGACACTGAAATCCTTTCAAAATATCACGATGCGATAATAATCTTAAGTCTAATTGTGTTATAAAATTTTCTATAAATGGAATAAAAACACTAACTCTGAAATATGTTTCCGGTGTCGATGAAGGAAAATTATCGCGATTTTTCTGTCTTCCCGTTATTCTAGGGATTTGCATGGAAGTGGAAGATCCAATGCTTGTTAGCATAAGAGAAGAAGAGCTGAATATTTCAGAGAATGTTTCAGTGGCATTTTCACGCATTAATATTAGATCTTTAATGACATCTTCTGCAAGACTCACAGCCTCTATCAAATCTATGCTTGTTTTTTGTAGGTATCTACAGAGATGGATTGTTATGGTGAAAACTTTGTAAATGCACAAAAGAGATATTACGAACTGGAAATTAGATACTGTGCACACTAAAGAATTAGCCTGGGTAGCTGATTCCTTATCCTTCCATTCTGATATTTTTTGTAGTGTTTCGGCGATAGACTCGAAAAGTTCCACCACAGCGGTTACTGAGTCGTATCTTTCCATCCAACGGGTTGCACATAGCTGTTTAATTTTCGCCCTCTTAGAGCTGGTTTCCATCTCCTCTATTGCTGAAGATAGGACATGCTGTCTAGCTGTCTTTTTGGCGTATTTAAAAAGTAGCATAATGTTTTAATTGTCCCTAAGCAATTTCTAATGCCAGTTATTTCGCAGGCATTTGATACAGCCAAATTGAGGCTATGAGCAGAGCAATGTACATAGAGTGCTGATGGGACAATACTTCTTACGTGGGCTTGTACACCATTAATTTTTCCACTCATTGATGCAGCGCCATCGTACCCCTGTCCACGTAACTTTTTTATATCAACTTTCATAGACTGTAATTGGTCTAATATTGTTGTTGCTATTGCTTTTCCGGTTAAGGCATGCACCGGAATGAATTGCAATAACTGTTCGGTGATGTTAAAATTTTCTTTATCGACATATCGAACGCATAACGATAATTGCTCTATACCTGCAAAATCAGTTGTTTCATCTGCAAGAATGGAAAAGCAAGTTGCATCATTAATCTTGCTGACTAGTTTTTGCAGGATTAAAATATTGCAAACCTCAATAACTTCGTTCTGAAATCGAGGGCTGGTATACTGAGCATTTTTTCTGCTTGACTCTAAAATGTTCTTAAGAGTCGAATCGTTCTTACTCCGGAAACAATGCAATGCCCGAAAATTTCCGTCGTTCTCTTCACCTGGTTGTTCAGCAATTATTCCCAAATCTTTATGTCCTCTTAGAGCGAGACCTTGATTTCCACAAAATAGGATGGTTTCAATGATTGGAGTAATGTTTTTTCTAATTTTCTTCTGCTTGCTGCACTGTCAACTTGTTCATCCACAGGTTTCAGCTTTCTAAGTAAAATATCGTTTAATGTCCCAGCAGTTTAGATCGATTTTTTGTGAGAAAGACATTTCTCGTGTTCAGAAAATCGCTCTACAGCATTTTTCCAGTTGTCAAATTTTACATTGCACAGTTGGCCTAAAGGTCAGGGCCGTCTTTAAACTATTTGAGGCCCTGGGCACATTAGGATCATGGGGCCCCTATGACCTTGAGAAAACACTATTTAGTTACAATAGATAAAGAAAGACAAACAAGGTTCTAAATTTATTTTTATTTAGTTACTAGCTATAAAAAAATAGGAAATATAAAAAATAATCTACAAAAGTAACTCGCTTAACTTAAAATCCTTAGATTAATTCTATGTTGATTGCAAAGGTACCCTTCTAGATTTAAGATGAGCAAAATCGTTAATCACTTCTTCAAAATCTATGGTATTGAGAATATCACATTCTATGGACATCAGCGACAAACTATTTAATCTCTCTTGAAGCATTGTACTTCTTAATTCATTTTTTATTCGTTTCAATTTGGAGAAGGAGCGTTCTCCGCTGCAGTTAGTTACCATCATGCTTAAAAATATTCTCAATGCAATTTCTACGTTAGGAAATGTGTCTTCAATTTTGTTTTGCTTTAATAGATTATATACTTCCTGTACACTGTTAGATGCTTCATTTTCACTCTGAACATTTATTAAGTATTCTTTTAAATGTTGACATTCTATTTCTAACTCTTTTTCATTTACATCTTCGTGATAGATTTGAGAAAATTCTTTGCATCCTTGTCGTATCTCTTCGGAATTCAGAGTTTTTAAGTGAAAAAATAAACTAAAACGTTGACTGACGATCTCATATGAACTTTGTCGCTGTTTTAGATGAACACTCAAGGTATCGATTATTGGGAGAAAGGTTTCTACGTTGAATCGCTCTTTTCCATTCAATTGGACTGATGGCGCAGAGCCATCAAAAAAACTCTGCCGTGAGCTTCTACGTCTTGTTCTTTGAGATAGATCCTTGTAGTCAGATTCTGGGTTATTTTCTTTGGCAGATGATTCGAAGTTATCAAATTTATCCCTGAGGTTAGTAATAAAATCATAAAGTGAAGTCAACAAATTGGTTGCAACGTCCAGTGTTATTGTTTCTTTCTGAAGATAATTACTTGTTTTGTCTATTCTTTCCAATATAGTGCTCCAGATTTCCGTCAGTATAATAAATTCTAGATTTCCCATTTTTCTAGACAGACTAAGGGTTTCGTCTCTTGTTTCTCGTGCCTGTTCAGTATCGTTTGCGATGGTGATTAAAGCTTCTAATATTCTTTTATAACCCCCATGCAAAGCACTTACTGCATTAGCTCGGGCTGACCATCTGGTTTGTGAAAGACTCTTAACAACTTTTTTTGAACCTAAATGTTCTGTTAACATATTCCATCTGTGGGTAGAGCCCGAAAAAAAGTTGTACACTTTCTGAACTATTTCAAAAAACTGTGATGCCTCCGGTACACACCCAGCAGCATGGACACCTACCAAGTTTAGTGAATGTCCTGCACATGGTATAAAGGTGGCAAATTCACATTTTTCCTTGATTATTGTTTGTAGACCACTATACTTTCCCGACATATTTGAAGCATTGTCGTAGCTTTGTCCTCTGCAATCTTTTATGGGAATATCATGTATCTCTAAAAAATTTAAGATGGTCTCCGCTAAATACTTAGATTTATGTTCTTTAATAGGTATAAATTTCAAAAACCTTTCAACAGGAACACAGTCTTTTACGTATCGAATGACTAGAAGTTAGCTGGTCAATATGAGACAGATCGGGCGTACTGTCAACGCTTATGGAAAAATATTTTGCTGATTTAACTTCATTTATAATTTTTTTTAGAACCTGTTTTCCCATTACTTCAATAAACTCATTACAGATATTTGCTGATAAATAAGAAATGTTACCCTTTCCAGGATTCCCAAATTTTTTTAAGTGATCTGCAAGAAATGGATCAAATTCACTCAATAATTCCACACAACCCAAATAATTTCCATTGTTTGGAGATCCTAGGATTTCATTGTCGCCGCGAAATGGAAGCCCTCTCGATGCCAAAAATTTTACAACAGCTACAATCCGTTTAAGTACGTTTCTCCAGTAATCCACTTCCTTTTGATGTTGAGATAATAAGTCTATATCTACTCTACCAACCGCTTTACTTCGTGCCAGATAAGTCATCATAGATTGCTTATGCGCTGGGCTATTTTCATGTGTTAAAATTATGTGATTAATATGCTTCCAATCATTACATCCATTCCGAGAGCAAAGATTAACATCAGTTGGGTTAAATAAGCAGCATGAAAAACAAAATACAGAGCATTTGGAAGGCGAATACAGCAACCATTTTCTTTCGACGCTTTCATTGTTCTTTAATTTGCGAATAAATAATGCTTTGTTGAAATATCTCGTTACTAATTTATTACCATCTTTGTATGTTCTGGATGCCTCGGAAAAGTCAGAATCTTTATTTTGAAAATATACTGGTCCCTTACGAATTAAAATTTCGCGATTTATTTCAACAAACTTTTCGTGAAAATAATCGGCGGGATCGTGCGATATTAATTCTTCTGTGTTGGAAAACTGCTGTTCAATTGACACAGTTGGAGTTGTCGGTTTTAGTGAAGTCACTGAAGTCATTGCACTTTCGTCGTAGGATTAGTCGCTTTCTGATTCAATCTCTTTTTCAAAATTGGAACATGAAGGTTTAGAAATTCCCGCAATTTGTAATTGAGCTGAGTCATCATGTGGAACATTTATGAGTTGATTGCTACTTACAGAAGTTTCTCCAGTAGTAGTAGTAAAATATGATGTTAATTTTGGTAACTTTTCAATTACTTCTTTCTGATGTAGAGCTTTTTTCCTTTTTTCAGATCCACTAGGATATGACCGTTTCGACATTTTATATTATAATTCACTATTTAATTAATTTTATAACGAAAATATTCGCTAACACAAAACAGACAAAACGACGATTTAATCAAACAATACTATTTTTTTTATCAGAGCTCGAGCGCAGTCAGTAACAAACTAACAACTACAAACAAAACAAACGCCACAACATCGCAGACAAATACTTGAAGGGAATTCCCGTTCGTCAAGTCAAACGACGATCGGGAATCGGGAATTCCCCTTTTTTGTCTTTGGTATTACGAATGACGTTCGAATAGGTTTCTTTAAGACATAAACCACACCGCATCAAATAATTCTTTTTTTAATTTAATAATTTTTTTTTAAATTGTATTCTTATACTTACATATAGGTATTTAAATTAACCTAAACATACTAATATCGGAAAAACTCATTTTTGAGAGAGAGTGGAGTATTATACCCTGTTTATTTATTAGTTTGATCTTTCTTTTTGACAGATGTCAAATCTGAAATCGATATAACTTTGCAACGACGAACAATATCTTCTTATTTTAATAATATTAAAAATTGATAATAATCATAAGAATAGACACACAACATAAAAGTACCTGTTAAAGACTCAAGCATTTTCCGAAAGTCTTAAGTGGTTTTTATTGCTTCGAGGTAAAATTTAAATAGAAAAACTGAAAACAATGGTTTCTTACCTACCCAATGTTTTTATGTCTAGTGCAATAAAATTGATTGTCGAATGAATTTATTTATTTTGAATAGTTTAAAACATACATACAGCCACATATTTAGCCAACACATTTTTTACACCAATAGATATTTTCTGTTTCCCATCACTGACCCATCTGTCAAAAAGTTCAAGCTATGTTGTACAAGGTATAGCTATCCGCATGCGGCAAACTAAAGCTAATATAATAAGCGTAGGTATTGTAGTAAGTCATTATCATCAGATTTTTCAAAATTAATGTTTTTCGGTAATAATGTATCGGTTATCATTTGGTAATCTGGCAGGAACTAGGGGGCCCCATTCGATCGCGGGGCCCTGGGCACGTGCCCATAGTGCCCAGTGGGGAAGAGGGGCCTGCTAAAGGTTGCTTTCCAGAACCGACTCCACTTGGGGCGAAAAGTACACAAAATTTGCAAAAAGCACCACCCTTAACCTCTGAATATGCAAGCCATTTCCAGCGATAAAGCCATTTGTATTGAAATTTCAATTTTCTTTTTCCTTTTTCAGGAAAAACAAATGCTGGATTGGGTTCCCAAACATTTTTAAGTGTATCCAGTTTTTTATCCTCGCATGCATTATCTTCTGAAAAAAGTCCAATGTCATATGGGTGGGAAGTAACACTTTGAGGGCCGCTTTCACATTCATCAGATTCTGTTACGCTAGAAACGTTTTCTTCAACGGAAGTATCACATTTCTGTTCAACAGAAAAACTTACATTGGTACTAGATGCTGTCACCTCACTAATTTCAGGTCGTGATTTTTTCTCAAAGTAATTAAAAATTGTTAAATTCTTGCGTTTTGACATCCTAAAGATCCAAGAACAGCAAATATATATACATATATATTGGCACAGAAATATCCGCTAAGCTACGATCTCAAAGTTTCGAGCTGGAATGAATAACTTCAACGAGCACAGAGTCTCCAAAACAAAACAGATTTAGAAACAAGCTCCGAAAGACAAGCGGCAGTGATAACTCTTAGTCTGACTAACTAACTCCACTGTACTCCTGTTCCCCCTTTCATATAATTTTTTTTACCGCATCTACAAAATTCTCGAATTGTCTCAAAGACGACCGAACGTCTAGGATTCCAGACCTCGCGAATGCCAGCTAGTCTCGAAAACTATCGCGACTGGCAGGACAGAAAGGAATCAGCGATCGGGGTTCGCCCGTAACAGTATCACGTGAATTTGATTTCAAAAGTACAACTCTATTATAGTAAATGTTTTTTCAGTATTCTGAGAAATACCGTGAGAAAAAAAAGTAGGCATAAGGCAAATAAAAATATATAGTCTTAAAAAAATAATAGCCAGCATAATTTCTACTAAAATTTTTATTTCTGTCTGTATTATTTTGTAAATTCACTTTGTCTGAGCTCAAGGGAGGGGTTTAAACCCCTAACCCCCCCTTGCGTACGCCCCTGTACAAGAGTCTAGCGCCTCACTTCTAAAATGACCATCTAATCTAGAAATCCCGTGCAGCAACATACTGCGCATGGTGGATTGATGTTTTTTCCGTTTGGGAGTCCTGCAGCAGTTGAAAGGGACTTTTCAGCAATGAACTTTCAACAAAACACATTTCGTAAGCGTTAAACGCAATTATGAACATCTACCTAAATGGAAAACCCCTTTCTGATTTCTGTGCAGAAACCTCTGTAAATCATAGGCTTGATTGTGGAATTGGCAAACGTCCTATTTGATTCATTTAAAAAACGCAGTTCCCTCGGATAAATTGACATTCCAGATAACTTGACCTTTGGAGATGACCATAAATGATTTCATAAAAGAAATACTAGGTTTTACTATTAGTAACCTAGTATTTCTTTCATTACTGTATAATGTAATCCTATTAGCTACTAATTCATTGCGTAATTTATATAAGTTTTTGTAATAAATAAGAAAAAATAATATTTTTATTTATTTAGAAGCGACGGGTTAGTTTCAAAAGAGGACGGGTACATTGTTGGACAAGCCGTCCTCGGGGACGGGCAAAATTTCTGAGTTTTTTCGAGCCGTGCTATGCACCCTATGTACAGTTTGAACACTTTTAGGCACATCATTGAAGGTTGCTGAATTATGCAACATTATTTGTTAGCATTATAACTTTGTTCTGAGCAAAATATTTTCTTATCAGAAAAGATTATTCTGTCAATACTTTTGTTACAGTTCCGGTTCAGCAATATCTTACATCTTTGTAACCTTTTTAATTTTTGTGCTGTTGTCCTGAACTTTTCTTTTGCGATAAGGGCAAAAACCCGGGTCTTCACTTAATATAACTTATTTAGTTCTCCTATTCACGTTCTCCTGTGAAGCCACTTTATTAGCTGATCGTTGTGGATATCTTCGTATCTTTTCACAAATTCTTTTTGATGCACTCTTTTGTACGATCTTTATAGCTATTAGTATCCAATAAACAATTTATAGTTCTATATATAAATGTTCTATGAAGCCGAAGAGATTTGAATTGCTTAAATATTCTACCTGAGGAAGAATCCGCGAACGAAATATCTAAATATTTTGTATCGAATCTAAATACTTTTATTTAAACAAAAATCGTCTGTGCACTTAGAGTAAGTGCCACTCACCAGGAATAGTGCGAGAACAATTGTTTTACCAGAACAATTAAAATTCCTGATAAAAGTCAGGTCCATAAACCTTTTTTGTGTGCTGTTTTTTAAAAAAAATTCAATAAATAAAATGCATGAATGGATGAAATGATTATTCTTTCATGATAAAATGTGGGCAAGTGCAGAAAAATTAAAAGTAACAAGTTTTTTTTTTTTCCTCCAGTACATACAGAGTGTTGATGTGTATTGTATCAAATAACAAAGATCTATGAATGATTACAGTGTTACGATTAAAATATTGAGAATTAATAAAACTTTTTAAAAAAATCAATAATCTGGTGAAAAAGAAACAAAAAGAAAATTTCCAGAGAAAGTACAAGAGCAGTAATGACTATATAAAGAATGATGCTCAATGCTGAAATGATATGTCATGCTCGTGCCCCGGGTACTGGGGGAAAAAACGGCGCCCTTAACTCAATCTTGGAAAATAAATATAAATTTTAATGGGAAAAGTTCTTTTCTTTGAATCTTTCCCTTGAGTAGTCCAAACGCTATAGAAAGTTGCTTTCTGTTTTAATTACAATAATTATCCCAGAAAATTATAAAATCCAATATCAAGCCTAATCGCTGATTTAACGATCTCTTGTGGCTCAGAGAATAAAGCGCTCGCCTCCCAATGAGGTACCCCGGGTTCGAATCCCAGCGATTGCTGATCGATATGAACTTCGCACCCGAGTCGCATCCACCGCAACGCTGACTCACTCTATCCTCAGACACATGTTTCTTTTTTTTTTTATAACCGTCGTTGAACATCCAATCCAATTTTCGAGCTTAAGACTACTAATAACAAGCTTAAGCCCGTCCCGCCCCCGTAAGGGGGCATCCGGGGGCACTCCGAAAGTTCGAAGTGAGCGTAACAGTTCAATTACATGAGCAAACATATTCAAAATTTTCAAATTAGAGTTTTAACAAATAGGTGGAATATTAAATATGAAATCCAGAAAACGGTGCTACTTAGAAATAAACTAAGGAAACAAACACTACAAAGAAAATAAACAGTAACAATCAGAAGAGATATTGATGTCGCATCTTCAGTAGGGGTGCAAAGTTAATAAAAGGAAACAATTTCACATGGAAAATAAAGGATGTTTGTAACTCAGAATATAATTATGGCTGGCACAACAGTACTAAAGTTATCAAATTCCAGTAATTATTATTATTATTTTTTTTTAAACAGAAAGGACATATATATACCATATATAAAAACTCTAGGAACACAAGTGATTAAAATTTTCAAAATGAGGAATCACATAAGGGCAGAGATTGACAAAGCATGAGACTAAAGCTCCAAAAAAAAAACATTTTAAGAGAAAATTCAAGTAATAATCAAACCATAACAGGAAAGTTAATAAGCCGTGATTTAGGTGTATTTTTCCTAACAAGAGGCAGCAAAAGGCCATCAGGATTCAGGGAGGTGCCTTGTTACTAAACAATTTTCTTATTATTTCCTCAATTCCCTTTTTTATTTTAGGGTTTGACCAATGCTGCTTTATAAACTCGTAGGTGGTTTTTGAATGAAAAAATTTCTCTCTAATGTGCTTAAAATTTGTACACTGGATTAAAATATGTTCCCAATCCTCAACAAGCTGACAGGTACTGCACAGCTGAGCTCCCCCAAAAAACCTGGCTTGATGTTGTCCATGACTGCCGTGATTAGTTAGGAATTGATTTAAAAAGAAATTCCCCATGATTTTCCTCGTTTGAACTTTCGGGAGGAGCTCGAATGTGTGCCTTCCCTTTGTGAAGTTGTCACTCCATCTCTCCTGCCATTCAATCAATTTTTCGCGTTCCAAAGTTTTTCTTGCAGTCCGCCTGCTAGGATCTTCAAACAGGTCGACCGTTGATCTCTCACAGGCTAATTTGGCTAACCTATCAGCTTCTTCGTTGCCCTTATGGCCTGCATGTGCTTTTATCCAATGTAAAGCGATATTGTTTGTGAATTCTTGTTTTATTAAGTGGACTAAATACTCTTTAGAGTTGCTGCTTTCCAAAGCTTGCAGGCTAGACAGGGAATCCGTATAAATTGAGATATTGTCTGTAATTCTTTGTTCTTTAAGCCAACGAATCGACTGGAGAATGGCCCATAATTCAGCCTTAAACACGGAAACGTGATCAGAGATGCGAAAGGTTTTTCTTTCAACAGGTTCTCCCTCCAGATAGGCCACGAAAGCGCATCCTGTCTTAAACTCATTGTTAACTAATATTTTTGATCCATCTGTAAATAATTCTAGTCCTTTATAAGTAGGTAAATGCAGTTGATATTTAAGTAAAATTTCTTCAGCCGGATGATAAATATAAGGTGTAGGTATTGGTTTATAGATTATATGTTCTTCTTCATGTTGAAAAATATTATTAAGTTGAGCTTCTATGTTTACTGCCATATCTAGAGGAATTGTTCCAGCAAGTACTTGGAGAGAGTCAGTAGATGCAGTCTTGTATGCCTTAGTGATAGACAGTAAAGAAGTTCTTTCCATTTTTTTCAATCTATTAATGATTCTTACCTGTTGGGAAAACCAAATTTCTGCTCCATATAAGATAAGTTTCTGAGTGCTGTTTAGGTAGATGAATTTCCGAACATCAGGGCCAATCCCCCAGTCGACCCCAGAGATTCTATTTAGTTTAGCTTGAAATTTAGTAACTTTGCTATAGATAAAGTCAAGGTGAGGCAACCAGGAAAGCTGATAATGCAATCTAAATCCCAAATAATCTATGGTTTCCCTCGTTGCAATGTTAGCCCCACAGAGTTTTATAGTTGGTCGTCTTGAGACCCGATTGGCTTTAGGAAAAACAATCGCGACAGTTTTCTTGGTACTGAATTGAAGATTGTGGGACGTAGCCCAGTTTTCAAATTTCGTCAAAATCATAGTGGCTTGGGGTCCAAGTCTATCAAGAAATGTTCCGTTGAGAAGTAAAAGGAAGTCATCAGCGTATGCGATTATTTGCTCATTAGATTCCCTTTTCATATTTAAAAGAGTGTTCGCTATAAGTAGCCATAAGATCGGTCCCAGACTTGAACCCTGTGGGACTCCTCTTGCTAGAGGTCTCTCCAACTTCTCATTCTGGATATCAAACAGGATCCTTCTGTTGTCCAAAAAACTTGAAATCAACTTAACTAAGTCATAGGAGCAGTTGCAGGAATTCAATTCTTCTATAATTTTGTTCCATAGGACGCTATCAAAAGCACCTTTGATATCAAGGGAAATACCCAGTGCGAGATGTTCATTATCCTTTATTTTCTTAGTTTTCTCAAGTAAGGACTTCATAGCTGTGGTAGTCGATCTACCTCTCCGAAAACCGTGTTGATCTGTATGTAGACAATTAAGACTACTAATGTTCAACTACTAATGTTCAACTCCGACTTAAGACTACTAACTACTTAAGACTACTAACCGACTTAAGACTACTAATGTTCAACTCCGTAGGCTTGTAATTTTGAACCCAATCCAGAAGACAAGGGAACTCCTGGATCAAGTAGTGGGAAAAATTTGCCTTCGTGGAGAACTTTTTGATGGAACATGGATGGTTACATGGAGAGGAAGACCACGAGAACTTTACACGGTTAGCCTGACAGAAAAGGGACTCTAACCCATGATCCGTCTACCACTGAAGATATTTTCACGTCAGCACTGTAGTTGGTGCATGCTGGATACGGAATTCGTACCGACTGAGATTCGAACCCGGTTCACCTCATTGGAAGGCGAACGCTCTATCCCCTGAGACATCACGGGCTCCAAGACCATGGCTTAATATAGATATATATATTTTTAAAAAAATGAGGAAATTTATAATTTAGGAGCATTAAATTCAGATCCCGGGCTTCCGCCCGTCTTGTCCGCCCACTGGACGTGCAGAGGTAGGGGGGAGGGGTAACGGAAGCACTGTAATAGAATGTTTTAACGGATATTTAGCATTAAAAAAATATTTTTTTTTTCTTCTCCAATACCCACCATATTAAGGGGCACAGCAGAAGTCCTTGAAACTGGTTTTCACCCTTCCCTCCTCTACAGAGGTTGGAGAGAAGAAGAAGGAAATTTTTCATTTTTTAAAATTTATTATTGGTTTGTTCTGCATTTTAACACTATTGATAAACGGTACTGTACAGTAAGTAAACGTATTCCTTTGAGAATACATTAATATCATCCATGTTGATTAAATATGCTAACACATTTTGACCTAGAAAAACAGTTATTCATAACATTAAGTTTAAGTTTTGCCTTTTTCTAGTAAGCGTTCTGTATAGGCTGATTGTGAAAAAGACGCAAAATATCAATATAAAAAACAGCCGATTTTGAAAAAGAAAAAAAAGCCAAAAGCGTATAGTTTGCCTAAAATAAGAACTCCCCATGCCATTCGTCTGGACCCATGGCGGTGACTATGGTAATGAGATAAAACTATTTCAAGTAGTGTGGGGTCATTGCTTAGGGCAGGTTTTAGCTATGAAAAATTCGAGAGAAAAGGAATATTTTCCATTGATCTATTGTGTTAGTCTAGAATGCAGAGAAGCCTCACTGAAATGCGCTATTCTTGTTTACATAATAGCAGTCGGCCTCAGACTTAGTGGCGGGGAGAGTTCTTATCGTAGACAAACTATATTTGTGACCATTTTTTTTTAATAAAATAAGCTGTGGAAGCTTAAAGGAAAGCTTCCCAATAAGATGACCCAGATACGAACCCCACCAAAGGCTAGCCGATGCGATAACCGAATACTGCTTCCAGTTCACACGAACCCCACAGTGCTGACGTAAAATATGTCCTCAGTGGTAGATCATGGCATGGGTGAGGAATTTCCTCTCCATCGGGCTAACCGTAGGAGGTTTTCATCTTCATATAACAAATTGCGGCTCAATTCATACTATAAGTCCACCACGAAAGCTTCTTAGTAGCAATAAGTGACTAAGGAGTTAGAACATTGACAGTCGTGAACCAAAAATGGGTCGGCTGTTCGAAGCTTGTTATAAAATAAAATAAAACATTAAAAAGTCTAATAAAAGTTACTAATTTTTAAATCTGTAATGAATGTTTCTCAAATGTTTTTAAAATGCTTCTTCAATGTATTTTATTTTTAAATTATCACAATAAACTAAGTGTATCGTTTTCTGAATAATTGAAATCTCAATCGTGGGTGTCGATGGTAAAAGGGATCTGCCCCCCCCCCTCCTGATATTTCAGCAAAACTATCAGAAATTTCATAAACCAACATGTATTTAAATTCAAAGTTAAGGACGAGTAACAGTATAAAAAATATTGAATTCTTTTAAAGTTATTTGGCTAATTAAAGAAAGATTTTTTGTCATATGTGAAATTTAGAAAATTATTCTAACGGCATATTTTAATTCCGCAAAAAATTATAATAATAATAAAAATACGCAGACGATTTTCGAGTATTATAATTGCTTTAATCATTGTTATTGTCCTTAAACGATAGCAGAGGGGGCAATGATGAGAAATTCGCCATTTTGTGTACAAAAATTTTATTATTATTTTTTTAAAGTCGCGGGGCTGGGAAGCGACTTTCATAAGCGGGGATGTCGAAAACAGATTTCAATTCCGCAAAAAAAAAAAAAAAAAAAAAAACATACGCAGACGATCTACGACTATTATAATTGCTTTAATCATTGTTATTGTTCTCAAACGATAGTAGAGGGGGCAATGATGCGAAAATCACCTTTTTGTGTACAAAAATTTTATTATTATTTTTTTAAAGTCGCGGGGGTGGGAAGCGACTTTCATAAGCGCGGATGTCGGAAACAGATTTCAATTCCGAAAAAAAAAAAAAAAAAAAAAAAAAAACATACGCAGACGATCTACGACTATTATAATTGCTTTAATCATTGTTATTGTTCTCAAACGATAGTAGAGGGGGCAATGATGCGAAAATCACCTTTTTGTGTACAAAAATTTTATTATTATTTTTTTAAAGTCGAGGGGGTGGGAAGCGACTTTCATAAGCGCGGATGTCGGAAACAGATTTCAATTCCGCAAAAAAAAAAAAAAAAAAAAAAAAAAAACATACGCAGACGATCTACGACTATTATAATTGCTTTAATCATTGTTATTGTTCTCAAACGATAGTAGAGAGGGCAATGATGAAAAAATCGCCTTTTTGTGTACTAAAATTTTATTATTATAAGTCGTGGGTTTGGGAAACGACTTTCATAAGCGCGGTTGTGGGAAGTAAATTTCAATTCCGCAAAAAAAAAAAAAAAAAAAAAAAACATACGCAGACGATCTACGACTATTATAATTGCTTTAATCATTGCTATTGTTCTCAAACGATAGCAGAGGGGGCAATGATGAGAAAATCGCATTTTTGAGTACAAAAATTTCCTTTTTATTTTTTTAAAGTCGCGGGGGTGGGAAGCGACTTTCTTGAATTGAGGATGTATCCATTAACCTTGAGGGGGGAGTATAATGTAACTGAAATATTGTTTTTTTGCTATTCTTCACGCTGCTCTCCGAGCTTAAGTTTAAAAACAATGATGTAGACTCAAATGTAACCGTGATTTAGTAAATCATTTTGCTCTGACATGACAATGAAAAGACGATCGTCTGATGTTCTTTTGAATGAGAATAAAACGTGTCGATGAATCCCCTTCCTCTCCCCCCCTCTCCCTCTAGAATGTGATCGCAGTATCGATCCGCGTTGCGCACGCAATTTCGGCAGCTGTAAAAATCGGTTACCACGCATAGTTTTGTGAGAGAGTGCAAATTCAGGAAACCAGGAACCCACTCCTCAGTCTTGTCCTCTCAACATTAGGTCCCGGCCTTTCACCTTCACCTTATCCGGAAAATATAACTTTATTCCGTTTCCCGTTTCGGACAGGTAAATAATTTCTCCTCTTTTTTTTTATCCATTTAATTTACATTCTACGTTTTATAACATTATAAACAACTCGAGAATCCCCCATCCCTCTTTTTTCTTACTGTCTATTTTTTTCGTCTGAACATTCTCGAGCTTTTCTGATTTTTTTTAAAAGAAGTTTGTTCTTTCCGTGTATATATGTATACTAGCTGGATATCCGTTTTCCATACGGGCTTAAGATAATTAAACTACCAATAAATCTGTATTGAATAACATTACGAAGTCATGCATAAATTTGAGATATTTACCAATTTTCTAATAAAACCAGTAATGTTTAAAAAAAAAAAAATATTAAAGTCAATTCCTACTTAGATCAACTATGAAAAATTTTCTTTTAGTTACTTTTTATTAAACAATTAAAAAATTTTCTCCCATATAAAATTAAATTTAATTAATGAATTAATGTTTGAAAAAAGTGTATCAACATCCAAGTGTCATCCATTACAAGTTTAAAAAAATGTTATTTCAATGTAATGTTAAAAAAATGAACTTGAGTATACTAGTTGAAAGTCCGTTTTCCACACGTGGTGAAAATAATTAAATTACTAATAAATCTATTAAATAACCTTACGAAATCATTCACAAAATCGAGATACATAACAATACAATTAATAAAGCTAAAATAATTCCAATTTTTTATTATTATTAACCCTTGCTGGTGGCTTTACGTTATTAGAATAAGCAAAACACGTTTTAGTGGTTCATCCCATCAAAACAACGATTAACTATATTCAGACTCTTTTGGAGTGACGTTATTGGTCGAGGCCAACTCATGATGGTCAAAATTAACCACAATTAAAACGATTTTCTCTGCTATTTATCTCTTTCGAAGTCCCGTAAAAACACCTCTATATATGTTTGGTACCATAAATTATCTATTACCAAAATTAATTAAGCACCACTGGCATTTATGTTCCTTCGAAATGAATTAATAGCATATCTCCATTAATTTTGCTTTACAGTACTTAGTTAATGAGCCGCGTTGGCTCAGGGGATAGAGCATTTGCTTTCCAATGATATGAACCGGGTTCAAATCCCGGCGATGGCTGGTTGATACGAATTCCAGATCCGGCTTGCACCGATCAAAGTGCTGACGTGAAATATCCTCAGTGGTAGGATGGAGTAGTACCCGTACAGTCAGGCTAACCGTGGGAGGTTCTTGGGGTCTTCCCTCTCTATGTAATGCGGGTTAGTTCCATCCATGGAACTAGTTTCTTCATGTCATGCGGATTAGTTCCATCAAAAAGTCTTTCACGAAGTCAAATTTCTCCCAATATTTGATACGGGAGTTCTCTTGTCTTCTGGATTGGAATCAAAATAACAAGGCTACGGAGTTGAAGTTGTCGTGAACCCAAAATTGGGTCTGCTGTTCAACGACGGTTATAAAATAAAAAAAGTACTTATTTAATAGTGTTATTTTAATTACTACCTATTACGAAAATCAAGTTTCATTGGCTTCAAAAATAGCATGGGGATTTTTTAAACTTTTCTCCTAAATGAATTAGCACCATTTCTAAACGAATTTTTATCTTTAGTAAGTAGCTCATTATTTTTATTCCAATTAGTACATTTTACTCAAATTAATGAAACCTCATTGGTGTCAATAATAGTATGGTGATTTTTTTATCTTTCTCCGAAATGATTTAGTATTATTTTTTTTAATGAATTTAGCTTTTCAGTATTTATTTTTTTAAATTTCAAATACCGTTGGTTAAGCCGTGGTGGCTAAGAATGAAGAGAGCGTGTTCCACTCCCAATCAGGTGAACCAGGTTCTAATCGCGGTGGTGACTGGATGATACGAACTCTGCACCCGGCTCGCACCGATCACAGTGCTGACATAAAATATCCTCAGTGATAGACGCATCATGGGATAGAGTCTAAACGCGGCTAGGCTAACGTTGAGAGGCTTTCGTGATTTTCGTCTCCATGTACCGCAAATGCGAGTTAGCTCCATCACCATGAAAAAAGTTCTTTACGAAGGCTAGTTTGTCCCAATGCTCGATACAGGAGTTCCCTTGACTTCTGAATAAAGTTTAAAACATCAAACTGTTAAAGCATCAAAATTAAATCAGTAATCATTAAAATATTTTTTTTAAAAGTAAAATTTAAAGTGACTCAGTGGAAAAAATTCAAAATTAGGTAAATTTAAAGGGACTCAGTGGAAAAAATTCAAAATTAGGTAAATTTAAAGGGACTCAGTGGAAAAAATTCAAAATTAGGTAAATTTAAAGGGACTCAGTGGAAAAAATTCAAAATTAGGTAAATTTAAAGTGACTCAGTGGAAAAAATTCAAAACTAGGTAAATTTAAAGGGACTCAGTGGAAAAAATTCAAAATTAGTTAAATTCAGAACTAAGTCCGGTGAAATATGAGTCCAGCAAATCTTCCAGAGTGATTGTCTTGATAATATTCCTGCAGGCCAGTGTCTATTGATGTCCGGTTGTAAATTGATCGAAGTGACGGCCAAGGGGTGATTGGAATTTAATTAAATGAGCATTTCCAGTATTAGCAATTAGATCCCAGGTAGCAAAATAAGGTATATTTTAATTCAACAAAAACCTTTTAATGTAAACCTAAAAAGATTTGTTATGCGGTTTAAGTGAAAGCCTTCTAACCTTAAAACGAAATCTGTGTCAATCTGCTTTATTCAACTCACCATACCCTAATCCAAAACCTTGGAAAACAACCTATCTAAAAACCTTAAATCGAGGTTGACTTAAGGTTTTAAAGCGTGAAGAAATACTTTAATAAAGCTAGTCTCAAGGTGAAAATTATCTTAAATCTAGGTCATTATAAGGTTTCTTTTCACAAAGTTTTGTATGCTCAGCTAAAATCCACCTTGTTGTTGTTGACGCATGCCATTTAGGCAGAGGGGGTGAGTTTGGTCTTGTTTTCTAGTGGCGCCATCTATGGCCAAGAATTCGACTTCTGCCACACCCATACGTCACACCTGTTTAAAGGCAGGACCCATTCACACATCCATTCATTCATCCACAGATCGTAATTTTGACCTGAATCAGAGAACGATCAATCTCCAATTCAGTACGCCCCATATTGATTTGTTATGCATGGTAGCCACAGGCGACTAAAATGCAACTATTTTTGGCATAAGGCGACTATGGCACCTTTTTTTGTTTGGAAAGGCTAAAAAAGCAACTATTTTCAAGAAAAGGAGACTATTGGGAGACTTTTCTGTACTCCTAGAGATGTTTTTTTTTTCAAGCATAAATTGGTGAAATATCTGCTGCTCCCCGCTAGATAGTTCCTGAAAACACTGAACTTTTTTTTCTTAAAAAATAAAAAATGTTAAAAATTTTGATTTGCAAGTTTGAGTCTTCACTTTTTAATTCATTCAATCTGCACAAATTCCATTGTAAGTCTATTTCATTTCTCAATAACCTTTTCAATGATTATTGCTAAAAAATTCTGCATAATTTTTTCTATTTTTAAAAAAAAAAATTTTTTTTTTAGCGGTATTACAATGCATGAATTTCGAATTTTAGTAATCACTTTTCATATATATGTATATAAATTATTATATTTGCCACCAACTTGACTGAATGGATGATGGTATATGACAATTAAGTCAGTAAAAAAATTTTAGTCTTATTTTGGATGAATTTTTGCTCTTATTAGGCAACTATTTTCCTAGTTTTTGGTTACTATTTCCATGCTTTAGGCTACTAAAAGCAACTATTTTGTGCATTTTTTTCTGTGGCAACCCTGTTATGGGAAAATGGCGGACTTCGAGAC